>NC_142027.1:101420748-101762534 GCF_982192425.1 Myodes glareolus | reverse complement strand
AGGGCTAGAAAGATGGCTCAGAGGTTAAGAGCATTGCCTGCTCTTCCAAAGGTCCTGAGTTTAATTCCCAGTAACCACATGGTGACTCACAACGATCTGTAATGAAGTCTGGTGTTCTCTTCTGGCCTGCAGGCATACACGCAGACAGAATATTCTATACATAATAAATAAATAAATATTTTAGAAAAAGAATCCTTATCCCCTGTAGGGAGAGCCATACATATAAGTGTTGGAGGAGGCCACAAATTCGTTCCCGGCTACTTATCCCCGAAATAATTATACAGAAACTGTATTATTTAAATCACTGCATGGCCCATTAACTCTAGCTTCTTATTGGCTAACTCTTACATATTAATTTAACCCATTTCTATTAACCTGTGTATTGCCACGTGGCTGTGGCCTACCGGGTAAAATTCCGGAGTCCGTCTCTGGCGGGGCCACATGGCTTCTTCTGTGACTCTGCCCTCTTTCTCCCAGCATACAGCCTAGTTTTCCCTGTCTAGTTCTGTTCTGCCCTGCCATAGGCTCAAAGCAGTTCTTTATTCATTAACCAATTGTATTTACAGCATACAGAAGGGAATCCCACATTATATAAGCAATGAGACAGTTTCTAAAGACAGAAAACAACAGAAGGCGATTTCGAAGTGAATGTAAAAGGGATAGGGCCAACTGAAGTGCACAGAAGTGAGCCAGGCATGCTAATGGGCTCAGTGAAGTCAACCTTAGTGTCCCTAGCCCTGAAACCTGGTTATACGAGGCCACTGAGTTGGAGGCTGTTTGTTACAGCATCTAGAAGTAATGGTGCTAATACACCACCCACATTGGTTAAGTGACGACATTGACATTGATGACTATTTGTTACAGAAGCTAGTGTTAATAATACTGACTAATATACTACCCACATTTATAGGAAAAGCTTTAACATGTCCCAGCGATGACCCTTGTCTTGTTAGGGTTTCTATTACCGTGATGAGACACCATGACCAAAAGAAAGTTGGGGAGGAGAGGGAGGATTTGGCTTACACTTTCACATTGTAATCTATCACTGAAGGAAGCCAGGGCAGGAACGGGAGCAAGAACCAGAGGCAGGAGCTGATACAGAGGCCATGAAGAGGTGCTCCTTACTGGTTTGCTCAGCCTGTTTTCTTACAGAACCCAGGACCACCAGCCCAGGGATGGCAGCACCCACAATTGCCTGGGTCCTTTCTCACAACCACTAATTAAGAATATCTTACAGCCGAATGTAATGGAGGCATTTTTCTCAATTAAGGTTTCTCCCTCCTTTCAGGTAACTCCAGTTTGTATCTGGTTGACATAAACTAGCCAGAACAACTATCAAGCCTCCAAATATCATTACATTATTCATCGGTCAACTTCAGCTCAATCATGGAGTTGGCTAACCTTCCCCCTATGGAATAGTTTTGTTTTGTCCAGGATCTCATGTAACCCAGACTAGGCTCCATCTCACTATCTCATATAGCTAAGAATGACCTTGAACTACCATTCCTTCTGCCGCCACCTCTTAAGAGCTGGCTCGACAGGTGTAACACAACCCAACACACCCTGCCTGTCAAGCCAAGATTTTAAAAGCAGAGTGCAGGCACACACAGCCCTTGGGCAGGAATGTGTGACTGCAATATATAAATTCTAGCTTGGCCTCTGTCTTCAGGATGGCTGGATGTGTCGGATAGACTTGGCAGGAAAACAAGACACCGGCTTCTTTCAAGCCAACGTCTGGGTTTTCCCGATACATCTCTGTCTGACATCATTCACTGTGCTGGGCAAAAAACCTCTTCCTTGTGGCCCCACCACATCCTGAATGAAGAGCCTTTTGTATGCAGAATGGAGCCCACCATAAACTAAGCCCACCTTAGGCTTTGCTAGGGCCACCAAGCAAAATACCATGGATGGAGTGGCTTCAGCAGTAGCAGTTATTTGGGTTTTGTTCTCAGATGGGTCTCACGTAACGCTGACCTTGAATGTCTTCTGTAAACCAGAATGGCATTGGACTACCATGCTGGGTTTACGCTGTTGTGAATGAAGCCCCGAATTTTGTGCATGCTAAGCAAGAGTTCTACCGACTAAGCTGCAGCCCCATCACAAGGTTCATTTTCTCGCAGCTCCGGAAGCCACAAGCCTGGTTTGTATTAGCAGTTTTGTTTCTTCTAAGACCACTTTAGGACTCGCTGATGGCTAGCTTCTTGCTGTGTCTTCATCTTGACATCCTTCTGTGTATCTTTGCCCAGACGTCTTCCTCTTGTAAGAACACTATCTTGGCATCTTTAATCCCAGAACTTGGGAGGCAGAGGCAGGCAGAGCTCTGAGAGTTCAAGACCAATCTGGTTTCCATATAGTGATCTTTAGGCCAGCCAGGGATATACAGTGAGACCTTGGAGGGGGTGGTGAGAGGGAAAGAGAGGGTAAGAGTGAGAAGGGGAGAAGGGAGAGAGAAAGAGAGAGAGAATATATATATATATATATATATATATATATATATATATATATATATATATATATATACACACACACACACACACTATGGGGGGCTGAAGAGTTGACTCCGTGGTTATAAGCACTTGTTGCCCTTACAGAGGACCCAGGTTAAATTTCCCGGACCCATATAGCATCTTACAACTGTCAGTAGCTCCAGTCCCAGGGGATCTGACACCCTCTTCTGACGTCAGTAGGCACCATGTGCCCTGCATGATACACAGATATACCAGCAGGCAAAACACACATACATGTAAAATAATAAAATATTTTGAAAAGAATACTATTTGGGGGCTGGAAAGATATTTGGCTTAGTAGTTAAGAATGTCTTAACTTGAGAGCACAGGTGTTCAGTTCCCAGAACAAACACCCCACATGGCGATCCCAGCAGTCTCTGACCCCAGTTCTGGAGGATCTGGTGACCTCTTCTGGCCTCCAGGGGCACCAGGCATGCAAGTAGTACCCATACATACATGCAGGCACTCACACATACATGTAAAATAAAATCTTTTCTTCTTAAAGAGCACTATGTTGCGTTTTCTTTAATAGCTTTTGACGGCTGCCACGTTGGTGAGAGAATGCGGAGGATGTGGAAAATCAGTAAGGATCTAAGCATAGTGGGGTGGCCTGTAACCACTGCACTCGAGATAAGGGCGGGAGCGGAACATAGGAATTCAAGGCTTCAAAATACAGAAAGGAAAGAAGGAAGGAAGGAAGGAAGGAAGGAAGGAAGGAAGGAAGGAAGGAAGGAAGGGGAAGGGAAGGAGGAAGGGAGGGAGGGAGGGAGGAAGGAAGGGAGGGAGGAAGGAAAGAAAGGAAGGAGAAAAACGAGCCAGGCGGCGATGGCATATGCATTTAATCCCAGGACTCAGGAGGCAGAGGCAGGCAGATCTCTGTGTGTTCCAGGACAGCCTGGGCTACATAGAGAAAATAAAAGAGCCCAAGGCTAGCACCAGCTACTAGCAAGTTTGAGGTCAAATCAGGTCACGTGAGACTGTCTTAAAACAAACAAACAAACAAATAAACAAAAAAGAGTATGTGAGGTCTTTCTGAACACTCTAGTGACATAAATTCAGTCTCCATAACTCACACAAAGGCAGAAGGACAGAACTGACTCCACGAAGCTGTCCACCTGCTTGCATGCCTTCTGTGACGTGTGACCCTCGCACATACTCAAGCACACATACACAATAATAACAACACAAATTTTATCTTTTTATTTTTTTTGGTTTTTCGAGACAGGGTTTCTCTGTAGCTTTGGAGCCTGTCCTGGAACTCACTCTGTAGACCAGGCTGGCCTCGAACTCACAGAGATCTGCCTGCCTCTGCGTCCTCCAGGGTCAAATTTTATCTTTTAAAAAAAATGATTGATGTAGTTTTTATTTGTTGTACATTGTGTGTTTCTGTGACGGTCTTGGTTCCCCTGGAACTGGAGTTGCAGACAGTTGTGAGCCACCATGTGGGTGCTGGGAATTGAACTCAGGACCTCTGAAAGAGCAGCCAGTGTCATTAACCGCGGAGCTATCTCTTCAGCCCCATGAATACAAATTTTAAAAATATTTTAATTGCATGTTATGGCTGTTTTGCATATATGTCTGTGCATCTGATACCCACAGAGGCCAGAAGAGGGTGTTGGATCCTCTGGAATTAGAGTTACAGACAGTTGTGAGATGTCATGTGCAAGCAAAATACGAAACCTGGATCCTCTAGAAGAGCAGCCAGTGTTCACAGTGGCTGAGCTCTCTCTCACTGAATACAGTTTTAAGTTACATTTTATTTGTTTTGTATGTATACATGCACATATGTCATGACATGCATGTAGAGGTCAGAAGACATCTTGAGAGAGTTGGTTCTCTCTTTCTACCATGTGGGTTCCAGGAATCAAACTCTGCTTGCCTTAGGCACAAGCACCTTTTCCTACTGTGCCATCCTGATGATCCCTCCAAATTTTTTTTTATTTAAAACAAAAGAGAAAGAAGTGGTGGTGACCTGATCTTAAATCCCAGCCAGGGCTATACAGAGAAATCTTGTCTAGAAAAACGAAAGAGAGAATGAGAGAGAGAGAGAGAGAGAGAGAGAGAGAGAGAGAGAGAGACAATAGAAGTTTCTGAAATCATGAGCTAAAATAAATCCTTCCCCCTCTGATTGCTTCTTTCAGATGTTTTGTCATCGTGAGAACATAAGCTTGAGTGTAATAGTAAACAGTGCAGGTCGTTCTGCTCGGTTTTAACCCAGGCTCTTCCTGGACTCAATTGTATGCAATGCACTACAGTGGATCACACAACTTCAGGGCACACCTTGCTTACTATTGTCAATGTTTTACGCAGACGATTTCTGGGAGTTTGTTTATTCGTTTGGTTTGTATTTATTTTGGTTTTCTTCTTAAGATAGAGTTTCACTATGTAGCCCTGGCTGTCCTGGAACTCACTCAATAGACCAGGCTGGCCTGGAACTCAGAGAGATCCGCCTGCCTCTGCCTCTCAAGTGCTGAGATTAAAGGCGTGCGCCACCATCACTTAGCTTACACAGAAGTTTTAAAGGGTTCAAGTGCCCATAATTTGGAACTGAGGACATAACTCAGTGGGTCGAATGGTGGTTAGCATACACTAAGCCCTAGATTCATTGCATAATTGGCTATGTTGGAGCACACCTGTAATCCCAGATCTGGGTATATGGAGGGAGGAGTATTAGAAGTTCCAGGTAATCCTCAGTTACATCAAAAGTTCAAGACCGTCCTTGGGTTTATGAGATCCTATCTCAAAAAAAAATGTCAACAATTTTGTGCAATTGTTGTGTGTCAACTTAAAATGAACTTGCCACACTGGGGACCTGGACTTCTCTAAATTAAAAAAAAATACATTTATTTACTTATTTGGATATGTATTCATGTGCACACACATACCACAGAGTCGAAGGACAGCTTAAAGAAATTGATCCCTTCCAACGTGTGGGTTTCAGGGATCAACTCGTCATTGGATGTCTTAGTTTGCTTTCTATTGCTGTGATAAACACCACGACCAAAAGCTCCTTGGAGAAGAAAGGGCCCACTTCAGTTTACAGCTGCAGTCCAGCATGAAGGGAAGTCAGGGCAGGAACTCAAGGCAGGAACCTGGAGGCAGCAACTGAGGCAGAGACATGCTCGTTACTTTTCTATTGCTGTGATAAGACACCATGACCAAAGCAAAATATAGAAGAAAGGTTTTATTTGAGGCTTACAATTTCAGAGGGTTAGAGTCTGTGACCATCATGGTGGAAACCATGGCAGCAGGCAGGCAGGTATGGTGCTGGAGCCACAGCTGAGAGTTCATGCTCTGAGACTCAACCAGGAGGAAGAGAGAGCTAACTGGGAACGGCTGAGAGTCTTGAAATTTCAAAGCCCACCCGCCATGACACTCCTCCTTCAACAAGCTCACACTTCCTAATTCTTCCAAAACAGTTCTACTAATTCAGTTCCAATAATTCAATGTATGTGCCAATAGGGGCCATTCTCCTTCAAATCACCACAAGAGGCCATGGATGAGGGCTGCTCACTGTCTTTCTCCCTGTGGCTTGTTCAGGCAGCTTTCTAATACTACTCAGGACCACCTGCCCACAGCGGAACTGAGCACCGTAGGCTGGGCCCACCCACATCAAGACAATGTCCTAAGGGCTTGCCTATGGGCCATTCTAATGGAGATTACAGTTCCTTTTCTCTGATGATGCTTACTTGTGTCAAGTTGAAAACAAAGACACAAACCTGTGGGTTTTTTTCTGTCCCACCAGCTAGCTCCCAAATAATGACACAGAGACTTTTTATCAATTATAAAAGCTCAGCCTATAGCTTAAGCTTGTTCTTAACTAGCTTTTATAGCTTAAATTAACCCATTTATATTAATCTAAGATCTATCACATGGTGTTACCTCTCTTCCATCTTGCATCTCCTGTTTTCTCTCTGGTGTCTCCCACACACTTAGATTCCTCCTCCTCTTTCTCTGGCCAGAAATCCCACCTATACCTCCTGCCTAGCTATTGGCTGTTCAGCTTTTTACCTTTACATAACAATATACCTTCATATGGTGTACAAATATCCCCCAAACAACCACAAAAACAAACAACTAACTAACCAGCATATCAGGTGTGGCAGTGAGAGCCTTTAGCTACTCAATGATCAAACCAGCCCCCCAAGATCAGAGTCTGATCCCAGGACTCAGGCAAAAGTCAATCAAACAAATAGAAACCAAGTCACGGTGTATGCAATCCTGGAAGTGAGAGGCACAATCAGGAGGACCCCTGAGATTTGTTGGCCAGACAGGTTGGCCTACTATGAGAGCCCAGGGAAGGGCTGGAAAGGCAGCTCAATGGTTAAAGTGCATATTGATTGTGCAGAAGACATGAGTTCAGCTACATAGGGCAACTCACAACTGCCTATGACTTTAGCTCCAGGGGACTCAAACACCCTCTACTGGTCTTCTCTGGCACCAACAATTATGTTCATACACCTACACAGAGATATGCATATTCACACATAATTCAAATTAATCTTTTTTTTATTTTAAAGAGGGATACCTGAGGAAAAAAAACACCCAGTTTGATCTTTGGTCCACTCACACATGTGCAAGCGTATACACAAGTAACAAATAAAGAGGCAGGCATGCTAGTGCATATCTTTAATCCTAGCATTTGGGAAGAAGAAGCAGGCAGATCTCCGAGTTCAAGGCCAGCTTAGTCTACAAGAAGAGTTCCAGAACAGGCAGAGCTACATAATAAGTTCCTATTTCAAGCAAGATAAACAACGCCCCCCCACCAAATATGTATGTATGTATTAGGCATGGTGGTATAGGTCATCTGTAATCTTAGCACGCAGGAGCCTTGAGCATGAGGATTATGGGTTCAAATCCAACCTGGGTTATGTAGTGAGAACTTGAGCCAAAAACAAAACAAAACAAAAAAGGCCAAAATTAATAAGCTTAAAGAACACATATGAAAAAATAAAGGGTACAAGGGAGGAGCCAGCTGGAGAGACATTTTAAAAAAATGTTTTAATCACACTTATTTAGTTAGTTGTTCTTGTGGGGGTGGGGTATGGATTTCCACTGGTGTGCCACACGGAGGTCAGAGGACAACTTGCAGGGGTTGGTTCTACTTCTGCTGTGTGGATCCCGGGGATCAAACTCAAGTCCTCAGCCTTGGTTGCAAGCTCCCTTACTGACTGAGTCATCTCGTTTGCCCAGAAAACCCATGTTACAAGGTTTGGGAAGATCCCGCACACAGCAGTTTCTGTCCCCACGGAATTAGGGCAGACAGTATTCCCTTCCCAAGCACAAAGCCTTGTTCTTGTCCCCAACCCTAGTCACCCTTGGAAGCCTGTCCTTCCATCAGCGGCGTGACTAATTATAGGGATCGAGTTGAGTGGTCCAACCCTCTAATCACGTCTGGTTACCCTGGCAACCAGCCCCCATCCTGTGGTACCCAGAAGCCCACCAAGAGTCATTTCATGAGCACGAGAGACACTCCTGTCCCTGGAGAAATGACAAAGCTCTTAAAAAACTCTACATCAGAAGGCAGGGCAGAGAGCCCATGGTTGATTTTGTCGAATGAGGTGTGTATGTGTGTGTGTGTGTGTGTGTATGTGTCTGTATGTGTGTAGGTGTGTGGGTATAGGAGGATGCCAGAGCTGACTTTGGGTGTTGTCACTTGCTCTCCGCTGTGATCTTAAGTCAACATTTCCCCGGGCCTTGGCTACTGATGGACAGTGTCATACTTGGCTTTATTCAGAGATGTTGAGCGCTAAGCATCCGAACTCAGTTCCTCCTCATGTGCAGCAAGCACTTTATTCATTGATCAGCTCCTCAGTCTCTCTATATACTTATTATTTTCCCCACTAGCAAAACTCTCGATAGACCATGAGTTCTGGAGTCAAGAACAAATACTGGCCTGTGTGACCCTTAACACGGTCTATGATCACCCTGGCGCTATTCCCTCTTCTTTAAACTGGACTAGTGGTTCTGGGTTTCTGGTAATTGTGACATCTGAGTGAAGTAAGAGATTATGAAAACTGTCTGCTGTAAGACTGGCCCTGGGACCGGCAAGACGGCTCAGTGGGTAATGCCCCTTGCTGCCAAGCCTAGCGACCTCGGTTTGATCCCTGGGATGCTCATGGTGGAGTGAAACAATTCCTACAAGCTGTCCTCTGACCTTCACGTATATGGGGTAATACACATCCGCCCCCACCAAATAAATATTTGTTAAAAGACTGAATCTGGCCAGCTTGTAGTGATACATACTTGAATCCCAGCACTTGGGAAGCAAGCAGGCAGATCTCTGTGAGTTCGAGGCCAGCCTGGTCTAAAGAGGACAGCCAGGACTACACAGAGAAACCTTATCTCAAAGAGAAAAAAACAAATGGGTCTGATTCAGTATCCACTACTCGCCCCAGCCCTGTAGGCTGCAGATTTAGGAATGTAGTCCTTAAGGAATTCAAGGGTTTTGTTGTTTTTATTTGTGTGTGTCTGCACTGTGTGTGTGTGTGTGTGGTGCGTACTGGTGTGTATACAAGTCCATGTGTGTGTAGAGGCCAGAGTCAACCTTGAGCTGCATCCTCAGGAGACATCTGTCTTGCTTTGCGAGAGTCTCACTGAAGAGTCCCCAGATCCTTCCTCCATCCCCTCAGAGCTGGGGTAACAAGTGTGCACCCCACCTTGGCTCTTAACATGGATGCTGGGAATGGAGTTCAAGATCTCCTGTTTGTGTGGTGAGCACTTTATCGTTTGAGCCCTCTCCCTGCCCTCCTCCCTTCTGTTTTCTTTTGTTTGACAAGACCTCTCATCGGCCAGGCTGGCCTTACTTTGAACTCTACCTCTGACTTGCTTGTCTCTACCTCACCATTCTGGAATTAAGGAAGTATACTGCCACGCCAGGTTATGTACGTAGCGCTAGGGACTGACGCAGAAACCACCTAATAGTCTAGGCTGACCGGCCAGCAAGCCTAAGGTTCTGCCTTCTCCACCTATCCAACATTGGGATTACAGCTACCATGCTGAACTCTCTTACCTGGTTCTGAGAATGGAGCATCAGACTTGCAAGTCAAACCTTTCACCCAATGAGCGGGTTCACCCGCCCTTTGATGAGGCCCTGCCTCATCTGAGGCCCTGCCCCTCCTCCCCTCCCCACACTTTCGGCTTCATCGCCACCATGATGTGAACCGTTCTCTACTAGGATGCCGAGGTGGTCTTCCTCCCCGCAAATCAGTTCTCCCTCCCTTCAGTCACGATGCTCAGCTATTTCCTCTGAACGGAAGCGCCCCTTCCTAGAGAGAGGAGGCTGAGAAAGACTTCTCAAAGCTCGGGAAAGTTCCAAGACCCTGAAATTCAGGAAACCAACGACTCTGAGGCCCATCACAGGAGTCACGTGAGCTATGACAGGGCTGGGGAGGACCCGATTCTCAGCTGAAGCTGCTTGTAATCGGGCACGTGGCTCTGGGAACGCAGGTTCTGTGGGCTCTAGCTGACATAGCTGCCTTTGAGTCTCAATTCTTCCCTGCCCTCCTGTAGGTGTCCCCCCTCCCCATAAACTGGCTGGTTTCCCAAGTCAGACTTGGGTGGAATCCTTTCTTCAGTATGCTGTCAGTTATCTGGGGTTAAAAGGCGTTTTTTCACGCGTCTTCAGGACAAGTCACATGAGAGGTTAATTCTCTCAGGGACTACTGCTTACCACAGCAATGGATCTTTAGCACAGTACTTACTGCTCTGAGCATCTCTAAGGCTATGTGTGGAGTTAGGTCTGCATTTCCTAGGTAAATTCTTAGGAATTATACTGTGAACGAAAGGTATGTGACCTATCCAAAGTTTTGTTTGGTTGGTTGGTTGGTGGTTTTGGTTCTGTTCGAGACAGGGTTTCTCTGTGTAGCCCTGGCTGTCCTGGAACTAGCTCTGTAGACCAGGCTGGCCTCAAACTCAGAGATCCACCTGCCTCTGCCTCCTGAGTGCTGGGACTAAAGGCGTGCGCCACCACCGCCCGGCTCCAAATTCATATCTTAAAGTCCCAACCTTTGTGCTTGAAAATAGGCCCTCTGAGGAAGTGATTAAGGTCAACTGGGGTTATCAAGATATGGTCTTGGGGTTGGCAAATGGCTCACTGGGTAAAGGTGCTGCCACCAAACTGGAAAACCTGAATTCGATCCCTGAGGTCCACATGGTAGAGAGGGAGAACTGACTCCCAACATCGTCCTCTGGCTTCCACGGGTGCTCACTGGCAGCCATACACGAAGATACACATTAAATAAATGTAATTCTTAATTTAAAAATAAATGGAACCTTGATCTGATAGAATTAATGTTCTTATCTAAGCACAAAACAAGACAGACTGGACGAGGTAGTTCAGGCAGAACTCTCTGAGTTCAAGGTCAGCTTGGTCAATATAGCAAGTTCCAAGCCACCCAAGGCTACAAGGTAGAACCATGTCTTAAAAAAATAATACATAGAAATGAAAAATAAATAAGCTGGGATAGTGGTACATTCTGGTAGGAGGCCGCTTGTTTGCTCCCAGCTGCCCAGACCATGAAATAATCACTCAGAAACTGTATTATTTGCAATACTGTTTGGCCAATAGCTTAAGCATATTGCTAGCTAGCTCTTATATCTTAAATTAACCCACTTCTATTATTTAATATTTTACCACAAGGCTTGTGGCCTACCAGCAAGGTTCTGGTGCATTTGTCTCCAGCGGCAGCTCCATGGCTTCTCTTAGACTCCGCCTTCTTTCTCCCAGCATTCAGTTTAGTTTTCCCACCTAGCTCTATTCTGCTAAGTCACTGGCCGAAACAGCTTTATTCATTAACCAATAGAAGCAACACATGTACAGAAGGACTTCCCACACCAGCGCACATCTTTAAGTCCAGAACTTGGGAAGCAGAGGCAGACATATCTCTGTGATTTCAAAGTCAGCTGGGGCTACATAGTTTCAGGACAGCAAGAGACTTACAGTGAGACCCTGTGTAAAAGTAAACTAAAATAAAACAGATAGTCAGAGCTGGTGAGATGACTCAGTGGATAGAGTGCTTGCTGTGTAAGCATGGAGACCTGTGTCAAATTCCCTAGCAACCCCTGTCCCACTCCCCAACACAAACCAGGATGTGGCAGCACATACCTGTGACCCCAGCACTAGTGGAGGTGGAGACGAGAGGACTGTGGGGCGTGGTGAGCAGGGGATCTATCTGAAAGCCTGAGTCACAGAAGATGATGATGAAGATGATGGCAATCATGGTGATGATGATGATGATGATGATGGTAGCAGTAGAGGACACTCCATTCTGTTCTGGCCTCGTGTGTGTGTGTGTGTGTGTGTGTGTGTGTTTATATTTGTGGGAGGCGGGTGTGAACCTCACAAGAGGACTAACATTTTCCTTCTAATTCCTGGATCATGACCTTCTAGCCTCCATAATTGTGACAAACGAATTTCAACTCTCTAAGCCATCTGGCCTGAGTGTGTCACTCTGGCAGCCTGATCACATGCGTGTGGAATATGGTAGGATATGGGAAGGGTTGCATATAAGAGTTTAATATTTATGGCATCCCAACTTTTGTTTCATATTGTTTTGAGACAGGATCCCTCTGTGCTGCTCTGGCTGTCCAGGAACTTGCCATGTAGACCAGGCCAGGTTTGAACACACAGAGATCGGCCTACCTCCGCCTCCCAAGTGCAGGGATTAAAAGCGTGCATTGATTTGTTTTAACACATGGCTTTAACTATGTGGCCCTTATCTAAAACTCGCTCTGTAGACCAGACTGGCCTGGAACTCACAGAGATTCACTTGCCTCTGTCTCCCTAGTGCTGGGATCAAAGGCATGCGTCACCACTGACCAGCAGACTTTATTGTTTTTTGAGGCAAGGTTCTAAGCAGTCCTTGATCAATTCAGTAGGGAGTCAGGGATGCACTTGAATTCCTGATCCCGCCTCCCCCTCCCAAGTGCTGGAACTAGAGACAGGCATCACCACACCTGGCTTGATTTGTTAATTGAGAAGACTAAAAAGCTTGCCAAGTCCTTCATGTGACGGCTGCTGTTCATGTCTAATTGCTGTGCAGCCCAGCAATTAAGCAACCCATTAAGCATTTGATGCTCTGCTCTGCCTGTCTTCTGTTACAACAGAATCTGATCAGACACTCGGATCCTGCTCTGCTCTGGACCACTCCTGCTCTATAGGGTCATGTAGAAGTCCTGCAGTAGAGAGTGTATAGTGGGTAGAAGGGGAAAGACTGCAGATCGTTGAGGGGAGTGTGTGTGACAGAGACAGAGCGAAAACACAGCATGTTGAAGTACGGTGAGTCTAGAAGGCATATAGCTCCATCCTGATGGTCTAAATTACAAGTAACTTCCTGTCTTGATCTCCACACATATCCCAGAGGATGTTTTGCAGTGTGTTGGGAACTGAACTCGAGGCCTTGACCATGGAAAACAAAAGTTCTAAAGGTTGAGCCACACTCCAGTCCCTCACTGCGAGATTCTAGGCAGGAGCTCTACCACTGAGCCACACCCCAGCCCCTCACTGGGGGATTCTAGACAGGGGCTCTACCACTGAGCCACACTCCAGCCCCTCACTGCGAGATTCTAGGCAGGTGCTCTACCACTGAGCCACACCCCAGCCCCTCACTGGGGGATTCTAGGCAGGTGCTCTACCACTGAGCCACACCCCAGCCCCTCACTGGGGGATTCTAGGCAGGTACTCTATCACTGAGCCACACCCCAGCCCTCTTTGTACTTTTTATTTTGAGACTTGTCAGTCTCCCTAAGTTGCCTTGTGATCCTCCTGCCTCAGCTTCTCAAGTGCTGAAATGACAGGCCTGTGCCACCATGCCTGGCAAATAAAGAGATATTTAAAATAAACTTTTTAAAAATAATTGTTTTTAAATTCAATATTTATTTTAAAATAATCATTTTTGCCTGGTAGTGGTGGCACACAACTTTAATCTCAGCACTCGGGAGGCAGAGGCAGATGGATCTCTGTGAATTTGAGGCCAGCCTAGTCTGCAGATCAAGTTCCAGGACAGCCAGAGCTGTAACACAGAGAAACCCTGTCTCAAAAACCAAATAATAATAATAGTTTTATTTTTTAAGCATGTATACGTGGAGGGGGGAGGGTGTATGCACACTAGTGCAGGTGCCTGTGGATGCCAGGAGAGAATTATTGAATCCCATGAAACTAGACAGTCATGAGTTACCCAGTTTAGGTGCTGGGAAATGAATTCCAGTCTTCCAGAAGAGCAATATATACCCTTTACTGCTAAGCCATTACTCCAGCCCCTAAAACAAACTTAATTTTTAAATATTTCTAGCCTCATAAGAAAGTCCCTTCCTAGCCCACATCCTATTCCCCTCACTGTTGTTATCTTATGCTGTGTCATCATAGGACATTTTGACACAATCAATGAATCCAAACTGACTTATAATTATTAGCCAATTCAGAGCTCAGTAAAGATTAGATAGAAAATGCCCCCAACGGCTTACGGATTGAAGGTCTGTTCTCCCAGCTACTGGCACTATTGAGAGGTGATGGCTGTATAGAGGGGCTGAGATAATTGATGGATTAATCTACTGAAGAGGGTTTGTCTAATTCCCTCTCCGTAGCCATGATAAAAAACACTCTGACCTAAAGCAAGTTGGACTAGGAAAAGATTTAGTAACTTACAGTTCTAGGTCACAATCCTCCTCCATCACATGCCTCTCCTGCCATGTTGTGGCTGTGAACACCGGCTGGGAACCATGCGGTCAGACTGAAGCCCCTACGACCACAAGCCAAAATCAATCTTCCTTGTTTTAAATTGTTTCTCTAAGGCATTTTGTCACAGGACAGAAAGCTGGCAGTGTTCCTCAAATACCCCTGCTGCCATTCCGACATCTCCCCCCGCCCCCCGACACCTAGATCTTTGGAATCCTTGAATCTGGGGCATTTTCTCAGGATTCCTTTATATTTGATGATCTGTATAGTTTTCAAGTATTGCCTGCGCTTTGTAGTCTAAACCTGTGATCCTAGAGCGGAGGAGGCCAAGACAAAAGGATTATGGGTTCGCGGCCACCCTGAGATACTCTGCAAGACCATGATTCAAAAAATAAAGCCTGAGGAAAAAAAACTCCATCCATAAACCTCTTAAACATGGGGACCCGAGTGTCATCCCCAGCACCCACTGCCTGATGTGGTGGCCCATGCTTGTAATCACACCTGTAATCCCAGTGCTGGGAAAGTAGAGGCAGGAGGATCCCTGGGACTTGTTGGCCAGTCAGCCTAGCATACTCTGTGAGCTCCAAGCTAGTGAGACCTTGGCTCAATGGAGACAGAAGACATTTGTGAGAATGACAGCCATGATTGTCCTTGTCCTCTGGTCTTCTCTCTCTCTCTCTCTCTCTCTCTCTCTCTCTCTCTCTCTCTCTCTCATGTGTGTGTGTGTGTGCGTGCGCACAGAACTGTACCTGCGCACACACGAATACACACATGCCTACATACACATACATGAGGAACTGTATTAAAGGGTCACAGTATTAGGAAGGTTGGGAACCAATGCGCTAGAATGAAGTCACTGCACATCTATGGACATATCCTCTCCCTCCTCCATGGGTAGGCTGTTTTATTTTCATTTTTGCATCCAAAATTCCTGGCAAAAACAACCTAAGAGAAGTGTCTTAGTTTCTTTTCCAGTTGCAATGATAAAGCATTCTTACCAAAGCTGTTTACGAGAGAGAGAACAGGTTTATTCTGGCTCACTGTTCAGGGTCCAGTCTGCCACCAGGGTGAGGAAGCCGAGGCAGCGGGAGGCTCCGGCAGCTGGTCACTGTCACAATCACAGTCTGGAAGCGAAGAGCCGTGAATGCACACGCTGTTCAGCTCCCTCTCTCCACTTACATATTTTGCCATACCAATTAGGGAATGGCGCCACCCACAGTGGGCCAGTCTTTGAACCTCAGTGAACCCACTAGCATGCCCAGAGACCTTTCTCCCACATGATTCTAAATAGGTTGACAATTAACACAAACCACCACAGGAAGAAAGATTTATTTGGGCTCACAGTTTTAGAGGGTTCAGTCCACTGACTAACGTGCTCAATCCCAGTGGGCATGTCCATTGTAATATCAGAATAGTAACCTATACCCTAGCAGGAAACATCTCCAACAACCGGAGCACAATGCTGTGTGTGCTTCTTTCTGCCTTTAGCTCTAGAGCGTTCTCCACTGACTTCCAAAATCCTGTGTGTTGGTCAGCACCCCAATGCAGACACATCTGAGCTGTTTCCTTTTTTACATTTAGTGTGTGTGTGTGTGTGTGTGTGTGTGTTTACATATATCAAGGTTCACATGTGGGTGTCGGAAGACAACTTGCATGAGCTGATTCTCTCCTTCACTTCGTGGCTGGAGATGGAACTCAGATCATCTGACGGCAGGTGCCTCCATCTGTTGAGTTGCATCACCAGTTCCGAGTCATTTGTTTTTCCTAGGTGAGCATTCTACCAGCTGAGCTGCATCCCCAACCTCCTTGCCTTCTTCTCAAGATCGAGTCTCCCTTTCTGTTGCTAATAACACTAGCCCACGGGACTCTTGCTATGACATTTTCTGTGGAGACTGGATCGTATGTCCCGTTGGGTCTTACCAGTTCCCTCTTCCATCCCTGGACCCATTGAACTGATGACTGTGTCACCCCAACACCACCACACCCACACAAGCCAACCCACTTGAATCCTTTCCACCTACCTTCTAAGGCCATGGTTAGATGACCCCAGCAGGTCTCCGTGTCTGCCTGAGGACCACTGCTTGTCCCTCCCTCCAGCCTGGATCCTGGCCAAGCTGTCCTGCCATCCTGCTGGTCTACCTGGTAACCGGGAGCTTCTCGGGTTACTCAGAGGATCGCTTTGCCTTCGAAACTCCAGCCGTCCCCTCAGATGCATCAGTAACCGATGCCAAGGCCCTGAGCGACGCAGAGCCGACAGAAAGCGGGTGCCCCTAGATGCTCTACCAATGCTCGTCCTCGGCCTCTGACCGCCCCAATCCTCAGAGTGGCAGGTGAGTAGGCCAATGTGGGGAGTGGGAAATGGGTAAGGCACCCGGTAATCTATGTTGGGAGCCTCCGATGTGACTTTAACTCATGCCATGAGATAACCAGTCAGCCTTTGCGGGGGATCCTACATCCTGGAGTGGATGGATGGGTGTGTGTGTGGGGTGCAATAGCAGGGGAATGAGAAGGAGAGGGCTGTTTGGTCAGTTTTTTTAGTAGATAGAGACGCACCCGAAAGCCTGACACAGTTCAGAAGTCCCGGGCACCTGCCGACAGCTTCTTTACTTTGTGTTGCTGGGCGGGGGAGGGGTCACAGGGAGCCAGTGCGCATGTGTGGAACTCAGAGACCAGCATGAGGGAACTGGTGTTGTTCTTCTACCCTGTGGGTCCAGAGATGGAATTCCAGTCTTAGCAGCAAGTGCCTTTAGCAGCCGAGCTCTTGGGCAGCCTCCTGGATCCCGGCAGACTCCGGGTTGGGTTGGAAAGGTGTGAGGGGCTCGTTAGGTAGCCCTACTGCCCAGCATAGGTGTGCTGCTCAGAATAAGTGTATTTGGAAGAAGACTGTGGGCCATAGCTCTAAATTCAGTTCCCAGTTAGCCCTTTGTTTCTCTGAGACAGGCTCACCTGTAGGCCTTAAACTCACGATCCTCCTTCCTCAGCCTCGTGTGTCAGGATTATAAGGCATGTGCCACCTCCCCTGGCTTCTCAGGCCCCCACTATGGAAACAGAGATGGGCGGTGGGAGGGAGCACCATGGAAAGAGCCTTGGGGAAGGACCTGGTTCTGCCAGCTCCCTCAGGTGACCTCGGATTAGGACTGGTTCTGCCACCTCCCACGGGCCTACCTTGGGAAAGGACTGGGGAAGTGTAGAACCCCCCTCCTGCCCATTATGGGGAACACAAATGGTTGCTGGGGCCTCCTCCTGCTCTAACATTCTGAGCTGAAATCAGTTATGAAGTGATTCAGGCAAGGGTGCTCTGTCATCCCCCACTGGGTCTCATGTAACCCAGGCTAGCCCAGATTTGTTATGAAGCCAAGGATGACCTTGAACTTCTGGTCCTCTTGCTTCCACCCGGGGAATCACATGCGTGTGCCACGGGGCCTCACATGGTGCCGGGGATGGAACCGACGGCTTAACGTACGTCAGGCAGGATTATCGTCAGCTTCATCCGCAGACATACATTCATTTATTTGATCTGAATTGCGGTCTCATGCAACCCAGACTGGCATTACATAGTCCAGGCTGGCCTTAAACCTCTGGTCCTTCTGCCCCCACCTCCAAGTGGAGGGTCACAGCTGTGCAGCTCTATGCCTGATTAATTAGGTCCAGGGGGTGGAGCCCAGGGCCTCACGCCTGCTGTGGGCACTCTGTCAACTGAGTTGACACCCCAGCCCAAGACTCAGACTCTCCTGTCTCACACGGATCATCTTCAGAGGCTCTAAAATGAGGCGATGTCACCACTTTACCTGTTCCCAGTGGACCACAGGAAAAGTGTCCCCGACCGTCCACAGCCAGCAAAGGGCAGAAGAGGACTAGGGGTCCTTTGCCTGTAGGCTCAAAATGGACACTACCGCCCCTGCTGGTCTCAGGCTGCAGTAGTTCCTGCTCTGCCCATTGTGAAGAATTCTCACAGTGTGCACTGGTGACAAGCGACACAGGACATCTCACTTCCCGTCACCCAAAAGACATGTCCTTGTAATTCATCAAGCTTTTAGAAAGCTAGGTTTCCTTCCCTTCCTCAACACTCCAGGTTTTAAGCAGTGACTCCCCGGGCCTCAGGGGAAGGGTGCTTCCTCGGAGAGACGTCTGCTGGAGGGCGGTCTCCGAGACCCCACTGAAGACTGAAAGACAACCGAGTCCAGGGCCCTCAAAGCTCATCCCTTCTACACCGGGAACACAGTTTAATTGATAGAAGACTTGCATAGCACACACAAAGGCCTGGGTTCCCTCTCAGGGTCAGGGTGATGTGTGCCTATAATTCCGGCAGAGGAGATAGAGGCAGAGGTTAAGATTAGTTTGAGATACACAGTGACTTTGAGAGCAGCCTTGACTACTTGAGATCCTGTGGCAAGGAGACAGCTTTCCAAGGACTGTAGAGATGGCTCAGAGGTTAAGAGCACTCGCTGCTCTTCCAGAGGTCCTGAGTTCAATTCCCAGCACCCACATCAGGGAACTTTCAACTGCTCACAACTCCAACTTCAGGGGAGCCCAAGACTCTTTTTTGAACTCTTTGAGTATGTACACATATGTATACACATTCACATTAAGAAAATCAAAACCATCTGAGAGGTGGAGGTGCACGCCTTTAATCCCAGCACTTGGGAGGCAGAGGCAGGTAGGTGCATCTCTGTGAATTTGAGGCCAGCCTCGTCTACAAGAGCTAGCTCCAGGACAGCCTCCAAAGCTACAAAGAAACCCTGTCTTGAAAAAAAGGAAGAAAGAAAGAAAATCAAATCAAAACCAGTTTTCAGGGTTCTCTCTAAGCTAGCATCAGGAGCCCTTAGATTTCCCACCACCACCACCAACAGATCCTAGGACTCAGGAAGTTAAAGTCAGGAGGGTTTCTGTGAGTTCAAGGCTAGCCTGGACTACAGTGAGACCCTGTCTTAAAAATTAAAAAAAGATGACTAAGGATATGACTCAGTCAGTAACCTGAGTTCAGTCCCTAGAAGCCACGTGGAGGAAGTTAAAAAAAAAAAAAAAAAGGTCAGAGCAAGGCAGTTCAGAGCTGAGGAGACAGACACAGGCAGGTGACCAGTCGGTCTGACCTATGTTGTCGGGGAGCACCAAGCCAGTGAGAGACTGTGCCTAAAAGGAAAGGAAAGGAAGGGAAGGGGAAGGAGGGGAAGGAAGGGGAGGGGAGGGGAGGGGAGGGAAGGGAAGGGAAGGGAAGGGAAGGGAAGGGAAGGGAAGGGAAGGGAAGGGAAGGGAAAGTGGATGGTGTCTGAGGAATGACACCCAAGATTTTCCTCTGGCCTCTGCAAAAACACACACACACACATTCCCCCGTATGCACTCATCCACACAAGCAAGCGCACAGCAACACACAGACTTCACATCACATAAGCCCTTGCAGACCCCTATAAGAAATTCTACTCCCTAGACAGACAGAAACACAATTCTTCCCGTTTGTGTTCTCGGGACACCTCTCCAGCCCACGTAAGGGGTCTCTGGAGGACAGACAGCTCCTCCTCTGAGCCTGTCTAGAGTTAAGGTCCCAGAGACCCCACGTCAGTCATGCCATCCTTTGCTAATGAGTAACAGAAGGGTCCTGGCTCAAAAGGAAAACCCCTGAGTCAGCAGCAACCAAAGGATCCAAAGCTTGCGGCCTGCAGAACTACAGGGCAAGTTCAAGTCCATCCTTGGGCAGAGCCCATTGTAGTGCCTCACACCTGCAAACCCAGGACTCTAGAGGCAGAGGCAGGAAAATTGCTGTGAGTTCAAGGCCAGCCTTCTCTACATTTAAAAGGCAAAACAGAAACAAAACCAACCTGGGCAACTTAGCAAGACACTTATTTAAAATTTAAACTTTTTTAAATTTTTATGGCCGGGCGGTGGTGGTGGATGCCTTTAATCCTAGCACTCAGGAGGCAGAGGCAGGCGGATCTCTGTGAGTTCGAGGCCAGCCTGGTCTACACGAGCTATTCCAGGACAGGCTCCAAAGCTACAGAGAAATCCTGTCTCGAAAAACATATATATATATATATATATATATATATATATATATATGTGTGTGTGTGTGTGTGTGTGTGTGTGTGTGTCTGCATATATGTGAATAAATATATATATACATATATATACATATATATATATATGAATGTTTGTGTGTGTTTGGCATGGATGAGAATCTTTTCATTTTGAGACAAAGTCTCACTAAGTTATGAAGGCTGGCTTTGAACTGCCTTAGCCTTCCTAATAGCCAGGATGCCACCACCAGCCTGGCTCTGGAGGTTCACAAAGCCTCCTCGTGGACTAGGCATGAGCACTGGGATCTCCCCTGCCCGCTCCAGCACTAAGATTTCTAGGGCATATGGTTCATCTGGGACTGAGAGAGAAGGTGTTGGCAGGTGAAAAGGAGTTAGGAGAAGACGGAACCTCGGAAAATGGGTGCTTCATGGTCACCCTGGCACAAGGTGTGACCTCATTTACCAACACATGCAAAGAAAACATGGTCTGGTGGCGCAGGCGTGCAGTCTTAGCTATTTGAAAGGTTGAGGCAGGAGAATCACAAGCCCAGGGCCAGCCTAGACTAGAGAGTTTGTTAGTTCTAGGCCAGTCTGGGCAACTTAATGAGACCCTATCTGGAAATTAAATAAGAGGGCTGGAGAAAAAGCCCAGTGGCAGAGCCTTTGCCTGTGGTCCCCCAATGAAGGGATGTGAGTGTGGCTCAGAGGTAGACCCCCCAGCGAGGAGATGGGGGCATGGCTCAGAGGTAGACCCTATGGTCAACCTGCAGCACCACAAACCCAAACCAAACCAAGACACTCAAGTTAAGACTTCAAATAAATACCATTTGTCTTTCATAGCAAAGAGGAGGAATTTTCCTCTCTACACTCCAGAGCTAAGGGTAATGCAGATTGGTGATGTCTTCAGAGACCCCTCCCCACTTAGCCTTGGTATCCCCTGAAGCACTAAGCAGCTCTCCAGTTGTCCTCCACCCTCTTCCTAAAAGCCACATGTGTGTCTCCAGCCCCTCTGATGTTTCTGTGGGATATGACAGGATTTGACACCTGTCTGTGTCCAGCAAACCAGTAGAGGGACTCAGGCGTAAGCAGGCCTTCACAGAACCATACGGGCTTCTCTCCCTCTCCTTTCTCTCCAGCAGGACCGCCGCAGCAGCAATGCCAGCCACCAACCAAGGTTGGCCTGAGGACTTCGGCTTCCAGCTGGGCGGCTCTGGGCCCTGCTTCGTGATGGAAGTGGCTGAAGGAAGCAGCGCGCACGCCGGAGGATTGCGGCCTGGGGACCAGATCCTGGAGGTGGAGGGACTGGCTGTGGGTGGTCTGAGCAGAGAGCACCTCGTGCGCTTGGCACGGCGCTGCCCTCGAGTGCCACCCAGCCTCGGTGTACTCCCCGGCCCCGAGGGTGGTCCCACAGCCTTGACAGCAGCCTGGCTAACCCAGCGATTCGACCGCAGCTTCCCTCTGGGCCGCGAACTGCTGCGTTTGGCTGGCCGCCCCAAATCAGACGCTGTGCACAGAGAGCGCAGGCGCAAGGCCCAGGAGTTCAGCTGCAAGGTAGGGCGCCCAGAGGAAAAAGGGGCTAGGCACAGCCCTGGGCTGTCACCTGAGCAAACTTCTTTTTGTTTGTCTGTCTGTTTTAGATTTTTTTTTTGGAGACAGGGTTTTTCTGTTTTGCCCAGGCTATCCTGGAACGCTCTCTGTAGACCAAGATGACCTTGAACTCAGAGATCTACCTGCCTCTGCCTTCTGAGTGCTGGGTGAACAAAGTTCTTCAGGAAGATTTACAAAGCAAGTTCCTAGCCAACCTGGGCTACATAATGAGACCCTGCTTCTAAAACGTGATTCATAACTCACTGGATCATTGATTAATGATAAACAGATAATATATAAATTAATAGACAGGTGTTTGATAGATGAGAGCTAAACTAGTAAGTAGGTAGATAACAGGCAGATAGATAAATGATTGATTGATAGATAGATAGATAGATAGATAGATAGATAGATAGATAGATAGATGTCTGTAGATAGATAGAAACAGGTAGGTAGACTGGTGATAAATAGATGATTGATTGAGACACATAGATAGGTAGATAATAGATGATAGATGGACCAATAAATGATAGGTAGGTAGATAGATGATAGGTAGTTAAGTAGAAGATAGATAGATAGATAGAGGATGATAGGTAGGCAGATAGATAATAAGTAGGTAGATAGATAAATAGAAGGTAGGTAGGTAGGTAGGTAGAGAGATGCTATAGATAGGTAGATAGATAGACAGACAGATGTTCCTGCTCCTCATCTGGCCAGGCTCCAGCAGAACAAAGAGTGAACTTGTGAGTGACCAGGGAATTCTCTGGAACATAGATATCCCGCTTCATCTGGATGCTAAGCCTGGAAACTTAGCTTCTACTTCTTGACAAGGGCATTTGAACTCCTGAGCTTGTCCTCCATAGAAGGGAAACTCCTTGATCCTGGTCTTGGGTAGGCATGGGGGGGTGACCATTAGGATTTGGAGGGTCTCAGAAACTAAACTAGTTACTGTCCACACACACCAGGTTCTCTACAGAAAGTTCAGCTGGTTTTCCAGAATGGCTGGTAACCATGTAAGATTACCTCATCTCAATGGGAAGCTTCGGAGTTAAAAGGGGCAGCTGGGAGGAAAGCCGGAGAGACGCCTGTAGATTGTTCTCTGAGCCCCGCCTGCATGATACGACACACATTCGCCTCCCCCGTAACATATGAAATATAATTTTAAAAAGTAAAAGGAAAGAGTTCAAGGTCATCCTCATTTATTTAGCATGCTTGAGATAACCCAGAGATGTCTAAGATGGAGAGAGAGAGAGAGAGAGAGAGAGAGAGAGAGAGAGGAGGGGGTGAGAGAGGACGGAGGAGGGAGGGGAGGAGGGAAGGAAGGAAGAAAAATAAAACAAATCACGTCTGTTACTGTCCCAGGTGATTTGCTGGGACGAAGCAAGCAAGCAGAAAGCTTGTCCCATCTAATTCCTGCAGAGTTGGAAGGCAGCAGTTAGAGCCCCTAGAAAGGCAGAGTGGACATATAGACTTGTCCAGATATATAGCTGGCAAAGATGGACTGTGCCAGGCAATCGGGGAAGGTCTGACGTGATGTTTTTCAGCCTGGGGATATGTGAATGGTAGATTCTGATTGGGGCCTACCAAGCACTCCCCAAAAGTAGGTAGATGCCAATAAAAGATGGCCTCTGTGGAACCCCCACTAGTTTATAGTAACCAGCTCCCCCACCCGGGTTCCCACCAGTGCTCGGCCTGCCCCAGTTTTTGCTTCTTTAAGTCACTGATATTTAATAGAAAACCCATTAGTGCCCCGTGATGGAGTCGCACGCTTCGATGTAGGTTGGGAACATCTGGGTAGTGACACCAAAACCGCTCTGTGGCCCGGGCCCCAGGAGGGGGAGCTATTTTTTCCTCTTTCTTACATAAAGCATCCTTGCAGCTAGCCACACACTCTTTTGAAATGAGGCTGTTGCTTCTGGCTTTGATTCCAAACCTGCAGCCCTTGCAGCATCCCGGGTGTGCAGGGGTTAGGGTTGGTGGTGGCTGGTGTCACAGACGGTCCTAACCACTTTGAAGACAGCAGAGGTGAGCCGGGGACCTCAGAAAATGCTGTGTATCTGCTGCCCTTTAGTTCCACCCCATAAATATGCATGGAGTGCCCGCTGTGCGCCAGGACCTGTGCTTGAAGCTGGGCTGCAGGCAGATGAGCAGCCATCCATCATCGCTGATGGGCATTTAGACTGTGATGCACAGAGATCCCAAGTGTTGGAAGTGACCTCTGCTCAGAATCCCTCGGCTTCACCTGCTAATGCCAACCTATCCCCTATCCTCTGCTCTCACTGATCAGAAAGCCTGCCGCGATGCACTAGCGGAACCACCTGGAAAGCAGTTGGGACCTTAGAGATAGCTCAGTACATAAATGCAATTGCCACCCAAACCTGGTGGCCAGAATTCCACCCCCAGGATCCATGTAAAGGTGGAGGGAGAGGTACAACTTCACAAGGTTATCCCCTGAACTCCAGAATTGGGCCAAAGAGTGCACACACATATACAATAATAATACATTTTTCAAGGATTTGTTTATTTTATGTGTATGCGTGAATGACTGAGTGTACCTGTATCATGTTTGTGCAGTACCCATGGAGGCCAGAAGAGGGCATTGAATTCCCTAGAACTGGGGTTACAGGAGGTTGTGAGCTGTCCAAGGTGTGTTCTGGGAACCCAACCCAGGTCCTCTGAAAGAGCAGCAAACGCTTTTAACCACGGAGCTGTCTCTTTAGACCCCCCCTTTTTTTTAAAAAAAGAAAGCTGTCAGACATAACTTCAGTTCCAAGGTTCAGTAGTAGGACCAGCAAAATGGTTCAGCAGGAAAAGACATACTTGCTGCAAAAGCCTGACCCCTAAATTCAGTCCCTGGAGTTCACAGAAGGAGAGAACTTTCAGACTCCAGAGATTGTCCTCTGACCTCCACACATGTATTGTGGCACACAGACACACACACACACAGAGAGAGACAGAGACAGAAACAGAGACAGAGACAGAGACACACACAATGTAATAAAAATGTACTGACAAAAAGATTAACTTCACTCATAGGAGCATGAGCCTGCTTTGTCAGGATATTGCGTGAATGAATTCATAGATATCAGGTCACTGAATGAAAGAATGGGCTTTAGCTTGGTCCAAGGCACTTAAAAGGCAGGAGGATACCTAGTCTGAGCCCAGGCTAGACAGCATAGCAAGAATCTGTCCAGAAGAGAAACAGAAGGAAAGGAAGGGAGGGAGAGAAGAAAAGAAAGGAAGGGAGGGGTGGGTGGGAAAAAGGAAAAGAAAACTGTCTCAGTCTGGTGACACAGATCTGCTGTCTTAGCTACTCAGAAAGCTGAGGCAGGAGAACGACAGGTTCCAGGCCTACCTGGCTGCAGTGGAGATTCAAGCTCAGCCTGGACAGCTGAGTGGGACATCTCAAAAAAAAAATTTTTTTTAAGGCTGAGAGTGGAGAGCCACTGAGGAAGACACCCAGTGATGTCCTCTGGCCTCCATATGCACACACATGAACAGGTAGGTACACACGTAAACGCCATACACACAAAGAGAGCTGGGGAATGTAGCTTAGTGGCACATGCCTAGCCTGAAAGAAACCCTGGGTTCCATCCTCAGTACTGCAAAACAGAAACAAAACCTAACGTGTGTGTGTGTGAGAGAGAGACAGAGACAGAGACAGAGACACAGAGAGAGACACAGAGAGACACAGAGACAATGAGAGAGAGAGAGAGAGAGAGAGAGCTTTAGGTATATGAACAAGCTGCTTTCCAGGAACACTGCGTGCATTTGCACACCCAGTTTCAATGGCCCCCACTCCCCTCTGAATAGCTGTTCCCTTATTAGCATTAGTTAGTTATGTGCATGAAGGGAAAGAACACCCCCCAAAAAAGTTCAGAAAGTTAAAATTCAGGGCACGCTTTCTATAGTGCTTTTGTTGAACCAGAATATTCTCTGTAGGGACCCTTAGCAAACAGTGCCGCGAAATGAAACACCAGCATAGTATTATAATAATAGTAACCAGCAATTAGTGAGCGCGTGGCACGTGCTTAACCACTTATATTAAATCCTTTGATCCTTAGATTCCTTGGAATGGCTGTTCCTGGGCTTATGAAATGGCTCAGCGGGTAGAGGCATTCACCCAAAGCCCTGAGGACCTGAGTTCTGTCCCTAGAACCCACACGAGGAGAGAGAACTGACTTTGCAAGCTGTTCTCTGACCTTCACAGATGCAGATATGCAAAGAAATGTTTAAAAAAAAAAGCCAACAATGGCGGATCCTGGGTTCGAATCCCGATCCGATAACCTTGCCTATCACATCAGCTGTGCGAACTGCCCTTCCACAAGTCACTACTCTGTAAGTCCTTCCTCTGTCAGCCTTTGCGATCTTAGCTCTCTAGATACAAGGTGAAGATATTCATAGTCCCTGTCTCAGGGCACCTGAGACATTAGAGGTAGAGTCCGGTGGGCCAGTGTTTCCTGTGCCGGCTGTCCTGTGGAGGTCAACGGAGGGCTCTCTGTGGTTCTACCTGGCATCTTCTCCTCGCAGGTGGATGACATCCTGGGGAACCGGCCCACAGCCAAGGAGCAGATGTTTGCTGCACTGAAGCAGTTCGCTGCCGCGCAGCAGGTGGATGAGCTGGTGTGGGCTCTCACTCTGGTACTGCCCAGCGAGGCTCAGGGGCCAGTCCTGGACAACCTCAGGTATCCCTGTTGATGTCAAGATGGGAAGATCAAGTGGGTTTCACTCAAGGAGGGTGTCTTTCCAGTCCAAGTGAGACAGGGGCCCTGCTCTCGAGCTGGTGACCAAGGTGAGCCTGTCTCAGCGGTTGTGTTTGTGATGGCGGTGAAGCTAGCTGATGCTGGCCTGGAAGGGGTGGCCTCCTGAGGTAAAGCCACAGTTTCTGACTCCACGCAAACCACGAGGGCAGGAATCTCCCATAGGACACCAAGACACGCCCAGCCCTGTACTGTGACCAAGCAGTGGCACCTTAGAAGGAAACAACTCTGTGAGGGTCCTGACACCCACCCAGCCCTACAGGCAGTGATCACCCTCTGTCTCTTGATATCCCCCCCTGTTTTTTTTTTGTTGTTGTTGTTTTGACATAGGGTCTCCTTATGTCACCCAGGTGGGGCCTTGAACTCAAGGCTCTCCTGCCCCATCCTCCCAAGTGATTACAGGTGTGAACCATCACATCAGACTCCTTCTGTGTGTGTGTGTGTGTGTGTGTGTGTGTACGCAGGGTCGCTCTGGACAGCCTGAACTTGGATGGCTATATAATCCAGGGTAATCTAAAATTCACAAAGATCTTCCTGCCTCTGTCTCTTGAGCTCTGGGATGAAGATTGTTCCAACACCACACCCAGACACCTTTTTTCTTCTTCTTCTTCTTCTTCTTCTTTCAGTTTTTTCTTCTTCTTTCAGTTTTTCGAGACAGGGTTTCTCTGTAGTTTTGGAGCCTATCCTGGAACTCTCTCTGTACACCAGGCTGGCCTCGAACTCACAGAGATCTGCCTGTCTCTGCCTTTTGAGTATTGGGATTAAAGGTGTGCACCACCACTGCCTGACTCCACCTTAATTTTTAAGACAAGCTTTCTCACTGAACCTGGAACTTTCCACTTTAGCTAGACTTGGCTCTGCAGGTAGAGAGCCCCAGGTTTCCACCTGTCTGCCCCTCCCCCATCTCAATGATGGAGTTACCCAGAGCCACTGTATGTCACACACATGTGCACGCTCTCTCTCTCTCTTGCTCTCTCTCTCTCTCTCTCTCTCTCTCACACACACACACACACACACACACACACACACACACACACACATACACACGGTGCTGAGGTTGGAACTTGGGTCTGTGCTTTTCTGGGCAAGCACCCCGCCCACTGATCCGTCTCCCCAGCCCCTAAACTAGGGCTCTTTGATATCAGTTTGATGATGGTGATGATGGTGGCGGTGGTGACAGATATGTGCCAAGGACCACATTAGATCCTTGAAGGGCACTCTGTCACCTAATTGAGTCTGCACATATAGTCAAGTTGAGATTCTGAGAGGATCACAGAGCAAATTGGTGGCGGTCACAGGATCGTGAACCCTGCTAGCTGCTGTGCTGAGCTGGGTTTGCTCACCCTCTAAGTTTATTGGAGGAAATTTCTGGTGGGTTCTGGCTTGGAGTGACCCAGGATCTATCTCCAATCCCTGGTCTCCTTCACGGAGGGCCTCGTCTACATAGGACTGCAATCAGACAGCCTCTCTGAGTCCTGCCTGGCTTTCTCTCCAGGCTCTTGCCTCTGTGGCCAGCGATTGCCCCGACCCCTCCCCCTTCCCGGGCTCAGTCTGCCCCCTCCCCTCGCTGCCATTCACCCCGCGGTCTGCCCCTCCCTCTGGGCCTGGCCAATGTCAGGGACTGAGCTGGCCAGCCCCCCGCCCCCACCAGCCCGGGCTCAGCATCTCGACTCCGCAGCGAAACGCACTGGAGGCCACCGAAAGAGGCCACCATGAGCTGCCTGGGGTGAGTAAGGGGACTGATTCTTGCTGGGGAGAAGAAGAAAAAGCTCTGGATAGGAAAAAAAAAAAGTTATTTCTAGGGCGGAATTTGTCTCGGAGCCGATGCAGGGGGCTGAGGACTTCCTGGGGAGGTGACAGGCAGAGCTCGGTTCTGCCCAGTTCCATGAGGGCTGGGCTTGTAGGGGGACGCGACGGTCCCCAGGGAACTTGGTGCGTTTGTCTCCAGGTCAGACTCAGCTGGAGGATTGCTCAGATTTTCTGGTTTTATCTCAGTGCTGCGGGGCTTCTGTCTCCGCCACCTCTCTTGGGACAGCGGCAGCGGCGGCTGCCTCTCTGCTGGCTGTTTTTCCTCCCCAAGCGATCGACAGGCCCCTGTCAGCTGAAGATCAGGAAGGGAGGAGGTGGTCTAGCTTTAGAGCCCGGAAAAAGCGGGAACCCCTGGACACTCCGGGATGCCCCGGTTGCCCGCTGCTTCCCTGGGGCGCTACTGGGAGGATGAATGGAAACCCTATGTTGCCAGCGGGTGTCAAGTGCGACAGGAAAATTGAGGAGGTTGTTGGAGGAGGGGGCGGCGCCCAGCTGGGCTTCGAAAAGAGGGTAACGTGGCAGAGGGGTCTTCAGACAACACCTCCCCACCGCCACCACCCTCCCAACCATTCTGCATTTCCTCCCTCCTCCCTCCTAGAGCTGGCCAGCTTCCAACGTCCCCACTGTGTGATGAGCTCTTGGGTGTTGGGGATTTGAGTGCAGTCTTTTAGAGAAGTCTCAGAAGGGACAATGAAGCATACCAGCCCCGCTAGCTAATTCTGAGATCCAAGTTCAGAGGCAGCCCATTGCTAACCCAGACTCCTGCAATCAGGACAGGGACTCAGCAGGTGTCAGCACTCCAGCTCAGAAAGCTGGGTCTCAGAGGGATCCCAAAGAGAGTCCTGGGGACACGAAAGTCAGTCACCAAGAAGAGTTCAACACCAAGCATCTAGTCTCATCTAGCCCCCTCAAGAGCAGGGGCACCCTAGCCTGCCATTGAACAAGGACAATGGGGAATCACTGTTCCGGTCCAGGAGCCCACATGGCAGAAAACCAAGGCTTAAACAGGAGGATGAATAGACAAAGGGTGGTAGGTGATGCTGCTGCTGCTGAATGGTGTGTGTGCGCATGTGTATATATGTGAGAGTTTTCTTCAGAGCCACACCTGAAATCTCAGCTACTTGGGAGATTAAAGCTGGCAGGTCACAAGTTCAAAGCCAGCCTGGGTAATTTATCAAGTCCCTGGCTATAAATAAATAATTTTTCCGAGGAGGTTAAGAGCCACTTGGAACACAGAAGAGTGGCCTATGGTGGGGGGGTAGAGTTGGGGGTGACAGCAGCGACCCCAGCAGAGGAGAGAACTGTGGAGTGAGATCACAATCCTGAACCCTCTCCCACAGTAGCCACTAAGTACATGTGGTTATTGATATGGATGAATTTTTCATAAATTTGGATGACCACACAACCCCAGCACTTGGGAGGCTGAGGCAAAAAAAAAAAAAAACAAAAAAAAAAAAAAAACCCTGCAAGTTTGTGGCTAACCTGGGTTACACAGAAAGGCCCAGGGTTCAGTTCCCAACACTACATAAAACCAGGGATGGTGGCCGGTCAGTGGTGGTGCACACCTTTAATCCCAACATTCAGCACTTGGGAGGCTTAGACAGGCGGATCTCTAGGAGTTCAAGGCCAGCCTGGTCTACAGAGTGAGTTCTAGGACACTCAAACAATACAGGGAAATAAAACAAAACAGGGAATAGTCGCGTACACCTACAATCTCAACATTAGAGAGGCGGAAGTAGAAGGCACAGATGTCCAAGGTCATCCTAGGCTACACAACAAGTTTCAGGCCAGCCTGGGCTACCATAAAAACTGCCCAATTTTTATAGAGTTTATCTGGCTCTCATTAATCACACTTTAAGTACTTGATATAAATATAGGGTGAGTGGCGATCATTTAGGGCAGTCAAGACCTGGAATGTGTCCGGGTTTGTGGCCACAGTTTGCAAAGGCATCGTGTCCCCTTACAACAGCACTTCTTGCTGCTACTCGGAGCCTAATTTGGGTCTGTCCCCCAAGGAATCTCAGTCTGATTAGGTGGTAAAATGGCTTTCTAATTAGGACAGGACAGGCAGTTTGGAAAGTGTGATGTGTCCAGGAGGGAACAGGAAGAGCAGCTGCGGGGATGTATCTGTTGGGGGAGGGGAGGGGGAGGCAGGTAGAGAATAAAGCAACTGGCATGGCTGAGGTGGTGTGATCTGGAATTTCCACCTGGAGCCCTGGGAGCCCTTCACCAGTGGTACAACCCTGAACATGGGAATTGACCTCCATTGACTGTCTGGTAAATAGGGTTTATCCTACGTGCGTCCAACAGGATTCTGGGTAAGACGCCCTATAAGTGAATTGCACTGAGTATAAGCAGAGGAGGAGGGTAGCTGGAGGCCTGGAGGGGGAGAGGAACCCCTGTGTCAATGACACCATGATGCCTTGGAGCCAAACGTGGGGGTGCACACATTTAGTAAACCTTGTACTCAGGCACCTGAGGTAGGGTTGCAAGTTTGAGTCTACAGACGGGGTTCAGGGCCAGCCTGAGCTACATAAAGAGCCCTCAGCACAAGGAAAGAAAAACAAAAACAGGAGATAGTCCTGTGGTAGAGTTCTTTCCTAGTATGCCCTAGACCTGGGTGTGATCCCCCGTACCACACAAGGAAAATATTTATGTGCTATATAATGCTGGAGAGACAGCTTCATGTGAAGTGCTTCCTGTAAAAAACACCTGAGTTCGGCTCTTCAGCATCCATGTAAAAGTCAGGTACAGTGGCACAGCCTGTAACCCCAGTGCTGGGGAGGCAGAGGCAGGATCCCTGGGACCCACTTGTCTTCCTGTCTGGTCTAATCAGTTCACTCCATGTTCAGTGAGAGAGCCTGTCTGAAAGAAAATAAGGTAGAGTGCAATTGAGGAAGACATCTTGTATTGACCTCTGACCTCCACATGCACACTCAGGCAAAGGCATCTCTCTCTCTCTCTCATACACACACACACACACACACACACACACACACACACACACACACACACACAAACATTTAAAAATAAACAAACTCAGGGCTGGAGAGATGGCTCCGTGGTTAAGAGCACTGGCTGCTCTTCCAGAGGTCCTGAGTTCAATTCTCAGCAACCACATAGTGGCTCACAGCCATCTGTAATGAGATCTGGCGCCCTCCTCTGGCATGTGGGCGTACATGGAGGCAGAATGTTGCATACATAATAATAAATAAACCTTTAAAAAAATAAACAAAGCCAGGCATAATGGCACATGTCTTTAATCCCAGCACTCACAAGCAGAGGCAGGCAGGTCTCTGTAAGTTTGAGGACAGCCTGGTCTACTTGATGAGTTTCAGGCCAGTCAGAGCTACATAATGAGACCCTTTCTCAAATAAACAAAATAAAACAAAACCATTTATGGTAGCACACACCTTTAATCTCAGTGCTGAGGAGGCAGAAGCAGGTGGATCTCTATGAGTTTGAGACCGGCCAGACATACTGTCTCAAAAGAAAAAATAAAAATATTTATACATTATGGTAGGTAAAGCAGCTCAGTGGCTTGGGTGCTTTTGGCATGAGCATGAGAACCAGTGTTCAGATCCCCAAAGCCCACGTTAATCGTTCATCTGTAATTTCAGCTCAGAAGACAGAGATGAGGATTCCCCAGAGCAAGCAGGGTAGCAAAACTAGCCTTATCGATGAGCTCTGGGTTTGATTGAGAGACCTTCCCTTAATGAGCAAGGTGGAAGAGGGATGGAGGAAGAGCTGGATATCAGCCTCAGCCCTCCACATGTATAAGCACATAAGTGCATGCACACTCTGCATATATGCCCACATTCATGCAATCATGCATAAAGCACACATGCACACCGCAGTGTGACTTTGGGGTTCCACAGTTTCTCTGTGACTGGGAGCTGTCCCATGCACATCGGCCATTTGGAAGCCTTGGCCTCTACCGCTAGCACCAGCAGCACATCCTTCTCCCAGCTGTCATTTTGTGGCAGCCAAAAAATGTCTTGAGATAGTGCCAGCTGTCCTCAAGGGGTGGGGTGGGGTGGGTGCAAAATTGCCTCTGGTTGAGAATGGTTGTTCTAGATGGCAATGCTCTTTTTTGCGGAGGTGAGTGTGGTAGATCGGTCCACGTACAGCCTGTTCCCCGGTGTCTACACCTTGCTGTCTGGAGTCCCCTGGCCAAATGCCCCCACCACTGCCACCCTATCTGGGGATTTCTCTGTGATGGCAGTGGCCTGGCCCTGAGACAGCACGTCCAGACTGCAGCGTGGTCATTCATCCCATGCCTTTCATCCTCCCTGCCATCAGCCCAGTGGATAATTTCATAGCCTTTAGGAGTGACTGGTTCTGGGACAACCATGCTGGCAAGTAACACCATGAATGCGTCGGCCATGATGGGACAGTCATGGGCTTGCCGTCAGGAGCTGTGCTCAGGATGAGACTCGTCAGGCATGGGGGAGGGCAAGGGAGACACGGCATGAGGAGGCATAGCTGCTGCTGCTGCCGCCGCCGCCGCTGCTGCCACTGCCACCGCCACTGAAGAGAAATAGCTCAAAGAGCTTACGACTGGGCAGTGGGGCCAAGAATGGGTGGAGGGGACTGAAGTGTCGGGGAGCAGCCTGCCCTGCTGGTATTTTTGTTTTGTTTTTCAGGGCTGGGGATTGAACATAGGACTTTGTTCTTGCTAGGAAAGCCCTCTACCATGGAGCTCTGCACTAGTCCCTCGTTGGTAGATTCTAGCTCGGGCCCCAAGTCACACCCCAGCCCCTCACTGGGGGATTCTAGGCAGGTGCTCTACCACTGAGTCACACCGCAGCCCCTCACTGGGGGATTCTAGGCAGGGGCTCTACACCAAGTCACACCCCAGCCCCTCACTGGGGGATTCTAGGCAGGGGCTCTACCACTGAGCCACACCCCAGCCCCTCACTGGGGGATTCTAGGCAGGTGCTCTACACCAAGTCACACCCCAGCCCCTCACTGGGGGATTCTAGGCAGGGGCTCCACTTCTGTATTTAAAGATTTAACCATTCAGTCAAACATAGTAGAACAGGCTTACAATCCAATCTACTCAAGAAGCTGAGGCAGGAGGATCAAAACTTCAAAGTCTAGGCCGGAAATGAGGTTCAGTTTGCAGTGTACTTACCTAGCACATACATAGACCTCATTTTGATTCCCTGGGCTGGAATAAAACCAGGCCTGATGGTATGTGCTTGTAACCGCAGCACCCAGGGGATGAAGGCAGGGGGTCAGAAGTTCAAGGTTATCCGTAATTGTACAGCAAGTTTGACACTGTCCTGAGGGTATGGGGAGAGAGAGAGAGAGAGAGAGAGAGAGAGAGAGAGAGAGAGAAAAGAAAAGAAAAGAAAAGAGAAGAGAAGAGAAGGGAAAGGGAGGAGGAGGGAGGGGAGGGAAAGGGAAAGCAAAGGGAAAGGGAAGTATTCCAGTCCAGTCTGGATTAAAGCGAGCTCAAAACCAGCTTGAGGAACTTCGTGAGACTCTATCTTAAAATAAGAAGAATAAAGTCCTGGGGATGTAGCTCAGTGGTACTTGAGTAGCAGGTGTGAAACCTTTGTTCGAGTCCAGTACTGGCGGAAAAAAAAATTTACCCTCTTGTCCCATCCCATACCTTTTACTGGGTTAGCTCCCAGCGTCGTCCCCCTCCCTGGACGGACCAAGACCTCAAAACTCTGGGTTCTTCTGCCTCCCCTCTAATCCCTAAACCCTACCATGACCACCCACTGCTCTGGAGTGTAGGTACTCTCTGGCCCTGGCCTGGGCATTCAAGGTCTCCTCCTCCTCCCTACTTCCCTTGGGTAAGTTTCCTTCATTGGCCAACTCCCTCGAAGTCCTCTACCTTCCCAGGTACTACAAAAGGGGATTCTTCTAAACGGTGTTGGCTGTGGCAGAGTGTTGCAGCCACTGTAAGGGGGACTCGCAGGGCGAGTGATGTCCCGGGCAAGACTCTTGGAGAGGGACAGAGTAGAGAGCCAAAGGAAGGAGCTTAACAGCCTGGAATCGCCGAGATCTCCACTCCTTCAGGAGCACCAGCTAGTTAAGGGTCCAAGGGAGGAGAGAGAAAAGGCGGAACTGGGCGGAGCCACCAAGAAGGGGCGGGCATCGGGCCACCATGCGGGACTGGCCGGGAGGGGCCATGCACGCTCGCCCGGCAAAGACGCGTGGAGTCGCGGGTACCCTTTCTGTCATCGCGGGCTCTGCCACCCGCTACCCGGTGCGCACCTGCCGCGCCGCCCTCGCGGATCCAGATGGGGAAGGACCAGGGCTTCTCTCGGCACTTTAGGTAGCTTCCCCATCGCGTTCTGCGCCTCTGGGAACCCTGCGCCCGCATCCACCCAACTTGAGGTTGGGGGAGGGGGCTGGGACATCGAGGGGGGGTTCCCTGTCCTGGGTGGGCAACCTATCGAGACTGGGCGGAGTCCAGAAACAGGGGACAATAGGAATAAACTGATGGTTATGTGGGTGGTGAGGTTTAGACGTTGGGTAAACCTGGATGGTAAACCATCCAGGACCCACACGCAACCCAGAGGAGTTGGGGTGAAGTGAAAGGCCAAGATTAAAAAGCCAACCTCCCTGCATTGACTCACGGGATAGGACAGAGGACCAAGAATGGGGTTGTCGCGTGCTCTGGATGAGAACCTAGCGCATCGCATCTAGTTCTGAGTTTGGAAGGCAGAGACCTTTCCACTGTCAGGAACTGCCGATTGCAGCCTCTGAGGCCCCTACCCCTGTCCCCACCTGTTCTCAGATCAAGTGCTAGCTGAAGAAAGCTGGGCTGGGCTAGAACACAGGAAAGAGAGGACCCTAGGGGAGGTTCTGGTAGCAGAATTGGCCCAGTGGAAAGTTCTATACTGTGACTCCCAAGAAGAACCCTGGGAACTCAGGAAGGCCTGTTGGCATAGCAAGGGCATAAGGAGCCTTGGAGGCCCATTGTTGGGCTGTCACAGCCAAAAAGGCAATAATCTGTCCCTATAATGAATTTGGCCCCACTGCATCTGGCTGTGCCAGCTTTAATTAACCTACAGCAGTGCCAGAACTTGGGTGGCTGGGGCAGACAGTGATGGAGACGCAGGGAAGGTTCATGCCAGCCAGGAAGGGTGTCTGGCTCAGCAGGCGACCTTGGCCTCTGGCCCATGCTTGGCCAGGACGCCAAGCAGGGAACTAGCCACCAGTCCTTCCAGCTCCCCAGTTTGTGATTCAGCCTGGTGCCCACCTGGCAAGCAGGACTTTAACTACTTGGTGTAGGATGCTGAACTGAGCTGGGCATCTGACCCCTGCCCAGATTAGAATCTGAGCCATTTGCCTTGCAGGGGCTGAGGTCGAGGGTGTGAGGTGGACAGTCTCTGTGTCCTTTGCCAGGACATGCGGTGGGAGGATAAGGAGAGGGCCCTGTGGCAGGCAGATAGAAGTGTCAGGCCCAGGAGACCTCCTAGTCACCTGGAGTATCCAATCCGAAGCAGAACTCCCTGGGGGGCGGGGCTAGCATGAGCCCTCCTGAAGAATCTGCTTGCCTTCTGTCCCACCAGGGAGTTCATTCTGCTCAATGAGCCTTCTTAACCTGCCTCACTGAGGCGGGCAGAGCCACAGAGCAAGTTCAGGAGAGGGGTACCACAGCTGCATGCCGGGCCATCGCTCCCCTCTCTCTTTTCTCTCCTGACTCCCCATTTTGCCCTTGGCATTGGCTCCTGGTACAAGGAAGAGGGAAGGGAGCCTTGGGGCACAGCCAGGAAGCAAGCACTTGCTAATGTAAGCCCCGATTCCAGCTGTGTCAGAGGCCAGCTGTGTCACCCTGGTCAGTTACAGATTTCTGCCTGACTCAGAATCCTCTGCCGTGGGTTAGTAAGTCCACCAAGGTGTTAGCGGAAGCTGTCGTGTGGAGATGGGGTTGGATCACTCACAGACACGCACCCGCCCTTCCTTCTCAAGTGCCAAGTCCTTTCCGGTCATTGTGGCCCACAGCCCAGCTACAAAAATCAAGCTTTGGAGAGCTCCTTGAATTACAGGCACCAAGGATTCATCCCAGGGTCTGGACGCTTCATGGAGGCTGTCTTCTCCCACCACCTGCAGGATGACGTCTTCACAGACCTTCACAGTTGAGCCCCTAATAGCTGGCAGGGACAAATGGGCAGAGGTTTACTAAATACATGCAGGGGACTGGGAACACACACACACACACACTTAAAAAATAATAAAAAGCATTCTTTTAAAAAGATTAAAGCGGCGGGGGGGGGGGGTGACGGGAGAGTGGCCCAGGCAGAGTCAAAAGCTTGGAGGTGGTAATTGCCTTCACAGTTGAGGGCAGAGAAGCAAGCAGGAGAACCGCGGGTGTGAGGATTCTCAGAGGAAGTCAGACATCCCGCCGATACCTGATGTAGTTTTCTCTAGCAGTCACCTGAAAATAAGCCGGGGAGAGAAGAGCATTAGCCCAGGCTTGACCTACTAGGTGCAAGTGCATGAGAGGACAGAGGGGGAGAACGAAGAGAGATGGAAGACAGGCAGGAATTGGGATACTCCATAGACTGCTTTGGGAGAAGGAAGGCCCCACAAAAGTTAGGGTCGTGCGGCTTTCCCAAGGTGTGTGTGTGTGGGGGGGGGGGTGACACCGCACTCCTGACGTCGTCTGGGATAGTCAATTCTCTCAGTCCCCCATGTGAGTCCCAGGGAATCGAACTCAGGTCTTCAGTCTTGACAGCAAGTGCTGCCACCTGCTAAGCCATCATGTGACCAAGTCTCCGACAACTGGGAAAGCAAGTCTGTTCACCCAAGGGGAGAGTGAAAATTTCCCTGGTTACCCCTGGAAAGGGACAGGAGAACCACTAGGAGGCGCCTTTGGGGTGTAGTCAGGGGCCGCGCCTGACTGCGGCCCTCGCTTTGCAGGATCTTCATCCCCAAGAAGCATCGGGCACGTTTCGACGAGGTGGTGTCGCAGGGTCTGCTGGGCAAGCTGTGCCGCGCTCGGAGGGCGCAGGGCGCGCAGCGTTTGCGCCGAAGCCGCAGCGAGGAGCGTCCCGAGCGCCTCCTAGTGTCCACGCGCGCCAGCGCCGCCCCGCGCCGTCCTGATGAGCCGCCCCCGCGCAAGGCGGCCTCGCTGCTGGGCGGCCGCACCGGCCCTGGGGGCCCTCGCAGGTATGTAGGGCGCTGGTAATAATAAGAGATACCTCCCGTGCGCGAGCTTAGGTAGGAGACTTGTGCCGTGGGCGAAGGACAGGGACGTGAGACATCCGCTCCCTGAGCTCTGGTCTAATGTCCTCAGGGTGAGACGGAGAAGGTCACTTACTTCCAACCCCCCATCCCATCCTTTCCCCTAGGACTGTTCGAGTATACAAGGGCAACAAGAGTTTCGGCTTCACTCTGCGCGGCCATGGACCGGTCTGGATTGAATCTGTCCTGCCTGGTGAGGGATAGACAGGTTGCCCTGCCTGAGTGTCTAAGATCAGAGATGAAGTGAAAAACCCCGTGGTAGCTCTCTCTCTCTGTGTCTCTGTCTGCCTGTCTCTCTCTCTCTCTCTTTCTGTTGACTGCTAGCCACATTGCATCCAAAGTGAAGAAGCTGAGAGTGAGGGCTGAGAAGACGGCCCAATGGTTTGAGCAAGTGTTGAGTAGACATGAGAATTGGAGTTTGGATCCCCAGAACACATACAAAATACTGGGTGGGATGGTAGCCTGCTGGTAATTCCAGCCTTGAAGGGAGGAGATGGGACTCTCAGAGCACGCTCGCTGGCTGGCAAGCTAGCCACATGGATGAGCTCCGGGTTTGAGTGAGAGCCCTGTCTCAGTGAGCAAGGTGGAAGGTCATCTCTGGCCTCTACATACACACTCACACATGCACACACATCCACCCACACCACACATATACATCCACCTACACACATGAAAACACACGGACACGCATGCATGCCACATGCACACTCATGGAAATAAAAGGGGAGAACCATCAGGGAGTGGTAAATGCTAGCACTTGGCGTGCCTTCTCTGTTTTAGGTAGTAGCCTCCCTGCCCGGGGAACATCTCTGCTGATGGCTAAAAGGGGTCTCCCCACATGGGTTACCATGATGAAGACATTCTCTCACCTTCTCAGAGACTAACTTTAGTTCAGATAACCCCTCACAGGTGTGCCTGGAGGCCTGCCCCTAAGTGATTCTAGCTTTTGTCCAGCTGGCAATATTAAACATCGTGATTTTAAACAATGCCCATGGGCTCTTAGGTTTAGAGGCTGCTGCCCTTCTGGCTGCCTGGTTCTTAGCCTCAAGCTGCAGAAGGCAGGTGGACAGTGGCCTACTGTGGCACGCTCCCTAGAGGAGGTGTGGGTTGTGGATTGGTTGGTCCACATGAAATGCGTGCTTATTGGTTGGTCTGTGTGAGATGCATGCTTAGGATTATGGATTGGTTGGTCTGCATGTGAAATGCATGATGGCAGGTGAGTCCTTTTCTATCCCTCAGTTGTCTCTAAAGCTCATTTATCTTCTTTTAAACTACACTTATTTATTTGGAGGAGGAGGGATGGGAGCACACATGTGTCATCCGGGGTGTGTGTGTGTATGTGTGTATGAAGGTCAGAGGACAACTTGTAGGAGTCAGTTCTCTCTACCACATGGGTCTCAGGGAGCAAACTCAGGTAGTCAGGTGAACTTTCTGGCTCCCTACCCCATCTCGACAGCCCCGAGTCTCTCTTATCACCCCCAAAATTGAAGAATGGTTATTTGGCTCACACCATGGGGGAGAGAGAGGAGAGTCCTATACAATTCCACTATGAGGTGGTCAGCTGACTATATACCTTCTCTCTTCTCCAGGCAGCCCAGCTGAAAACGCGTCCCTCAAGTCAGGTGACCGGATCCTCTTCCTCAATGGACTGGACATGAGGTGAGCCGTCCCTGAGGTGTCTTGTGATCTTGGAGATGAGCCATCCCCCAGGACTTTTGGCCTCTTGGGACACTAACAGTGGCCCTGATGGCCTTCTGGCATATGTCCTATGGCTTATGTCTCCTGTGCCTACCCATCGTCCCCTGAAGGCTGTTTTTTTTTTTTTCCCCTGTCCTACTGGGAACTGAACACAAGACCCTGGGTTAGGCAAACACTATCTCAGAGCTACATCCTCAGCCCCTTATTTAAGATTTTTCTTTTTTAGACAGTGCCTCACTCTGTATCTCAGGTTGGCTTGAAACTCGCTATGTAACCTGGACTTGCCTTGAATTCATGAAAATCCACCTGCCTCTAATGAGTGCTGGATTGCAGGTGTGAGCTACCAAGCCAGCCCTGTTTAAGTTCTTTGTTTTGAGTCAAGGTCTTGTTTAGTTGTCCAGGCAACTTGGACTTGCTGTATCGTTCAGACTGCTTCAAATTATGCAAATTCTTCCAATCCTCTTGCCCCAGCTCCCCAAGTGCTGGGATTACACCATGCTCAGCCAGTACCAAGGATTCCACTTGAACCCATCCTTCCATTTTGGCAGACCCTCCAGTCCATCCTTCCAACCGAAAATGTTACAGCTACATGTTGAGAACACAGAAAGGAAAAGACCAATTATTTCTTGCTCTGGAGGGGAGTCTTGGAAATAGCTCGGTTGATACGGAAATAGCTCCTTCTATGGCCAGGAATGCCAAACCCAGGGCATCTGCAGACCAAACTGTCGAATGCCTGGGGCACATACTGCACAAGACGTTAACTTATGTGAAAGTTAGGGTTCTGGCTAGTCCTGAATGAACAGTGGATTTGCTGGGTGACCTCTACATGATGGACAGACATCACTTGTCAGGCCCTCACGGGCCATCTCCTTTGCAGGAACTGCTCCCACGACAAGGTGGTGTCCATGTTGCAAGGCAGTGGCGCAATGCCCACGCTGGTGGTAGAGGAAGGACCGGTCCCTTTTGCTAGCGGTGAGACTATTAAGCCATACAAGTAATGTGTTGGTCGCTTCCCAGGAACGCCACCAGGGGGTGCTATAGAGCCCAATGCGCCGCGTTCAATGCTGTTCAGTGCTCTCTACCAAGGTTGCCTTTCCAATATATTGCACGCCCCAGCTCAGCAGGCTGCTGACCCCAGGTGCCTGGGAAACTGTACCTAGCCTGGTGACTCCAGGTCACCCGTACCTCCCCATGCCTGTGGTCTCTCGCAGATTCAGATTCTTTGGATTCCCCGACCCGGTCATCGGCTCTCACCTCGCTGCAGTGGGTGGCAGATATCTTGCCTTCCAGTATCCGAGTCCAGGGGAGGACCTTCAGTCAGCAGCTGGACCACCTCCTCACTCCTCCCGAGCGCTATGGAATCTGTCGGGCTCTCGAGAGCTTCTTCCAGCACAGGTGCCTGGGCATAGCAGTGATAGGGACCTAACCTGTTTGGGCCCCAACCAAGTCCCATCTAAAACTGGCAATCCTCATCCTCCTGCCTGTGCCTCCTCACCCTTCTTGGGTAGAGAAGGCCCTAAAAAGTCAATAGCTAGTATCAAGGGAGTTGAGGTGCCCTAGAACAAACCCCACCCTTTAAATTTAATTCTCTATTTACTTTTGAGACCCGGTCTTGCTCTGTAGCAGCTGACTGGGCTGAAACTCACAGAGATCAGCCTGTCTTCGCCTCCTCAGTGCTGAAGGCCACTGCCACTATGCCCAGCTAATCTGGACTCTGACACCTTGGGCAAATACAGACGTTTCTGTGAATTGAGGCAGGCAGAAACAGTTAATGGGACTCCAATCAAGAAACCTCACCAGTTCGCACTTAGCCCCCTGGATTTTTTTTTTTTTTTACAGTAGCTATGTCTGTCATGCCTTGTAGCAAGCCTTCCTCCTATCCATTCTTCTTGATTTGGTTGAAAGTATATATAATGATAACATTTAAATAACATATAGTGTGCAATATAATTCACATGCTATATAATTCAGTCATTCATTTGTTTTTAATTTTAAAAATTATGTGTATGGCAATTCTGCCTGCATGCAAGTGCACCACATATGTGCAGTGCCCACACAGGCCAAAAAGGGTGTCAGATCTCGTGGAACTGAACTTATAGGTGTTTGTGAGCTGGTAGGTAGGTCCTGGGAACTGGACTTGGGTCCTCTGCATTAGTATTACAAATGTTCTTTCTTTGTTTGTTTGTTTTGATTTCTGGAGAAAGGATTTCTCTGTGTAGCCCTGCCTGTCTAGCAATTCCCTCTGTAGACCAGGCTGGCCTCGAACTCACAGAGATCCACCCTCCTTTGCCTCCTGAGTGCTGGAATTAAAAGCAAGCACCATCACTGCCCCACAGCACAAATGATCTTAATCACTGAGCCTTCTATCTCTCTGGCCATAATTCATTCATCAAATTGTACAGTTCAGTGGTTTGGTGGTTTGGGTATCCTTGCAAGTATATGTAACCGTCACCACGGTGAATTTTGGAACCTTATCACATGTAAAAGGAATACCAACAACTTTCTGTGACATGCTCCTTCATCTTCATCCCCCAATCTTTCTCTTAAAAACATTTATTGATTGATTGATTGATTGATTGATTGAATATGGGGGTCATGCATGCCGCAGTGCCCACAGCCTGCTGAGCCATCTCCTCACCCCACTAGATGTTATTTTTAGCTCCAATTTTGCAAAAGAAAACAAGTTAAGTTGCATGAGAAAGGTCACTTAGTTGGTAAATGGCAAAGCTGAGGTTTGACTATTACTTTTTTTTTTTTTTTTTTTTTTTTTTTTTTTTTTTTTTTTTTTTGGTGGTGCTGGGAAATGAACCCAGAACCTTGGGTATGCTAGGTAAGCGCTCCACCAATGAGCCAATGTGTTAACATCCCCAGCCCAAACTGGGATTTGAATCAGAGTCGACTGCCTCTGGAGGCTGCCTTCCTGCCCTCTCTGCTCTGTCCTTCAACGTTGGGGGTCGAGGCATGAGCTGAATTCCAGGGTCTGGAACCACCACCTCGTCCACACTCTTGAGTGATGAGTTCCCTGCTTCTGCACCCCCCCTTTGCAGGAACATCGACACCCTCATCGTCGACGTGTACCCTGTTCTGGACACACCTGCTAAGCAGGTCCTCTGGCAGTTCCTCTACCAGCTGCTGACCTACGAGGAGCAGGAGCTGTGTCAGGAGAAGATCGCATGCTTCCTGGGCTACACGGCCATGACAGGTAAGCATTCAGTCCCTGAGGGTGGCTGCCAGCTGCCCCACCTGCCAGGTGACCCAGCAGACACCTGTTCTCACCTCCCAGAGGTCTGGCCTTCACATACATACGTCCCCATGCCCGGTGTCTGGCAGATACATACTCAACACTGGCGCTTGGCTGGGAGGACCGTGCTTGCCCAGTTGGTCCTTCATGTGGCCAGCACAGCATAAGTGTAAAATGCTCATTTCTTCATCCTTTCCTTTGCTTCCTCCTCTTCCTCTCTCCTGTCTCAAACAGGGTCTCACACAGTCAAGCTGACCTCAAACTCATATGTAGCCCAGGCAGGCCTTGAACTCCTAATCCTTCCACCTCCATCTCCCATGTGATGGGATTTTGGGTGTGTGTCACCTCAGCCAGGGTACATCAGTGGGGACGGAACCCAGGGTCTTGCCCATGCTAACCGAGTGCTCTCCCACTGAACTACAGCCCTGTCCTTGTTGGAGAATCCATAGCCAGGCACCGTGGCTCAGGCCTGTAACTTCAGCACTTGGGGAGGCTGAGGCAGGAAGATTCTAAGTTTGGAGCCAGCTGAGACTCACAATGTAGCTGTCCTAGTTAGGGTTCCTGTTGCTGTGAAGAGACACCATGACCATAGCAACTCTTATAAAGGAAACATTTGATTGGGACTGGCTTACAGTTCAGAGGTTTAGTCCATTATCGTCATGGCAGGGAGCATGGTGGCACATAGACAGATGTGGTACTAGAGAGGTAGCCACAAGTTCTACACCTGGATCTGCAGGCGGCAGGAAAAGAGAGTAATACTGGTCTGGGCTTAAGTATTTAAAACCTCAAAGCCCACCCCCAGTGACACACACTTCCTCAAACAAAACCACACCTATTCCAACAAGGCCACACCTCCTAATAGTGCCACACCTTATGAGCCTATGGGGACCGATTTTCATTCAAACTACCACGGTAGCCCATAGTAAGACCTTGTCTCAGAATCAAAACAAGAGGCTGGGGATGGTTCAGTAGTAAAAGAATTTACTGCGCAAGTAGGGGGACTAGAATTCAGATTCCCGGGACCCATATTAACGCCAGGTAGGTGAGGCTGACCACCTATAATACTAGCACTCGGTAGGTGGGGGATAGGGGACTCCTGAAGCCAACTGGCTATCTAGATTAACAAAATTGATGACGAACTCTGGGTTCAAGAGAGAAGCCCTGCCTCAGTATATAAAGGAGAGTGTGATAGAAGCACCTCTGACCTCCACATGTGCACACATGCATGCCCACAAACACACACATGCAAATATGCATACACACAAATACACATATAATTGAATTCATGCGTCCTGGTCACCATTTACAAATTCATCAGTCCATGTCACCTGGACTATGGCCCCATGGTCAGATCACCCTGGCTGGTAGACTCCACTGCACAAGCACACATGCAGGGGTCCGCTGAGCTACACACAACCTCATTCATTGTTCCAGTGCTACCTACACTGTTAGAGGACATCCCCCGTGTGCCTAAAACCCCCTACACTTGGGGCTGAAGAAAAGAATTAGTGATGTAAGGACTTGCTGTGCAAGTGTGAGAACCAACCCCAGTTCAAATCCCCAAACCCACATAAGTACTGGGTGAGCATAGTGTCCTGTGACCTTACCTGCTACAGACACTCTGCAGCCACATTTGCTATTGCTTCTCCTTCAAGGTACCTACTTCCTATAGTTTGGAGGATTGAGGAGGGCTAAGGGCTTTTAGCATGAAACACAGGGTCCCCAGAAGGGCAGCATGTGCCCAGAACATTTTCAGTTTGCCTAACAAGTTCTACTGGGTGTCGGTAAGCAGCCTGGAATAAGCACAGGGTGTTGGGACCCAGAAGCCTGGACCCAGAGCCCTGTTGGGAACAGTGCCAGCCTCCACTATGCTTTCCATCCTTCAGCTGCTTTTCTTACTCCAGGTACCTGGTTTCTGGTCTCAGGATTTCTGCTTAAGCATTACTCTAAAGAGCTGGAGATACATGTATTTCAGAGGTAGAACCTCTGCCTAGATTCCTCCAGTGAGGGGCTGGGGTGTGGCTCAGTGGTAGAGCCCCTGCCTAGAATTCCCCAGTGAGGGGCTGGGATGTGGCTCAGTGGTAGAGCCTCTGCCTAGAACCCCAGTGAGGGGCTGGGTGTGGCTCAGTGATAGAGTACCTGCCTAGAATCCCCCAGTGAGGGACTGGGGTGTGGCTCAATGGCAGAGCATCTGCCTAGAATCCCTCAGTGAGGTGCTGGGGTGTGACTCAGTGGTAGAGTGCTTGCCTAGAATCCCCCAGTGAGGGGCCAGGTGTGGTTCAGTGGTAGAGCCCCTACCTAGAATCCCCCAGTGAGGGACTGGGGTGTGGCTCAGTGGTAGAGCCCCTGCCTAGACTCCCCCAGTGAGGGGCTGGGGTGTGGCTCAGTGGTAGAGCACCTGCCTAGACTCCCCCAGTGAGGGGCTGGGGTGTGGCTCAGTGGTAGAGCTCTTGCCGACCATGCACAAGGTACTGGCTTTCATCTTCAGCACGACCTAAGAAAACCTGTAGCATTATGCTGGGGACAAGGCAGGAAGGCCCCAGGGTCGAGCGGTCACATATCAGTGGTGGTCACTTCTTCCCTCACCTCCCTTGCTGTGGAGGCTGATGGTTCAAGAGCGGCATGCCAAACCTTGCCTGTCCCACCACAGAACCTGAGTCCTCACTGGACCTGGAGCCAGAGTCCACACCGGAGCCCACGCCGGAGCCACAACCAAGGAGTTCCCAAAGAGCTTCTTCCATGTGCCGTCGCAGCCTGCGCTCCCAGGGCCTGGAGGCCAGCCTCAGCTGTGGTGAGGCCCCACCCCATGGAGAAAAACTGGGGCAGCTTTCCTCTCCTGTACATCAGAGTCAGCAGAAGGATGAGTGTATTAGTCAGGGTTCTCTAGAGGGACAGAACCCACACAATGATCGTAGATCACAAAGAGGATGTATTAGATTGGCTCCCATGGTAACAGCTGAGTGGCCCAGCAATGGCCGCCTGCATGCCAGAGAGGCTGCGCATCCATTAGCTGCTCAGTCCATGAGCTGGAGACATCAGTAGTTCTAGGTCCCAATTTAGTGCCTGAAGGCCCACAGGATTCCACAGAGCTATTAATCCAATCTACACTGGGAACCTGAAGAATGTGGCTTCTGATAACAGCAGCTGCAGTGGCAGAGTGGATAGACTCGCCAGCAAGGAGGGAAGGAAGGCAGGCAAACTTTTCCATCAGATCTTGTTCTACCTGCGCTGCTGCAGGAAGGTCCTGCCCACTCCAGGGGAGTATTCCCTTCTCAGGTAACCCTTCCAGGCAGTACCTTCAGAGACTCACCCAAAGGGAGACTCAGCTGATTCCAGTTCCAATTGAGCAGACAACCAGGGTTAACCATCCCGATGAGGAGTCGGGAACCTGGGGAATAGTGAGGCTGTGCAGGTCTGGACTGAGCCACAGAGCTCAGGAAGGATAATGAAGTCTCCGTGGCACCTTCCTGGCAGGTCCTGGTGATTGCCCTGAGATGCCTCTACCTCTGATCCCAGGCGAGCGTCAGGCTGGTGACGGCACATCCCTTCCGGAGACCCCCAACCCCAAAATGGTGAGGCCTTTCTGTCTTCCAGATGTAATCGATGATCATGGGCCCTGGTGGCCAGTGTGTGTGGGACCCTGACCAAAGTTTCCCAGCAGCTAGGGCAAACTGTCCATGCATGGTCCCATTGAACCACGAGTCTCCGTTGCCCACTAGATGTCTGCCGTCTACGCGGAGCTTGAGTCGCGACTGAACAGCAGCTTCAAAGGGAAGATAGGAACCGTGTCCAAATCCCGGGCGTCTCCGCCAGTCCCCAGCCTGGTAGGCACAGCAGGTATGGCCTCAGCCAGCCTCTGGTCCTGAGGGGGTCCTGGCTTCTGTCCTTCTAGGTGACTGTGCGTATGTCATCCCTGCTCCCAGGCACACCCCCTAGAGGCTGTGCATCTGGGTCCTAGAGAAACCCAGAGACCTCTGTGCATGTGCAACAGGCCATCGAGGTGAGCTTGTCCTTTGTGGTCTTCACCCCGGCTGGTGACCCGAAACAGCAGAGTGCTCCCCAAAACGAGTCCTCAAGTTAGCATGTGGCTCTCGAACACACTGTAAACTGCATGTCTTGCCGCATGAATGTCACAGCTGGGAAGACAGTTTCTCCGCAGTCTAAGCAAGACCAGCTGTGCCTGTAACACAGTCGTCTTAGCTACTCAGGACCTAAGACAGGAGGATCATAGTTCAAAGCCTGTCTGGGCTTCAGAATGAGTGCAGGGCTAGCCTGGGCAACTTATCAAGATCCTGCCTCAAAATGTTAAGAAAGTGGGGTTCGGGGTTGTTGGCAGAGTGTTTGCTTGGCGTACATGAGGTCCTGGGTCCATTCCCAGCACCACACAAGAGTGGGTGTGGGGGAGCACACCCGTGATGGAGACCCCAGGAAATGGAGGCAAGAGGCATCTTCAGCCTTCGTAGGGGGTTCAAGGCCACCCTGAGCTATGTGAGACTCTGTTTTTATAAAATATATATATACATACATATATATATTAAATATATAGTTTTGTTTTGGAGACAGTGTTTCTCTGTGTAACAGCTTGGCTGTCCTGGAATTTGCTTTGTAGATCAGGCTGGCCTTGAATTCACAGAGATCTGCCTGTCTCTGCCTCCTGAGTACTGGGGTTACAGGTATATACCACCACTGCCCAGCCAAAAGAAAAAAAGTATTAAGTGGGGATAAAGAGGTATACAGCTATAACTAACTGACAGGGTACTTGCCTTGGTCTCCACTACTGAGAAAATGGCGGTAGGGTGGGAGGGCAGATCCTCCCACTCCCTAAGATCCTCCTGTGTGTCTGAGACTTGCTGGGCAGGGGTGGTACCTCAAGACCCTTGCCTGAGACCTATGGGACGATCCCTCATGAGTCTTGGTGAGACCTTCAGGGAGGGGTATGTTCCCTTGTGAGCTGGGGTATGGCAAGAACTGAAGCCAAGAGATAGTCTCTGCTTCACCTCCTGTAGGTTTGGTTACTCTCTCAGGGAAGAGCCTGGGAGGCAATAGCCCAGAGACAGAAAGCATGACAGATGGCTGACCACTCCTTTACCCCATGCTGGATGCTGGCTGATAAACTTCCTCTTCTTCCACCACCAATCAAGGGCCCAGGACCCTGTCTGGAGTCTCATGGCCCAGCGAGCGGCTCCTGCCATCCCCCTGCTATGATCCGCTGTGCTCTGGGGGCCTGGCCTCCCCCAGCAGCTCGGAGTCCCACCCCTACGCCAGCTTGGACAGCAGCAGGGCGCCCTCCCCACAGCCAGGCCTTGGATCCATCCACCCCGACAGCCCGCCGAGTCCAGACCCCATCCGGCCACCCAGTCGCAGGAAGCTCTTTGCCTTCTCGCGCCCCGTGCGGAGCCGAGACACAGATCGCTTCCTGGATGTTCTGAGCGAGCAGCTGGGTCCCCGGGTGACCATTGTGGATGACTTCCTGACACCTGAGAACGACTATGAGGAGGTGGGCGTGCGAGTGGGCGTGGAGAGTTAAGGGGTGGAGGTGTATAGCGGGTACAGTGTCCCCCAGAGTCTACAGGAGGCCTGTGTCACTGCAGACTACCTCCGACTGCTTCATCCCTGCTTCAGTCTGTGCTGGAATCTGTCTGCTACCCCATTCCACGTCTGTAGCCACCCCAAGTTATCCCCTGTTCAGTATTTATCCCACCGTTGCCTGAGGCTATCATATATTTGTTGTCTCAGGTTACCCCATTCCTCGACCTAGAATATCCAGCTCACAGCCTCAGGCCAAACCCACCAATCGCTTCTGTACCTTTCCCTGGGCTATTTCATCCTTTCCCTAAGGCTACCTCCATATACTTACTGTGTCTCAGGTTAGCCCATTCTCAAGCTATCCCACGAGCGACTTCAGCCTAAGGCAGCGGACTGCCTATCCTGGTCCCTAGTTTCTCTTGCTCTCCACCTGCTTGCGGTTTTACTGCAAACTGTGCCAGTCTACAGGGCTCCAACCTGACCTCCCGCTCGCCTTGCTCTCCCCGGGACAGATGAGCTTCCACGACGACCAGGGCAGCTTTGTGACCAATGAGAGAAGCAGCGCTAGCGAATGTGTCAGCAGCAGCGAGGAAGGCAGCTCTCTGACCTACTCCTCCATCTCTGACCACATCCCCCCGCCCCCACTCAGCCCCCCACCGCCACCGCCCCTGCCTTTCCACGACCCCAAACCCAGCTCTCGCTCCTCCGATGTTCCCCGAGGTCCTCCTCAATCATTGACCAAACCCCTCACCCAGCTCAGCCACCCAGTCCCACCCCCACCTCCACCACCCCTGCCCCCACCCGTGCCCTGCGCGCCCCCCATGCTCTCCCGGGGCGTGGGCCACCGCCGAAGCGAGACCAGCCACATGAGCGTCAAGCGCTTGCGCTGGGAACAGGTGGAGAATTCAGAAGGCACTATCTGGGGTCAGGTAGGTGACCCGGGGACCAGTGGCTCTCCCAACTGGCTGAGTAGTCTGGATAGTAACATTGATGGGAAGATCCATCTTCTAGTCCACTGCCGCTGCCTCCTCCTCCTTCCACTCCTCCTTAGTTTTTTTTTTTAATTACATTTATTAAATTATATTGAGTGGGAGAGGGGCATGGGTGTGGAGGTCAAAGGGCAACATCCCAGGGCTTTAATCCAGGTCATCAAAGTCGTGAAAGCACCTGAGCCATCTCACCAGTTCCTGGCCTCTTCTAACATCAGCTAGAATATCCCTTGGTCCTTCTCATCCTGAGCCGAGGAGAAGTGACAGCCTTCCCAAAGATAAATGTGTCCCCAAGCCAAAAGCGCAGTGGGGAGTTCTGGAAATACTACCCTACTCTCCTGCAAACCCATCACTCCTGCAGCTGAACTAGATCTCTTAGTTTCTGGTTTTTCACTCCAGGCAATCCTTCTGCCTCAACACCCTCAAAGTGCTAGGGTTAGAGGAATGAACCACTCCAGCCAGCTCAACTGCTCCTCAAATACGGCCACGGAAAGCTGGTGACAGTGGCTCATGCCTGTAATTCCAACATTTAGGAGGCTGCGGCGAGACTCCAAGCACATGAATCATATTGCATGCCTGTAATCCCAACACTTGGGGGGGGGGGTGGAGGCAGGAGGGTCAGTTCAAGGTCATCCTTGTCTGTATGATCAGTTTGGTGGTGGTGGTGGTGGGAAGGGAAGTTTCTCGTCTTGGGTTCCTGGAGACCAGATTCCTATAAGCCTGAGATGTGTCCACAAACGTGCTCCCCAAGCCTGAGATGTGTCCACAAACGTGCTCTCCAATATCATCCCCAGTCACCAAGACTGAACACCCCTGGCCACCCACACTGCCAGGCATTCTTACCCAGCAGCCTCTTTCTGAAACTATATATCTACTTGTCTCTCTTCCTTTAGGATCTTTCCCACAGCAACCACCCTCATCCTCAGCCCCTGTTCAAGCCGCTTATGGCCATTGCAGGTGGTCACCCTCTACATGAACTGTCTTAGTCCTTCGGTTCAGCGTCCAGCCGCTGGCCTGTCCCAGTTTCAATGGCCCTAGCACTAACTAGCTCATCCTGCCTAAGGCAGCCCTGGGATGAACACATTCCCTGCCAACCTTCAGATGAACCCATTCGCTGCCAACCCTCAGGCAGGTGTGGTGGCGTGTACCAGTCATCCCAACACTCAGCAGGCTGAGGAAGGACGATTATGAGTTCGAGACCTCTCTGGGCTACATAGCAGGTCTTTATCTCAAAAAGAGGGTAGGAGAGTGCTGGGAGGTGGCTCAGTGGGTGGTGCCTGCCACATAAGCATCAGGACCTGGGTTCAGACCCCAGCACCCCTGTGAAAATCTGTGAAAATATACATGGTGGTGTACATCTATATCTCCAGGGCTGACGAGGGTAGAGACAGACAGATCCCTGGAGCTCATTGGCCAACTAATTTAGCCACAGTAGAGCTCTAGATTTAGTGATAAGATGATCTCAAAAACTAGGGTAGATAGAGCTAAAGACATACTTTAGTAGGTAAGAGCACTTACTACTCAAGCTTGAGGACCTGAGTTCAAATCCCCAGTACTCATGCTTAAACAAAAAGATGAGCTGGGTGGTGGTTGTGCATGCCTTTAATCCCAGCGTTTGGGAGGTAGAGGCAGTCGGATCTCTGAGTTCGAGGCTGCCCTGGTCTACAGAGTGAGTTCCAAAACAGCCAGGGCTACACAGAGAAACCCTGTCTCAATAAACAAAACAAAGCAAAAGAAAAAAAGGTGGCTAGGAAGTGGTGGTGCACGCCTTTACTCCCAGCACTCATGAGGCAGATGCAGGCCTATTTTTGTGGATTCTAGGCCAGCCTGGTCTACAAAGCAAGCTCCAGGACAGCCAGAGCCACAAAGAGAAACCCTGTCTCAAAAACAACCTAAAAGAAAAAATGGTGGAATACGTTAAAGACACCTGAAGCCTGCCAGTGGCCTCCACATACATGCATACACATGGGCAAGTATGTACACATAGACCAGACACACACAAAAGGAGCCTTTGAAACAGGACTAACTCCTCAGGTCTCTTCTGAGCCCTCGTGGTTGTCACCAGCCTCATCTCTCCTGTCCCAGCCCCGTCCTCATGGATAGAGTACCAAGAATGGATGCTTTATTGACCAGAAGGGTAGTCAGTTTATAATTTGGATTATGTAGTATTTCTTTCTTTTAAAAAATTATATGTGTGTGCAGATATGTGCACATGAGTGCAGGTGCTGCTGGAGGCCAGAAGAGGGCATCAGGTACCCTGGCACTGGAGTGACCAGTAGTTATGAGCTGCCTGATGTGGATGTTGGGAACCACACTCAGGTCCTCTGCAAGAGCAGCAAGTATTCTTAGCTGCTGTGCCATCTCTCCAGGCCCTGCTTGTAGCATTTCTTTTGTTCTATTTTTTTTGGGGGGGGGACATTCAAGACAGGATCCCTCCATGTATCCCTGACTGTCCTAGAGCCCACTTTATAGACCAGGCTGTCCTCAAATTCACAGAGATTCGCCTGCCTCTGCCTCCCTAGTGCTGGGATTAAGGGCATGCACCCACCCACCCACCACCACCCAGCTAATTTCTTTCTCTTCCTTCCTTTTTGAGACAAAGATGTTGTTGTGTAGACCAGGCTGGCCTGAAACTCACAGAGACCTCTGCCTCCTGAGTACTGGGATTAAAAGCATGCTCCACCATGCCCAGCTTCTGATTAGCACTTCCTGCAGCCTCCTCTCACTCCTGTCTTCCTCTTGGACTTCCTGGGTCTTGGAGGTCTCGGGATCACCTACATCACTTTGGGAGACCCCCGTACGAACTTCAGAGGACAAAAGCAGGCTAGCTGCCTGGGCTCTTCCTGCTTTGACCTTCCCATAACCCCTTGCAGCTCGGGGCAGACTCTGACTATGATAAGCTGAGTGATATGGTGAAATACCTGGACCTGGAACTCCACTTCGGCACCCAGAAACCTTCGAGTGAGTGGCCTGATGGGCCTGGGTCATGTCAACAAGCCACACTGCCTGCTGCTTTCTGGGCATGCTCTAGCTCCCAGTCCCCACAGCATGCACTTATTGCTATTGGGTCTTCCAAGCTTCAGGCCCTTCTGCATGCTTGAATCCCTCGACAGTGCTGCAAGCTAGATCCTGCAGCCACCTTCAGTTCTTAATGAAGAAGCCCAGAGAGGCTAGGTAGTTTGCAGAAAGTCACAGAACCAGGATAGGGTGAGCTGCAGGCATCTATGAATGTCCTTCTCAGTCTACCCTTCCCCCTAGTCCTTCCTAGGTATCTCCTTGTAGTGGTTGGAATGTGACTCTAAGCATTCGCAGTCAGTTCTTGTACGTGACACAAGCTCAGAGAGTGGTGGTTTTCATTGCTGGGGTCAGACAAGTCACATGCTGAACGGCCTTAGGCTAAAAGGCTGAGGAATGAGGGGAGTTTGGATGCCTGGCACTGATGTAGTTAAGGTGATGACTGCCAGGAAAAGGGTCCTTGACCGCTTGCTGTGATCACATCTCTCCCTTGGTCCTGCCACATCAGTCCTAGCCTAGCCTCCCGCTCCCCATTAAACCATCCAGTTTCCCTTCCAGAGCCTGTGCCCGGCCCCGAGCCCTTCAGGAAGAAAGAAGTGGTGGAGATCTTGTCCCACAAGAAGGCCTACAACACCTGTGAGAAGCCTAAGGGGCCCATCCCCTGGGTCACAGAAGCTGAGACACGCAAAGGGGTGGGGTGACCGAAATTCCGATGTGGGAGTTGGGACCTGTCACCCTGCTAAATAATCTGCCTCTAAGGGTAGCAGGATCCCCTACCTGGGACTCAGGTGCATACCTAGAAACCCTCTATTGATCACGCTCACCACAATGGATTCCTTCGTTCTGGCCCCGCCTCCAATCGCGTTACCTATCTACTTCGTCCTTCCCTAGTTCCCAGCCCAGTCTGCTGATCCCGCACATATTCCTGGTATATGTCTTTGGGGCTCCGCCCCTTATCAGTCTATAAGATCCCTAGGCTCTGGCTAAATCCATGCCACACCTTTCTCCACTAGGCACTTCTCCCAGGCCCCTCCTCCCGCATCCCTTCTATGCTTCTCCCAGTAGACACTGCCAGTCATCAAGCCCCCCCCCCCCGCACCGCCCGCTGCCCTGAGGCCCCACCCCTGCTCTGAGCTCCGCCCTCTCCCTGGGCCCCGCCCCGGCTCACTCTGGTGCCCTGCCCTCAGCCATCCTCCTAGCGCACCTGAAGCTGACCCCTGGCGAGCTGAGGCAGGTACTCATGAGCATGGAGCCCAGGCGCCTGGAACCTGCGCATCTGGCGCAGTTGCTGCTCTTCGCTCCCGACGCCGACGAGGAGCAGCGCTACCAGGCTTTCCGCGAGGCTCCAGGCCGCCTCAGCGAGCCGGACCAGTTCGTCCTGCAGGTGCTAAGACGGCCCCCTGGTAGTTGTCGCCCCCACCCAACATGGCTACGGGCGCCTTCGCCTGGGCTCCTTCCGCAGTCGGGAGTTGGCTTCTGTCCAGATCCCTTGAAGATTGTCCCTGGCCTCTGCGTCCCAATTTAACTCCTTTGATGATCCGTTCCCACTCGCGGTCAAGCAGATGGGTAGAGAACGTCCCCTAGGGGTCGTGCTAATTTTTCCCAAGGAGTACTCAGTGCAGTAGTTAGAGGACTCCCTCCCCGGGCTGGACAGTAGGTACTGACGGCAGATGGATGAATCCTGGCCCCGACTTTCCTGTAGATGCTGTCGGTTCCCGAATACAAGACCCGCCTGCGCAGTCTACACTTCCAGGCCACCTTACAGGAGAAGACGGAGGAGATCCGAGGCAGCCTCGAGTGCCTGCGACAAGCATCCCTGGAGCTCAAAAACAGCCGGAAACTCGCCAAGATCCTGGAGGTCAGGTGGCTTCCCATCCCTGCTTGTTTAATCTGATCTTCTGTCTCCTGGGGCTTCCAGTCTGGAAACCAAAAACTACACATGGGGAGAGGGATGGGGTGAGCCTATGGACCCCGTTACCCTCGCTCTTCTTCTCACAGTTTGTGTTGGCCATGGGTAACTATCTCAATGATGGACAGCCCAAGACCAACAAGACTACCGGCTTCAAGATCAACTTCCTGACAGAGGTGAGGGCCAGCAGGCAGTCACTTGCTCCAGTTGCCAGACTTGGAGATCAAACCTATGTCAAGTTGTGGCAGTAGAGCCAAGTGTGGTGGCATACACCTGTAAGCCCAGCGTTTAGAAGGTTGAGGCTCAAGGATCAGGAGTTGGAGTCTAGCCTAGGCTAAATAAGAGCCTGGTTTATGCAACAACAACAACAAAAAATGTTCTGCGGGGGAGAAGAAAACGTTATGCCCACAAATTCTTCCCCTGGTTGGGGAAGGGGGATGCCGGCTGCACACAGGCCCAGATGTGACTCAGGCAAAGGGCAGGAGCATGGGACGGGGCTTCTCCGGTTCAGATCCAGGACCTAGGCTTGGGAGGGCTGTTGGAAAGGGTATTAAAGACTAAGGAGTCTAGGAACGCAGAAAAGCCTGGGGTCATGTGGCCAGAAGTCTGGTGGGTGGGACTTTGAGGAGCTTCTGTGGCGGGCGTCCCTTACAGCTAAACTCCACCAAGACAGTGGATGGGAAATCTACCTTTCTGCACATCCTTGCCAAATCGCTAAGCCAGCACTTTCCTGAACTCCTGGGCTTTGCCCAGGACCTTCCCACTGTGCCCCTGGCTGCCAAAGGTAGGTTGGGTTCGTGGGTGAGGGAGACAGATGCATGCTTCCCTGAGCTGGGGATGCAGCCCCCGTAAGACTTGGTTCCTTTCCTGACACGCAGTGAACCAACGAGCCCTGACTGGTGACCTGGCTGACCTCCATGGCACTGTCAGTGAGATTCAGGTGGCCTGCCAGAGCATGTCCCCCTCCAGCGAGGACAGGTTTGCTGTCGTCATGACTGTATCCTCTAACCAGCCTGCTCCAGCACCAGACCGGACTCTGGGATGGTCGGGTAAAGCTGACTGTGGTTCTGGGGCTCAGTGCAGACCCTTGCAGGAATTCCAGGCAGAAGCTGCGTGTGCCTGGGGATTCTGGGAGGGGTTCCATCCTGGATTATGTAGAGTCCATATGCTTATGCCAAAGCTGGGTAGCTGAAGATGGAGTTCTTCTGTGTATTTATGATACTGGGGATCGAACCCAGGGCTTCAGGTGTACAGGCATATGTTCTACTGCTGAGCCAGGCTGGCAACCGTCACTGGAGGATTCCCAACAGGTATACTACTGCCAAGCCCTGTCCTCAGCCCCTCACTGGGGGATTCTAGGCAGGTGCTCTACCACTGAACCACACCCCAGTCCCTCACTAGGGGATTCTAGGCAGGGGCTCTACCACTGAGCCCCTCCCAGCCCCTCACTGGGGGATTCTAGGCAGGGGCTCTACCACAGAGCCACACCTCAGCCCCTCACTGGGGGATTCTAGGCAGGGGCTCTACCACTGAACCATGCCCCAGCCCCTCACTGGGAGATTCTAGGCAGGGGCTCTACTACTGAGCCACACCTCAGCCCCTCACTGGGGAATTCTAGGCAGGGGCTGTACCACTGAGCCACACCTCAGCCCCTCACTGGGGGATTCTAGGCAGGGGCTCTACCACAGTGCCACACCCCAGCCCCTCACTGGGGGATTCTAGGCAGGGGCTCTACCACTGAGCTACATCTGCACCACTCTTTTTTCCCCCTATTTATCTGCTTTTCTTTTCTTTTTTTTTCCACTCTGGAGATTGAGCTCCGGACAATGGACACAGGGAGGCACTGAGCTATAATACCCAGTTCAGTCCCCATTACTCTTTTGAGTCTGAGTCTCTCTGAGTTGTCCAGGCTGGCCTCAGACTCACTCTATTGCCCAGGCAGGCCTTGAACTTACAATTCTCTGGCCTCGTCCTCCCAAGGATCTGGGGTGACAGGCCTTTACCATCAGGCACACTCATAGTTCCCAAAGTCATTGATATGTTGACAACTATCTGTCCTTAAAAATGGTGGGGCCCGGATTTAAATCACAAGAGACAAGGAGAAGCTTGGCCAGTCAGGCACTATAAGCTCAAAGCAAGATGAGAGAGGCATTGTGGGGATTGAATCCAGAGCATTCAATAATTGTTCTCCCAATGAACTGCACACTTTGAATTAGGACCACTAAGTCTTTCTTATGGTGCACCAGATGCTATCTTAAATCCTGGAGGTCCAGAGAGGGAACAAGCTGCCCTTGGAGGACAGAAACAATGAGCTTTTGAACCGTTTTAAATACTAACAAAAGCTAGAGAAAGAAGGAGGCGTTTTAAAAAAGAAAGAAAGCAAAACAAAAAGGGGAAGGAAGAAAAAGGAGGGGGAAGCAAAAGAGAAAAGGCCTGCTGTGGTATTGCACACATGTACTCGGAGGTAGAGGCAGGAGGATCAGGAATTCAAAGTTATCCTCGACTTTTTAGCTAGTTCTCAGTCAGCCTGGATTACAAGAGATCCTGTCTCAAACATATAACCTAGTATCAGGTAGACAGGATCAGCCCAAGGGAGTGGTCTGAGAAGTGGGCAGGGAGCTCAACACACTGAAATCCCAGCACTCAGGATGCTGAAGTAGAAGGAGCTGGAGTTTAGCCGGGCAGTGGTGGCTCGCGTCTTTAATCCCAGCACTCGGAAAACAGAGGCAGGCAGATCTCTATGAGTTCGAGACCAGCCTGGTCTACAAGAGCTAGTTCCAGGACAGACTCCAAAGCTACAGAGAAACCCTGTATCTGAAGGGAAAAAAAGGAGGAGGAGGAGAAGGAAGAGCTGGAGTTCAAGGCCAGCCTGGGCCTTAATGAGACCCTGTCTGGAAATAAAACAAACAAATAATAACAAAATGAACAAACAAGAGTCAAGAAGCTACTAAGCAGAATTCTCCAAGACGATGGCGCCCCCTTGTGGAGAGAGGAATGTCTGAGGACGTACACAATGTAAATTAATTCTGTATGAAGGACGGGTGGCCTGAAACCTGTGGCATAGGGAGTGAGGGTGGGGCACAGTTCTCTGCCTGCAGGAAGGAAGACTCTATCAGAGCAGAGAGAGAGAGAGAGAGAGCATGCAGATTCCAGCCGAGGAGGGTCAGTCATCCAGTGACTCTTTCCTTAACCAAGGCCCCCCGCCCTGTAGTCCTTTCTGGAAACGGCACAACCTGCTCTGCGGGCTCTGGACGGGCTGCAACGGGAGGCCATGGAAGAGCTAGGGAAGGCCCTGGCCTTCTTCGGAGAGGACTCCAAGGCCACTACCTCAGAGGCTTTCTTTGGCATCTTTTCAGAATTCATGAGCAAATTTGAGGTGAGCCGGGGTGGAGGCTGGAGGGGCCCCTGAAGGGAGGTGGGCCTAGGACAGCGTCCTCCCCAAGTTCCCCTGGGAAAGAGTGTCTGTCAATGGCATATACCCTGTCTCTGGTGTGGTGGGGTCACAGCCTCAGCACCAGCCACCTGGGTGCCAGGAAGAGGCAGGAAGGGTGTCATTGATGTTGGGACCACTGACCACTCCCTCACATCTCTAGAGAGCACTCAGCGACCTGCAGGCAGGAGATGGCCCACGCAGCTCCGGGATGGTTTCACCCCTGGCCTGGTGATAGCTGCCACCAAGCATCTTCTGCAGTCTGAGCACGGAGACCGGAAGTGGAGGCTGTAACCCCCGAGGGACGTCACAGGGTCCAGGGTACTTGATCATGCAGCTTGTCTGCAGGAAGGGCTTGGGTGCAGTGGGGGCCGCAGCCCCGTATCTCCTGCTACCTCAGCTGCTAAGCTCCGCCTGGCCCTCTTCTGCCCATCCTCCTTGGTCTCCCAGACAGCCTGCCTGGCTTCCCGTCACCACACCCTGCCTCGTACCCACAACGGTGAATAAAATGCTGCTTTATGTCAGGGGCTGTCCCACCTGAGGGCGGATTGCAAAGTGGCCGCTGGCCTGGAACCCTTGCCTGTGGCTTGGTGGGAATACACCGCTCGGGATGTACAGAGTTACTCTCTGAGTCTGCTGGAGGGGGCTCTGGACCAGAGACGGACACTCGAGGATGAACCCACTAAGCCAGCACCAGAAAAAAAGCCTACAAGTTCACTGCCTCCACGGCTCCTGGAGGAGGGCAGGCAAGATGGAGACTGTGAAACAGGGTTGTAGAGGCTGGAAGTGGGGGGGCTGTGGCAACATGGAGTGGGAGAAAAAATTCTCGGCTGGGGTTACTGAGAAAGAGGGAGAGGAGAGCCACTGCTATTAGGCCATTGGATCTAGGCTTTGTCTTCTTTTTATGAATTTATTTAATTTTATTTTTGAGAGACAGGGTCTCGTGTAGCTCAGGCTGGCCTCAAACTCACTGTGCAGTCAAGGGTAACCTTGATCCTCCTGCCTCTACCTCCCAAGTTCTGGGATCATAGGCGTGTGCTACTGTGCTCCATATTCTTATTTATATTCTCTCTCTCTCTCTCTCTCTCTCTCTCTCTCTCTCTCTCTCTCTGTTTCTCTCTCTCTCATAAGGAGTCACTATATAACAACAGACTGGCCTTCCAGTTCACTATGTAGCTCAGGTTGGCCCCCAGCTCACCGCTGTACTCCTGCCTAGGCCTCCCCAGCGCTGGCATTATGTTACTAAGGGAATGAACCCAGGGCCTGGAACATGCTAGGTAAGTACTCTGCCACCGAGCTACACCCCAGCCCTCGCTCTGCTTTTGGGGAAGTGTCTTAGTTGCTCAGTCTGACTTTGACCTCCCTCTGTAGACCAAGTGGGCCTTGAACTTTTAAGTCTTCTACCTTAGCCTCCCCAGTAAGTGGAAGGCAGTTCTGCACCTCCTGGTCCAGCCAAAACCGAGAGATAGGGGGTTCTAATTTTGTGTGGAATTGGGGTGGGAGGGGCGTTCACAGAGCAGTTGGGGGTCAGAGGACACTGGCATGAGCTGCCTTTCTCCTTCCACCATGTGGGTCCTGGATATTGAACTCAGGTCATCAGGCTGGGCAGCAAACACCTTCACCCACTGAGCCATCTTGGTAGCCCTAAGAATTGAGCTTTCAATCTTACCAGCTCAGATCCTATTTAGAGGTGGTCAGATGCGAGCTGGAGCAGTTGGGAGTAGACTGGAAATCCGGCGGTTAGGGCCAAGGGGACATGGCAATGGCTGGATGGGGAAGTGACGTCAGTTCAGTGGTCAGTCGCCGCTCCTCACCTGGGTAGTGATGCCATTGCCCGGAACAGGCTGAGTGAGGAGGGCAGGCTCAGGGGTAGCTGACACAATCTGGGCCGTCCGGGAGCCCCAAGACTGCACTGTGTAAGCCTGGGATGAGAGATGAGTCGCCTGGAGCCTGCACGTGGATGGGACAATGAACAGAGTTCCCATCCCTTGGTTTTGGTGTTCTAGGCCCCAGATTCCCACAATACAATGCCATAGGCCTCTCTCCCGTGGGGCTGTTTCTCTTTGGGTCTCTTACTCTGTGCGTGTTTGCTCAAGTGTGTGCCACAGCATGGATGTCAGAGGGCAGCTTGCGGGCTTGGCTGCACGTGCCTTTACCCAAGGAGCCATCTTGCTTTCTGTTTTTTAAATTTTTTTTAAATTAAATCTATTTTATGTTGCTGGGATTCAAACCCCAGGCCCTGTGTTTCTAGCTTCTACCACCATGCTATTCCTCCAACCCTGGCTATTTATTTATTTATTTATTTATGCATTTGAGATGGTGTTTCATAGCCAGGCTGACCTTGATCTTTGACTCCTCTTGCCTCTCACTCTCAATTGCTGGGGTTATAGGCCTGTACCACAAAGCCCAGTTTGACTTTTATTTTAATTTATATCGTTATTTTTTTTTTTTGAGACACAGTCTCTGTAGCCCAGACAAGCCTCAGATCTGTGGCAGTCCCCTGCCTCAACCTTCTGCCTACTGAGACCATAAGGCATGAACTACCCACCCCAGCTCCTCACTTGACTTTCTCCAGGAGAAGTATGAAAGGCTTTCATCTGTATCTTGGATTTTTTTTTCTTGCCCTTTTTTTTAATTTCATTTTTTGTATCTTGAATTTTAAGAAATTAATTCTGTGTGAATATACACATCCACGGGTGGGTTTGTCCACGTGAGTTTAGTGTTCCGAGGTCAGAAGTGGGGATCCGGTGACCTGTAGCAGAAGTTGGAGGCCGGTATAAGCTGGGAGCTCCTAACCGCTGAGCCATCTCTCCAGCACCTCCGACTTTTTCTCCCACTAAAATCAAAATCCCAATAGGTAGGACTTGGAACCTTTGGTTTCTTTTCTCTGGGACAGAAGACTATGCAGACCAGGCTACTCTCAGACTCTGTGTAGAAGATGACCTTGAACCGATCCTCCTGCCTCCACCTTCTCAGTGCTGGGATTACAGGCATGCACCACTACCACTGAATCTTTCTACAGCGCTGGGGCTGGGAGCCAGGGCTTCATATACGCTAGGCAAGCACTCTACCCACGGAGTCAGATCCCCAGCCCACATCTGGATCTTGAGAGCCTTCCACAGGCCTTGACGCTGAGTGTGTTCTCTCTTTGTTCCTTTCTTATGCCCATCCAACCCATAAAAACATTTGAACCAAGATGTGTATGTTCAAGGAGGAACCTGGCTCGTCAGCATGCACTTCTCCCTAGCAGCAAAGCTTGTACACAGTGCCTGGTACCTGTGTCCCAGGAAAAGGGTGTCAATAACCCTTGTTGGGCAGCTGGAGAGGGCCTCAGTGGTTCAAACACTGGTTGCTCTTCCAGAGGACCTAGATTCAAGTCCCAGCATCCACATGGAGGCTCACAACCATGAAGAGGGAGGTGATTTGACTCCCTCTTCAGGCCTCCACAGGCACTGAACACATGTGGTACATAGACATACATGCAGGTAAAACACCCATACACTCATAAAACAATTTTCTTTAGAAACAGTCCTTGCTGGGGAGCTGGAAAGATGGCTCAGCTTAGAACACTAGTCGCTTTTACAGAGGACGGGGTTTCCAATCTCACCAACACGTGGTGGCTCACAAACTCCAGGGACTTTTGTTTTGTCTTGTCTTGTTTTGTTTGGGGGTGGGTAATCTTCTGATGTCAATTTCTGACCTTCCCAGGCACCAAGCATGCAATCCATCCATGCGGGTAAAACACCCCTACACATAAAATTAAATAACTAAACCTGGATTTACAAGTTTTGGTCCACGTTGTAGGCCAGGAGAGATGGCTCAGTGGGTAAAGGTGTTTGCCACTAAACCTGACAACTTGAGTTCAAATCTCCAGTATGTATATGAAGGGGTAGAGAGAAGGAACAAGTTGTCCTCCGACTTCCTTGCATGTACACCCTGGAATATATGCACAAATAAATAAAGAATAATATATTTTTAAAATCTCTGATGGAGTTAGGATTTAAAAACATAGCTTATGCCAGATGTGGTGGTGCACGACTTTAGTCCCAGCACTCAGGAGACAGAGGCAGGTGAGTTCGAGGCCAGCGTGGTCTACAGAGTGAGTTCCAAGACAGCCAGGGCTACACAGGGAAACCCTGACTTGGAAGGAGAAGTAGTAAAGTAATAGTCACGGTTTATTCAGAAGGCTAAAGCAGGGGGATAGAGAGTTCAAGGCCTGCTTGGGTAAATTATTGAGACTCTATCCTTGAAAGAAAAACTAGACAGGAGGAAGAGGAGGCTAGAAGTGCAGTTGGTGGCAGTGTGCTCACTGAGAATGCATGAGTCGCCTATGTTCAATCTCCAGAATGGATATATATATATACACACACACACACATGAGATCTACAGATTATAGACTCCACCAGGCAAAATCTCTCAGCCCAGGCAGAGCTCTGTAGCATTTTCCTGAAGTTAGAAACACATGCCCCTTGCCCGAAGATCCAGCCACTGGACTGCGGTTTGACAAACCAAGCACTAGCTAGGGTTTTTTTCCTTAACTTGCCTTGTATCTGTTATCGATTTGTTACAGCAGTGCTGTGTAACAAGCCAGCCTTAACCTTGCTTTCCTCTCTCCATTATCCCAAGGTGTTGGACATGCTAGGCAGGCGCCCTGCTGCCGAGCCATGCCCCCAGTTCCTTCCTCAGTAAGGGATTCTATCTGGATTATTTAACATCCATTTATTTATTTATTAGGGCGCATCCACTACGTAGGCAGGTGGAGGTCAGAGGGTAACCTGAGGAAGCCAGTTCTCTTATTTCACCATGTGTATTCTGGAGAATGGAACTGTCACTAGGGGGTTCTGGGTAAGCATTATGTTGCTGGGCCAAGTCCCAGCCCCTTATTGGCGGATTCTAGGCAAGTATTCTACCATTAACCTCTATCCCCACCCTCTTTCAAATTTTAAATTTCGAGACAGAGTTTTACTAAGTTACCCAGGCTGGTCTTGAACTCTTTCATTATAATCCAAGCAGGCCTAGAACCTGGGATCCTTCTGTCTTAGGCCCCAGGCAGTTGGGATGAAAAACCTTAACTCGAAATGACTTAAAATGACGACCACTCAGTGCTCAAGGCTTGGGTGACTTGGGCCAGGCTGATCTGAACCAGACCCCGTGGATCCTCACACCTCTGCAACAGTGTGAGTCACGGTAAGTGGCCTTGCCAGTCATGCAGAGGTCTCTCCCACACGTGGAACTGTGGCAGAGAAAGCGAGGACAGCCTCAAGTGGTGGCTCATCCTCTACCCAAAACTGGGATCACTTTCCTAAGTGAGGCAAGAGCCCAAGAGAACAAATAAGCAAAAGCACAGAAATTCAGGGCTGGGGATGTAGCCCAGTTGGTAGAGTGCTTGCCTACCGTGCTTTAAGTCCTGGGTTCGATTCCTGTCGATGCATTAATGGGCTGTAGTGGTGCATGCCTGTAATCCCAGCACTGAGGAGGTGGAGGCAGGAGGATTGGAGTTCAAAGTCATTGGAGCCAACCTGAGTGACAGGAGACCTCGTCTCATTCAATAAATCAATGCACACAAGCCTCTTGGGGTTGTCTCAGACTGGCACACTAGTGACAAGAGCCATCATATTGGAGTGGGAGAAAAACCATCTGTTTATTTTAATTTATATTTTGAGACAGGGTAGCCCAGGCTGGCCTTGAGTTCAGGTAGGCAGATGCTGTGATGGCCACACTGTGAACTCAGAAATGTGGGGAGTATCAGGACATTTTTGAAATCTGCTACATGGCCCCTTGGCCAAGCAGGTTCCAGCCTCCTTAAGGTTTTAGGTGGCAGCCAGGGGTGGTGATGTACACCCATGATCCCTTAGAAGTGGAGGCAGGAGTTTCAGGGTTGTTCCTGGCTACATAATGAATTTGAGGCCAGACTAGGCTACATATGAGGCCGTATCTCAATACAACAAGGCCAGAAAGATGGCTCAGTAGGTAAGGGCGCTTGCTACCAAGCCTGAGACCTGAGTTTGATCCCTGGGACCCACATGGTGGAAGGGGAAAAACTGACTCCCAAAACTTGTCCTCTGACTTCTACATGCACACACAACCCGTTAGTACACACACACACACACACACACACACACACACACACACACTAATTATTAAAATGTTCAAAACAATGTCAAAACAAAATAAAAACTTCTACATGGCCCCTAAGCGTGCCTGGAGTGAGCATTGCTCCAGACTGTCACCAGGTGACTGCTAGGTCACCTGTAAGTAGTCTCTCCTGCAGACACTCCAGTGGGCAGCTGTGAGCTGGGCCTACCTTGCAACCTTTTGTCAGAAAAGCCCCTTGTATTCTTTTGGAATATTATGGCTCCCTTACTCCAGGGCCAGTGAGCTGAGCAGGTACAGAAAGTAAGTGGCCATGTGGCTCGGAGACAGTTCAAGACTCAAGTCCAGACAGCTTGAAAGGGAAAGCTTCCGTTTCTCTGGAAGCAGTGTGTGTACAAAGGGTGGGAACCTGGGGGTGGGGTGCCTCCGTATCAGCAAAATACAAGAGAAGGTTGCTATGTGTGCATCTTTGCCCCTGGATCCAACCGTGCCTGAAGTACACATCTGGGCTTAGCAGTTCCAAAGCCACCACATTCCCCGCCTATGGTAAAATGTTAATTTCTTGACCGAGGCTGGCTACAGACAGGTCTTCCGTGTTTCTAACAGGCTTTCTCTACTCATGAACATAGCTGCCAATACTGTTGACAGGTGCCACATACAATGCTGGGTATAGACACCTTGTGGGTCAGGACCTCACAGTTTAATATACTGTATCTTACGGGGGTTCTGCCCCAGAACCAGTGCACAGTGCCGTGTATGAACCAGTATGTGTCCCCTCTCCAACCCCTCCCCCAAATGATAAAATGTGGGTGCAGCGCTTATGCTCCTGGAATTAAGTTGCTCCTCGACAATAGCAGTGACGTAGCCTAGCCCTGCGTGGCTTTCCCAGTGGTGACACCGTGACCTTTACTGAGTAGTACGCTTCGTGTGTTTACACGTTTTGTTTCAGTTTCTTCACAGCCCTCCGAGGTGGATTTTGTGATCTCCTTTTTACAAATAAAAGTCTGAAACTCATGGAAATTGCTGGAACTTTCTGGATCCAAAAACTCTTGTCTATGGGCATTCAAAGTCCTCTTGAATGGAAATTTTATTCTGTTTCTTTTCTTTTTCCAGACAGAGTTTCTCTGTGTCACAATCCTGGCTGTCCTGGAACTCACTTGGTAGACCAGGCTGGCCTCGAACTCACTGAGATCCGCCTGCCTCTGCCTCCCGAGTGCTGGGATTAAAGGCCTGCACCACCATCTCCCAGAAAATGTTTCTTTTCTCTTCAAAATGTTTTATTTTATTTTATCTATTTATGGGGGAGGGTATCCCAGTTCATTTTCTATCACCATGATACAGATCGTGGTCAAAAAGCAACTTTAGTTCACAAGGGAACTAAAGGCAGGAAGTCACCTAAAGGAGGGAAGTCAAGGCAGGAACTCAAGCAGGGCGGAAGCCTGGAGGTGGGAACTGAAACAGAACCTTGGAGAAAGACTGATTGCTGACTTGCTCCCTCTGGCTCACTCAGCACCCCAGGACGACCTGTACAGGGGTGGCATTTCCCCCAGTGTCCTGGACCTTCCTACACCAATCACTAATCAAGAAAATGCTCCCAGAGACTTCTCCACAGGCCAATCTGGCGAGAGCAACTTCTCAACTGGTGTTTGCACTTCCCAGATGACTCCAGCCTGGGCCAGGCTGACAACATAAAAACATAGACAGCTAATCCGTGTAGGGGGTTCCCACCACAGCACGTGGAAGTCCGAGGACACGTCTCCGTAGTTGGCTCTCTCCTTCCACTGTGTGGGGGCCAGGGTTGAACACACCTACTTCATATGTATGTTTTGGAGGCTGTAAGTCCAAACTCAAGGTGTCAGGAGGCCAGGTTTCTCTGGGACACAGTAAAGTGGCCACTGTGTCTCAATGTCTTACATGATTTCTCTTGGTACACATGTATCCATGGTGTGTCTCTTGGGAATTTTGTCTCATTTAGATTTTTTTGCCTTCTTGAGCCCAGGCCCTGTGCACCCTGGACTAGTGCTCTGCCACTGTGGGGGAGTCTAAGCAAGCTTGTTGCCAGTGTGTTACGTTTCCAGCCCCTCCACCCTTTGAGGCACTCTCTGTGTAGTAATATAGGCCAAGCATCTTGCAATCTTCCTTCCTTTGCCTCCTGTGGGCTGGGAATACAGGCGTGCGCCACCACACCTGGCTCCCTCTTTCTATAAGGACACCAGTCCTGTTGAATTGGGACCCACCCACACAACCTCATTTGACATTAATATCCTCTAGGTTTTTTTGTTTTGTTTTTTTTTTGTTGTTGTTGTTGTTTGAGAAAGGTTCTTAACATGCACCACTGGCTGGTCTCTAACTTGAAATCCCTCTGCCTCCGGCTTTAATGACCTCTTTAAGGAACGTGTCTACAGATACACTCACCACCTCTGGTAGTGGAGGTTGGGCCTCAGCATCTGAATTTGAGGGGAGCACAGTTGAGTCCATCACCGTGCCTTTATTAGCTAGGGTTGTGAGAATTTTCTCCTGAGTGGGAGGTATACCATGTCTACCCCTCCTTCTAAGTTCCCAATGTCAAACCAAAGAATGATTTCACCCAAGTTCCCCTGCAGAACCACTGAGTTTATTGGGCTTACTTCGAGTGCATAGGGAGTGTAGGGAACCCCAAAGTGGCCACACTAGAAAGTCTTCACGCAGCATGAATGATGGCTTCCGTAGAGATGGAGCCCCCTTCCCAGCATATATCCTAGCACCTCCTGAGACCTGCACCCCCAATTCAGGCCACTGTACAATTATCGAAAAACTGCCCAAGACTGGCTTGGAGGAGCAGTGGGACCCTGGTGAAGGTCCACAGCCCGTCTGTACCCTCTCTTTCCATGAGGAAGTGCCAACAGTCAGCACGGCCAGCTGAACTGGCTCATCTTTGCAGGCAGGCACAACTGGACTTCCAGAGGATAGGGGATGTTTGGCTGGGGGCGGGCTGTGGTTACCAAGGATGTGATGAATGGTCCTAGCACCAAGGAAACTTCAGAAGTCTCTAGGTAAGGGACGCTTCACAGCAACCAGATTCTATCATGCAGGGCAGGGCCCTATACACACACAGACACACACACACACACACAGATACACAGACACACAGAGACACACACACAAAGACATACACACAGATACACACAGACACACACACAGAGACATACACAGACACACACACAGTCACACAAAGACACACACAGACATACACAGACACACAGAGACACACACACAGACATACACAGACACACACATAGATACACACACAGACACAGGCACACACAGACACAGATACACAGACACACAGAGACACACACACAAAGACATACACACAGATACACACATACAGACACACATAGACATACACAGACACACACACAGACATACACACACACACATAGATACATACACAGACACAGGCACACACACACACACACACACACTTCTATACATTTCTATGCATCTGCCCCATCTCCATCTCATGTCTTCTGATCCTGCCTTCACCTCCTCCTATTCAGAGCTATTTTTTAAAAAGTAAGCTGTACTACATCTATTTGTGTGTGTGTGTGTGTGTGTGTGTGTGTGTGTGTGTGTATGAGAGAGAGAGAAACCACTGTGTGACTGTCAAAAGATAACTGTGGCAATCGGTTCTCTTCTTTGAGCATATGAGTCCAGAGAGTTGAACTCACGTCATCAGGGTTGGTAGCACGCATCGCTGCCCTCTGAGTCATCTTGCTGTCCCCTTCTCCCTTTAAAAATCTAGCCGGGCGGTGGTGGCACACGCCTTTAATCCCAGCACTCGGAAGGCAGAGGCAGGCAGATCCCTGTGAGTTCGAGGCCAGCCTGGTCTACAAGAGCTAGTTCCAGGACAGGCTCCAAAGCCACAGAGAAACCCTGTCTCGAAAAACCAACAAAACCAAAAAATCTTTATGTATGTATGCATATGTGTATATATGTGCACATGACCATGTGAGTTCGTGTATGCATGTGGGAGGACAGTTTCCAAGAGTCAGTTTTCTCCCTTCACAAGATGTCAGGCTGGGTGGCAAATACCTTTACCTGCTGAACCATCTCGTGGGCCCGAAAAGCTGATTCTTCACCTGTACCATGCACTTGTCTTCCTGGGCACTCTGGCCTCTCAGTCCATCAGTGACCAGAGGCCACTGTCCCTTGGCTCTTTCTGCCCCCTCCCCTTCCTCCGAACCAGGCCTTCCTGGGCCACTTTCTCCCCCTGTCACCAGTGTCCTCCACTCTCCTGGGCACGACACGGACTGGTGTCTCTGCTATCTCTTCCCTGAGCCCACTACTTGTCCACGTAGGAAACCTCGGGAACCTGTTCTCCTTATCTGCCGTGATCATGACCTTTGAACTGGGCTACTGCTTGCCCTCCCTTGGCAAATCTGCACACACCCAGGGTTCAGCTCCCAGGTGTCCTACCTGACCCAGAGCTTCCTGCTGGTGCAGCTCCTTCTAGCTTCTCCAAACAGCAAGTGCTCAGTAATTGCATGATCAACCAACCCAGAGTAACATGAAAAAAAAGGGCTACCGAAGTGCTCAAGAAAACAACCCGTGGCTGCCAACTTGATTGGTAGACTGACTGTTTACCTAGCGTTCAGGAAGCTCTGAGTTCCATCTCCAGACCATAGAAGTCAGGTGTGGAGTACATTACCTGTTATCTCAACATTCAAAGTCATCTTTGGCTTCTTATTAACTTTGATGTCAGCCTGGGTGACGTGACACCCTGTCTCAAAAAAATGTTTGTTCAAAAGAGGAAGAAGCCCAGTGTGCCTAGGAAGCAGAGGCAGGCAGATCTCTGTGAGTTCAAGGCCAACCAGGGGTATACACTGAGTCATCTCAAAAACAAAACAAAAGGAACAAAAGGCCAGGCAGTGGTGGCACACATTTTTCTTTAATCCCAGCACTTGGGAGGCAGAGGCAAGCGTGTCTCTGTGAGTTTGAGGTCAGCCTGGACTACAGAATGAGTTCCAGGACAGGCTCCAAAGCTACACAGAGAAACCCTGTCTCGGAAAACAAACAAAACAAAACAAAAATCCGGGCAGTGGTAGACTTGGGAGGAAGAGATAGGCAGATCTCTTGAGTTCGAGGCCAGCCTGGTCTACAGAGTGAGTTCCAGGACAACTTCCAAAACTACACAGAGAAACCCTGGCTCAAAAAAAAAAAAAAAAGAAAGAAAAAGAAAAAGAAAAGAGAAAAGAGAAAAAGAAAAAAGAAGAAAAATAAACAAAAACAAACAAACAAACAAAAACCCCAAAAAGCTGGGCAGTGGCGCGCACACCTTTAATCCCATCACTTAGGAGGCAGAAGCAGGTGGATCTCTGTGAGTTCAGGCCAGCCTGGTCTACAGAGTGAGTTCCAGGACAGCTAAGGCAGTTACACAGAGAAACCCTGTCTCCAAAAACCTAAAAAACAAAAGAAAGGGTAAAGAGAGTGAATGAGCAACCAGTTCCTTTATGTACTCCAGTTTGATACTATGTATCCAAAGCAAAACTTTGACAAATCATGTCCATCTTGCAGGTTGAATCTGCTGAAGAACGCCCTCTTCTGGTCTCTGAGGGCACTGCATGGGTACATGGAGGCAAACATTTATTCAAGTAAAATAAAAATAAACAAGTCATTTTAAAAAATCAGACAGAATACTGAAGAGATCACCTCTGGAATGATGTCTCACCTAGTGAGCCCAACAGTGGGTTTAAAATTCCTCAGGGAAGGGAAATCGCCACCAATCACAGCAAACCTGACATGCAAATGAGGGCTAATATTTGCACCAATCACAACATTACCTCTTTAGCTGTACCATTTAGAGTTCAAATAAACTACTGGTTAAAAAAAAAAAAAAAAAAGGTCCAGTTCTTTTGAAACCATTCTTGCTGAGGTTCACTGGGACAGCAAGATGGTTTAGTGGAGGGAGGGTGCTTACGGCCAAGCTTAATCACCTGAGCTGAATCCTCACGGGCAAGCACACCCACACCCACACCCACAACCCCCCCACATACACACACCCACACCCACACCCACACCCACAACCCCCCCCCACATACACACACACACACACACACAGAGAGAGAGAGAGAGAGAAAATCATTGTGTAGCATTCTTAAGCTGTCTGGATTTCTGGTGCTGGCTTGAGTGGAGCCAAGTTCTTTCTTTCAAGGCGGCCAGGGCTGCATATGAAAGCCCAGGAGCTGCCTATTCAGGACCCAAATTGCCCCACCCCCAACATCCTTGCTTATTTACAGGGAAATACCAGGAGTGCTGGGAATAGCTTACAAGAATTAGTTGTTAACATTGATAGTAAGGCTGGGGAGATAGCCAATCCAGGCTGGGGACTTAACTCCAGACCTCATGTGTATATAGTAAGCATGTCACTGACTGGGTTATCTCTCCAGCCCCCTATTCCCAGCCCCACAATTGAAGTCTTCAAATTTCTTCTTTATAAATGGCAAACAAGAAACACTGTAAATCCAGAATGATTGTCAAAGACAAAAATCCGTAAGAAACCGAGTCCCAGTCTCCAGCACCCACATAAATGCCAGGCAGGTGTGGTGGAGCTTGGGCGGTGGAGATAGGGGACCCCCTCAGCAAGCTGGATGGCTAGACTAGCCAAGTCAGCAAGTTCTGGGTTCAAGTGAGATGCCCTGCTTCAATACATAAGTCGTAAAGTGAGCTAGGAGGCCATAGACACCAATATGTGGCCTCACAGCATACCCATGTGTGCACACAAGCAAATAAACATATAAAAAGCAAAAAGCAAGCCGAGGAAGAGGGGGAAGAGGAAAGAAAAGAAGTGGTGGGATCGCTCAGTGGTTAGAGAACTTGTCATCAATCCAGACACCTTGATCCACTCTTGGGGACCCTCATGTTGGAAGGAGAGAACTGTATCTGATTGGATGTCCCCCACACAACCTACAAATAAATGTACTTTTAAGTATTTATTTTTATTATTTCAGAGGTGTTTGTGTGGGTATGTGCACGTGAGTGCAGGTGCCCTCAAAGGCCTAAAGCATCAAGTCCCCTGGAGCTAGAGTTACAGGCTTTGTAAATTGCCCGGTGTGGGTGCTGGGAACTGAACTTGGGAAGCACGCGTTCTTAACTGCAGAGATTTTTAACAATGCTTAGTACTCCCACAATGCCCCTAAGAGGGATAACCCCAGCTGTCTTAGTAGGATCAGGGAGAAAACGCAGACGACCCTCACAATGGAGTGTCATTTCAAAACTTAAAAAAAGGAAATCGCTGGCAGCTAGGCGGAAACCCTGGAGACGGAAATTGCGGAGCACTCTGGGTCCTCCTCAGTCGGCAGCCCACGCGGGGTGTTGGGTCCGGCAGCTCACGGACTCTGGGCCTTTAAGGGGCGTGGCAGGGGGCGTGGCACCAGCGGCGCCTGCTCTCCCAGGCTGCCCCGCGCGCGCGACGGCAGTTCGGCCACGTCCCTGGCCACGTCGCGCCCGCTCCCGCCATCTTTCGCCGCTTCTTCTCTCAGGGGCTGTCGCCGCGTCCTGAGTCGCTGCCGAGCCTCGGGGCCGCCGCTCCGACTGCCGCCGCCATGAACATCTTCCGGCTGACTGGGGACCTGTCCCACCTGGCGGCCATCGTCATCCTCCTGCTGAAGATCTGGAAGACGCGCTCCTGTGCGGGTGAGCGGTCGCCGGGGCGAGGCGCGAGGGGCAGGACCGCACGGAAGGACCCGTTCGGCCCTCGGTCGCTGGGAGGCTCGCGCGGGGCTCGCGATGGCAGGACACACCCACCTCGGCCGGCCCAGCGGGCCTTGAAAGCCCTCCCGGTGTGCACACGGGTTGGGGTGTCCGTCGCAGTCCTGGGCCCCCCGGTCTGCGCTTGGTCCGCCCGCGAACTTGATCCGTCCGGGTGCAGAGCGCTAAACTGCCCTCCCCCCCGGTCCCGCTGGATCTGAAAAGTTTAGGACAGGGTGTGTGGGGTTCTAGTAGGCTTGTCCCTCTCTTTGGGCTTTTGGGGGGCGCCGCTGAGTCCCCAGGAATCCGTGGGAAACTTGCTCGAGGACGATGGGTTGAACCGCGGGCGAGCGAGCAGGGCCTGACGTGGCAGCCAGGCCACCCGCGAGGTGGGGCCGACTGGAGGAAGAGGGCATCCTGCTCTCCATCCTGTTCTCTTGAGGGACTGGAGCAGGGGATGGACTGGGGAGGCAGGACGTTGTCAGGTCAGACCTGTGCTTACGGTTAAGAGGGCTGCACTCAAGTCTTGGGGTTCAGGATCTCGTCCATCATTAAAAAAAAAAGATAAAAGATAAAAAAAAATGTGCGTCGTAAGTGAATTATTTGGCACAGTTTCGTGCTTCTTTGAGAAGCGAACTGGTTTTTTCTTTCTTGGGTGTGACCATCTAGTAACTGGTTCTCTTAAGCTGCAAGCGCTGGGTACCACTGAGGTCTCCTCAGTGTTCTTATCTAGTTTCCTGGCTCCACGTCACCAGTGAGTTGGCCCTGTCCCTCCCCCCAAGTCATGCATATTTTATTGAGTATTGCAGAGAGGCACTAGAATGAACTTTCCCTGCACAATAGCTGTGAATTTCTGCAAGTCATTAAGTTTTAAGACTCTTCTAAGTTTTAGATAATTTCTTGGTAAATATGATGGTACTTGTCTGTAATCCCAGAACTTGAGAGGTAGAAACCTGAGGATCAGGAATTCAAAGATAGCATGGACTATATGAGACCCTGTCTCCAAAAACAACCTGTCAACCCAAACCCAAAATACATTCTTAAAATGCTGTCCTTAAACTTAATGCCATTGCCCCCAATGAAATAGCTTTGTAAACTCAAATTTAATTTTTTTTAGAGACAGCAGAAGATAGGAGTCCTAGAGGACCTGGGTGATGGAGACGCCACTTATCTGGTTTATTAACAAACTTAACTCATCTAAAGTTAGTGCTACCCCTTTGCCTCTGCTGTCTGAAGGTCTCATCTCTTTCCCTGGAACATAGTTGAGATCCAGGAAGTGAGCACAACCAAAAAAGACCTTTGATCAATCAAAGTGGTTGTTACAAAGTCCTGAAAACGTCGTGTCTGGCTTGGAGGTGACCTGAGAGGCTCGATTGCATGATTTGTGATGACAGCAGATTAATCGGCGCAGTTGGGATAGGGTGTGCATTTGGTCGTCAGCTTAGTGTTCTGTATGGCTCATCTCAGACAGCCCTTAAAATAACCGTGTGGGCAGGTACCCATGCTGGAGGAGGGAACCAGTCGTGGGGAGGGAAGCACAGTTTTGATAAAGCCAGGATTGAAACATAAGCAGTAATTCGTAATCTGGGTTTCAAATTAACACTTGCTTTGTCCTCAGCGGTTCTTCTGCACCTTTGATGCCAGTGCTTCAGGTGTTTTTGTTGTTGTTGGACTCTGACACAACTTTCAGTCTTTAGCTTTCTTTCAAAATCTCTAAGACTTCGTTCCTTAGGTTCTTCTGCCAAGTAAAGATTTATTTTAGTTGTGTGAGTGCTGGTTCCTGTGGAGGCCAGAAGACATCATATTCCCCTGGAGATGGAGTCACAGGCAGTTTTGAGCTGTCTAATGTGATGCTGAAAACTGAACTTAGGTCCTTTGCAAGAGCAGTACATCCCCTTAGTGGCTGAACCATCTCTCCTGCCCCCAGAAATAGAGTTTTTTTGTAAAAAAATATTTTTATGTGCATAAATGTGTGCCTGTGTATTTATCACAAGTGTACAGAGAGCCCTTGAGATCAGAAGAGGGCGTCAGATCCTCTGGAATTGAAGTTATAGTCAGTCAGAAGACACCATGGTGTTACTGAAAAACGAACTCAGGTCCTCTTCAAGAGCAGCAAGTGCTCTCAACCATTGAGCTGTCCCCCCAGTAGAATTCTTAAGAGAACCTTGAATAACAAGGGAATGGAAGGTGGTGCTATTGAATATTCATATTTTCCTGGGAGATTAGAGCATTATGAACAAAGTATTCCAGTTTAAGTTATAAGATGAGAGGTAAATGGGTAAGCTCAGTTCAGGTGTTTCCCAAGTATTCTATGAACATTATTAAACCATCCTCACTCTTGGACTCAAGGGTCCTCTTCATGCTGCTATATAAAATATCCTGGCCTCTCAAAAATGAAAATCACCAAGATCTTTTATTCTGAATTAAACGCTGACTTGTCCTAGCTTGTTTTTCATCTTAAGTTATAATAGTTGTTTAGTGACTTTTGGGAGAGAAAGAACTTGATCGGAGTTTCTCAAATATCTGGAATTTGAGCCATGTCTGTCCAGGTGGTTCTCAGCTTAATAATGGGAGCTCACATTAGGATTTGAACACCAGTGCTGAGCACTCCAGCACTCCCAAACCATAGGATAATTCTCCCTAAGGAAGGATAAGGCAGACTGGCAAGGAAGTGGGACATTCTGTCTTTTGAGTATTTAGTGTTGCCTCAAACTTGAAATCCTCCTGCTTCAGCCTCCCTAGAGCTAGGATTGCAACTGTGCACCGCCACTCTGAGGACCTGTTTGATAGTTGGAGGCAGCAAGCTGATCTTGCTTGAGTGTAAAATCTGTGGCCGCATCTGTTGTCAGTACATCGGGAAATGAAGTGTAGAGTATCTTGTGTGCCTGAATTGCTAGGCATCTTATTGGTTACATTCTCTCTCAGATTGTCACTTTTGTTGTTGTTGTTGTTGTTGTTCTAAGCCCTTATCTAGGGTACTTTAGAAGAAGAAGCTGTAGTATTTACTCATTTATGGTGCTGGAGTTTGAACCCAGAGCCTCATTGAAGTCAAGCAAGTTCTCTACCAGTTCAACCAAATCCAAATACAAAGCTGTGTATTTAGGTGAAGTGCTTTCTGACGTTCCGTCTAAGTTGACAGTCACTGTCAGTGTTGAGCACTGAGTAAAAGCCTAGTGGGGTCCTGAGGTGAGTGACCTCCAGCCTGCCTCCTTTGCTCAATCCTTTCCTCCTAGCCCTTGTGTAGTTACAAACTTTTCAACCTATCAGATTCAACAGGAGCAACTGTCCCTGTATTTTACATAGCTGAATAATTAATTTCTTAATTAATACTTTTATTAATTTATTTATTTTGCTAGTGTTGCGAATTGAACCTAGGACTTCATGATCTGTGTGTACTGGTCAAGCTCTCTGCCACAGGACTCTCTCCCCCAGTGGTAGTGCTTGTTTTTGTTGTTGTTGATACTGAATATTTGAAGCTTTTGCATCACATTCCTGGCTTCCTCTTGGAGTTCTTTCCTCTGTTCTTTGAGGGCTAGTCTCTTAGTAATCATGGCATGCATTGATTGATCACCCTCTGTGTACACAACAGTGAGACACTCAGCAGCAGATGGCAGCAAAGTTTCCAGTCTAAGGCTGCAATGGCAGAACCCTTGGTTCCATCCCTGTATCTTATAAACTGAGCATGGCAGTGCATGCTGTAAGTTCTGGAAGTAGACACAGGAGGACCAGAAGTTCAAAGCCATCTTTGGCTATGAAAAATCTTGAGAGAATAAAAAAAGATGCTGCAGTGGGAGAATGCTTGTTCAGCATGTGTAGCATGTGTGAGGCCTGGGTTTGAGCCTTAGCATTGCACAAAGAAAGGTGCAGGTCAGGTGAGATGGTAAATCATGTGTGAAGAGGTACAGACATGGATGTCAAGCCATAAGGGCAGTAACTTCTGTGAGTGTGAAGTGGACACCTGCTGTGCCTTCCCAACTAGGAGTATAAAGACTGCCGAGGGGAGAGTGCTTCTGTAGCCAAGGACAGTGTTGAGTTACTTACCTTCCTGTATCCCCTCAGTGCTGTCCTCACAGGTGTGTGCTGTCGTGCCCAGTTTATGGAGTGCTGGGCTTCGTGCTTGCCAGCCAAGCACTATCACTATGCCACATCTCCAACCACAAAGCAGATGTAAATAGACATGTTTGGGTAGAATTTACACCAGTAAAGCTATAAACAGGTTGGAGAAATGGCTTGTTGATGCATTCGCTGCTGTTCAGTTCTCAGCAGCCATATGGGTGGCCCCACGGGACCTGATGCCCTCTCTCTCCTCACTGTGTACCTCCCCACATAAATAGAATCTAGAAAATAAAAATAAGTAGAAAATATAAAAATTATAAAATAAACATAAATCCACAGGGAAAATTGTGAAAATTCAAATGTCCAGTGGTCTCAAATATTTTTATGTCCACACTGAACATTGTGAAGACATTAAACAGGATGGAATCAGACATGTGTATTCTTAGAAGGAAAAGATGATTCCAAGATATGACTTCAAACAGTGGATTGTAAAACACAGATTACTTTAAAGGGTAAAAATGTATGTGGTACACATATAAACATGAATGGGAAGGGGACTTTAAGGGCTGGTGCAATGGCTCAGCAGTTAAGAGCCCCTACTGCTCTTGCAGAGAACTTGAATTGGCTCCCTGGTGCCTACATGGGGCTAACAATGATCTGTAATTCCAGTTCCAGGGACTCTGACTGCTTCTGGCTTCCACAGGCCCCAAGCACACATGTGGTGCACATACACACATGTGGCCAGACATTCGTACATGTAAAACTAAATACTTTTTTTAGAAAGGGAGGGATTTTTTTTTAAATTTTATTTAACTTTATTTCATGCGCACTGGAGTTACAGACAGCTGCGAGCTGCCATGTGGGTGCTGGGAATTGAACCTGGGCCCTCTGGAGAAGCAGTCAATGCTCTTAACCACTGAGCCATCTCACCAGCCCAAGAGGGACCTTAAAATAGCTCATACACTTAAAAAGGAGATGGGAGGGCTCTTTAAAAGAGGGGCTGAAGAGGTGGCTGTCATTGAGAGTACTTCCTGGTTTTCTAGAGGACTTGGATTTGGGTCTGATACCCTCTTGTGGCCACTGCAGGCACCTACACTCATGCGCACTTAACCCACAAAGACATAAATACTTAAAAGTAATGAAGATAAATCTTTTTAAAAGAGAAGATCTTCTACTCATCTGTATATTTTAGCCCATTTGGAAAGGTTTAAGAATGATATGTACTTTTTAATATTGACTGTTGTTTCTTAAGTATTCACAATAGCATATGTACTATAAAGCACTTTCCTCCATTGTTTCAACATTCTCAATAAGTTAGTGTAATCTGTGTTTGACAAGCAGAGATAATGGAATTAGGGTGGCATATAATAAGTCCAGCCTTATGAAGCATCTTGACTGAATTGGAACCTAGACCCTTTGGTTCCAAAACCTCCCTTCCTGCTGAGAATCTAACCCAGAGCCTTGGACATGCTAGACACTCTACCAGTGAACTACATTCTCTGCCTGAGACCTGCCATGTAGCCCAGGCTGGCTTTGAACTCTGATCTTCCTGTCTCAGCTTCCTGATTACAGCAGCTAGGCTGGGGTTGCAGGCTCTTTCTGCCATGCCTGACTGTGAGACCGTTCTTAAGTGTTGAGTTATGGAGTCCAGGGAAAGGTCATGAATTTTAAAAGAATGTTCAAGCTAGGTGCGTAGGTGCACATTTGTAATTCCAGCACTTGGAGGGATGGAGGGGTGGAGATTGGATAAGGAAGTCAAGGCCAGTTTTGACCCACAGCAAATTCAAGATCAGCTGTCTCCACCAAAAGAAAGTTTTTTGTTTTTGTTTTTTTAAATTTAGAATATCCAGATCCTTTGAGAGACTCTTAGATTACAACCTCTCCGGGTGGCCTCACCCACAGTGCTTGGTGGCATCTCTGCTGTTATTAGAATCTCCTTCTTGTTTGGATAAACCAGTAGGAATGTCAGAAACCCAACTTTGAACTTCACTGTAATTTAAAGTCCTGTGGGCTCAACTGTGGAGGTGTGGGCTTTCATAAACCTTGATGAGCTCTGTGGGGAAGAACAAGAATGAGTGATACTAATTTAAAGTGTTTTGCTGTTAAATGTAACAGGAAGATGCATTAGATATCAGGGCGTCAGTCTGGAGTGCTCTTGAGTGCTTTGTACATATTCACCTGGGAACTTTTTGTTTGGGTTGGTTTTGGTTTTTCAGGGTTTCTCTGTAGCTTTGGAACCTGTCCTGGAACTAGCTCTTGTAGCCCATCACCTGGGAACTTTTTAATCCAAGATCAAGTTGGTATTGCCTGAGATTGTAACTCAGTAATGAGGGGCTTGCCTACCTGGGTTTGACCTTCAGGACTGCAGGCAGGCAGGCCTAGCTCTGCTGATCCATCAGTAGACAGATAAGGTAGCAGCTATTCAATTCCATCCCTACCCCAGGTGATTCTTGCCCACCTCCTCCTATCTTTAACTTGGGATTGCTTCCTTCTGTGAGGTGAAACGCCTTTCAGTGAGAAAGAGCAAAGCTGTTACTTTCTAGTCAAGCTCCATACCAGGGAGAATGGTTGCCACATCCTTTAAGTGTCCGAGATTCCCAGATGGTAGTTCCTGTGTGGATTCCACACCATTGCACATACCACCTGGCTTCTCCTTTGCCCATTGCTCACTCAGGGCGTCGCACCCTCCCATTTGTAGTAAGTTAGGACAGAGCCCAGGGCACTTTATCTGCTTCCTGTCCTAGAGACACAGTAGAATTCAGATCCTCTGCAAGTTTCATCCAGAGACTGCCCATGACATGAAGATAAAATGGATTCCATTTTCTTTTGAACATGTGTTTTTCTAGACCTACTACATGTCAGGCCTAGTGCACAGCACAGGAAATACTAAACGGAATGAGGCACAACCTCCACAAGAGAGTTCTGTGACTATTGGAGGCTTTGCAGGGCACAGGAACCGAACCATCAAAGCTGTGTCAGAGTGTGTGAGGGCAGAGGTGTCCTTGCCTTCCACCATGTTTGAGCACCTCGGGGGTTCTCGTCTCCATTGCCCATCTTTGAGTAGAAGGACTGTGATCGCAAGTGCCTGCTGCTGAGTCTGGCTTCACATGGCTTCTGGGAATCCTCTCACACGCATGACCAGTGCTTCATCTCCTGAGCCAGCTCCACAGAGTGTCTTACAGTGCCCGTGGAGAAGCCAGGGCAGCAGCTGGCATGAAGTGCCCATGGGATGAATCAGCAGCACTAAGGAAGGGAGTCTCCAAGTGGAGGTGATAGCTGTTCAGTTGGGTCTCAAAGGACAGTGATGAGCTAGCACTCTTGACTGTTAGTGCAGGAATGCTGATTGATAAGCATGTACCTGGCACCAGAGCCCCATTGGAACAAACCTTTCTTGACAGACTGCCTGTCTATATTCTGTTTTATTGAAAAGACAACTGGAAAATTCTCAGGACTTCACCAAGTATCCCATAGGACCTGTCTGTGGCTCCTGTCTTTCTCACCCCAGTGTGTAGCATCTGCTTCGACATTTTCCCTCTGAAACAATGATCTCTGGTAGAAAGAGGCCCCCCTTTCTGAGGAAAGCAGTAAGCAGATCGGCTGCCCAGCTCTGCCCTAGGTCCTTGATTGGAAGCAGTCAGCTTTCCTTCTTTCTACTCCTTTGTGAAGGAGCTTGTTCACGCCTGATAAGAAAGGTCTTCTGTCCAGGTTTGTTGTTTCTGTAAGCTGTAAATGACCTGAGAAAGTCAAAGAGTGCACTTAACCATGTTCCATAGGAGAGAAGGGAGTGGGAGTGGAGAGAGCTCTCTGCTGGGTCCATGCTCTGCGCTGTGTGATGGGTGGACTGTGCACTGCCGCTGAGGCGGTCAACTTCGAATCCCCGTCACCTTCCAGTTGTCACAGATCGCTCCGTCTGCAGCATCTTGAAATTCACACAGACATGTGGGCAAGGTTCCCTGTGTAATGTGATCTGGTTTCCCCACGTGAGCTGTGGCTGCCCTGCTCTGTAGAGGGAAACATGGTGTCAAGGTGTATCCGTTTTTATTATGTATTGCACCAGGACAGGGTCTCAGTGCAGCTCAGGCAGGCCTGGAACTCAGTCTTCCTGTTCCAGCTTCCTGAGTGTTGGGAACTCAGGCGTGTGCCAGCACAGTCAGCCCCAGGAGTTAGGCATATGTGAGTCATACAGAGGTAAAGAGGGTAAAGATGTGTGGTACTGAATAGCAAGCGCTGAGCTGTTTGAGCTTAGTCCTTGGAGGGTAGACATCTTGGTGTATTGGTGATATTGTAAGAAAGTCACTTGCCGAGATTCATCCACCATAGGAGGACCGGTTAGGAGAGCTAAAATGGGGTGTTGTAAGAAAGAAAAGCTTTATTTTCTCTGGTTTAATCAGTTGTCCCCAGGCCTGGGCCTTTGACCCCAAGTATCTTCTCCCTGTCTGTGGACTTGCTGACCAGAATGATCTCAGGAGCCAAAGTTCTTCCCCAGGGCTGTCCTAACTCTCACTTTTTGTTTCTTCAGGCATTTCTGGGAAAAGCCAGCTTCTGTTTGCACTGGTCTTCACAACTCGTTACCTGGATCTTTTTACTTCATTCATTTCCCTCTATAATACATCTATGAAGGTATAGTATGACATCAGTCCAGCACACCTACCCCCCATGTGCACACCCAGGGGAACTAGTCACTTTTTTTTAAAATTTAAATTCTCTAAGACTAATAGCTAGATACGCTATTCTGTTAAAAGTTTTCATTTTCAATGTGTGTATGTGTAAACATGGGCAAGCACATGCTGTGGTGCCCACATGGCGACCAGAGGGCACTTTTGGGAATAAGTTCTGTCCTTCCACCCAACCCAGGTTGTCAGCCTCAATTGGCAAGGGCTTTTACCTGCTGATCCACCTTGCTGATGTGTCTGTCTGTCTGTCTCTCTCTCTCTCTCTAGAGAGATCTGAGCTTCCAGTCATAGTCACCCCATTGCACTCTATTGTCCCCCTTCTGCTTTCATGTCTTTTGCTTTATTTCTTGATTTTTCTAGTGTTGGGAATCGACTGGGGCCTCATGTTCTGCAAGCACTTTACAGCACCCCCTCCCTACCCAACACTTTGTGTTTGAAAGCATCTTGATAAATATAGATTAAAGTGGGCATGCAGTATTTGGGTTTATGATCTTTGCTAAAAGTCAAATTTGAGAGCTGGTGAGGTGGCTCGGTGGATAAGGAGACTTACCACCAAGCCTGATAATTTGAGTTCAATCCTGGGGACTCACATAGTGGAAAAAGAGAATCAACTCCTGCAAGCTGTCCCTTAACTGCCACATGCATACACAAACACATATAGCAAATAAATGTGTAAAAAACTAAGGAAAAACGAGCAAGTTTGAGTTACTTGTAATCATTTCGTTCAGGGCTCTAGTAACCAGGAAATATTTGACTGTCTAAAAATGACTAGGTTGGGCTAGGAAGGTGGCTTCCATGTCAGCGCAGTGTCATTTGATCCTCAGCACCCATATAAGTTGTGCGTGGGGGCACTCACTTGTAGTCCCTGCTCTAGGGAGGTAGAGAGAAGGATCCCCAGGGCTCAGTCCTGCCAGCCTAGTCTGAGTGTTGAGCCCTTTGTATCAAGAACACCTTCGGTGGAGCAGTGACTTAGCAGTTAAGAACACATACTGCTCTTGCAGAGAAACTGAGTTTGGTTCATAGCACCCACATCAAGAGGCTTACAACAGTCTGTTGCTTCAGACGATCTTGCTCTCTTGTGACTTCTGTCAGGTATATACTTTTACATACACATAAATTAAAATAACTCTGAAAAGCCATTGACAATGACACTGGGACTTGTTTCCTCTGCATATACTGGATTTTGGGGATCCAGTCTGTTTGGATGCTCACCTTCCTGGACCTGGAGGGAGGGGGGAGGAACTTGAACTTCCCACAGGGCAGGAAACCCTGACTGCCCTTAGGGATGAAGAGGGAGGAGGAGAGGGAGTGGGGGGAGTGGGAGGGTGTTGGGAAGAGGGGCGTAAATGGAAACTTTTATAATTTAATAAAATTACTTTCAAAAAAAAAAGAATCTAGAAAAAAAAATTAAAATAACTCAAACACGCAAGGTCAATCTCTTTCCTACACACACAGGAACACAAACCTGGATGAATGCATATATCCAGGATAACTAGGTTCTGCTTGTTGTCTGATAAGATGAAACTGCAGGTACTGCAGATGGGAGAGTCAGAGCCCTCTCTTCTACAGAGTCCCAACTCAGCACAATCCTGCTTGCTTGCTTGCTTGCTTGTTTAGCCAGAACCCAGTTGTAGGTTACAGGCAGGGCCCTGGGAAGTCCCCGGCTACAGTAAGCCTGGACTAGGTATGGTCCAGAGGGGGCGCAGTGTGGGTGCACCTACATGTGTGCTTTCTTTATTAATAAATGTGTAGGTTAAAACCAACAGTTTTAATACATGCTGATGATTTACAAACATAAATGCATAATGAGGCCTGGGAACTGTTTAGTGTCATTGTGGGGTTAAGGACTTGGTGATTACCCTCATTTCCCCATTTAAGTCATTTGCCCCAGTGTTTTCCTAATTAGGTTTCTTAAGTTGTATTTCCTAGGAAGAAGGAGTAACAAGACAGTGTAGTACTTTCCCTGCCATCTCTAGTCATGATTGAAATCTGCATTTGATTCTTAGGCCTGAGTGTCTGCAGTTTACAAATTGATATAATTTCAGAATACTAGGCTTTTCCTTGGGGCCGGGTGACCTTTTGAAGATGAAAGAACACAGGACTCAATTGTAAGCCCTTGGACAGTTCTGTTGCTCTGTACCCAAAATTGCTGTCTTAGAGGCAGAATTGTTTTACAAACTAGCTTTCAGGGGGGTGGGGAGACGGCTCAGCAGTTAAGAGCATTTGCTGCTTTTGCAAAGGACAGGAGTTCAGTACCCAGCATCCACAGCAGCCTGTGATTCCAGCTCCAGCTGGTTAAGAGCACTGGCTGCTCTTGCAGAGGACCTGGGTTCAATTCCTAGCACCTACATGTCAGCTCACCACTATCTGTAACTTAAGACCGAGAGGATCCAGAGGTCAGAGGATCTTCTGACCTCATGGACACTAGGCACACATGTAGTGTACATACATAACTAATAATTAGTTAAATCTAATTTTTAAAGCAGTATGAACTTAACATCTTAATTGATGAGCCATCTCTCCAGCTCCAAAACTTATTTTTGATTTATGTGTGTGTGTATGTGCACTTTGTGTGTCTACAAAGGCCAGAAAAGGGAGTAAGATTCCAACTCGTGCTGCTCCTGCAGAGGACGCCACTTCAGTCCTTAGCACCCAGATCATGTCGCCTGTAACTCCACTCCAGGGAATCCGGTACCTTCCAGTCTGCAATCACACACACAAGTGCACAGACACACAGTCAGACACATAGTATTTAAAAATAATAGTAAAGGCTGGAAAGGTGATGGCTCAGTGGATTAGATCACTTTTTGCCCTTGCAGAGGACTTGACGCCTATAACTCCAGTTCAAGGAACTTCGATCCCTTCTGCCCGTGGAGAGAACTAGACAGGTGTACATATATACATGCAGGCAAAACACTCACAAAATAAAAACTTAGAATCTTAAAATAGTAATAATCTTAAACAAACAAAATTAACTTTTGGCTTTGCTTTGTTGCAATACCAGTCTGAATTTCATAGCAACAATCTGGATATTTATTGTTAAAGTAACACAATGTTTTACATTTTAGTATGTCCCTTTATTTTGTGTATATCTGTTAAGTGTACATGTATGGGTGCACACATGTTATGTGATGTTTTACTCTTTTGGCTTTTTGAGGAGCTCACCACCCAGCTCCCAAATAAATCACACAGACTTATTCTTAGTTATGAATGCTTGGTCTTAGCTTGGCTTGTTTCTTGCCAGCTTTTCTTAATTTATATTATCCCAACTACCTTTTGCCTCTGGACTTTTATCTTTGTCCATTTCTATATGCCTTTCTTGCTTCTTTCTCTGTGCTTGCTGTGTAGCCTGGCCTGGGCCCTGGTGTCCTCCTCTCCTTGTTCTCTTGTTTGCTCCTTGCTCTCCTGGTCTTGCTTCTCCTCGTGTTTATACTCTCCTCCTGCCAACCCCGCCTACTCTTGTTTCTGCTTCACTATTGGCTGTTCAGCTCTTTATTAGGACCCTCAGGTGTTTAGACAGGCACAGTAACACAGCTTCCCAGAGTTAAACAAATGCAGCGTAAACAAAAGTCACAGACCTTACAATACTATTCCCCAGTACACACATGACAGTGCTCAAGTGTGGGGTCAGGATCCCTTGAAGGAGTTGGTCTCCTTTCAGCACATATAGCCCAGAGATTACACTCCAGTCGTGGGGCTTCGCCTTAAGTGCCTTCTTTCTGGCCCTAAACAAATGAGTGAAGTTTAAGCAAAAGCCACTGTGGCAAAAGTTTAACCTGTATTACAGTGCTTAATCTTATCTTTACAAAAAAGCTGCCAAAGAAGTGTTAGACGGAAGTCCTTGGTCCAGAACTGCAGTGAACTTTGCAGTCTTTTCCCTCTAAAGCTGCTGTGTCATAGGGTAAGATGAGATGCAAAGCCTGTTTCTCTGAAGTTTCCTACACTCTTAAAACATATGCTTAACATTTGATCCAACCAACCTGCTCCAAGGTATAAATGCAAGAGAAATGAAACTTATATTCACACAAAGGCTGTAATCCATGTTCATAGCAGCTACTCACCATCTTCCAACTGGAAACAGGACACCTCCCCTTTAACTAGTGAGTGAGTGAGCAGACTGTGATGTTCCTGTACACTAGATCTCTGCTCAGCACAAAGGAGGAAACGGGCCAGAGGTTATGGCTCAGTGGGTAAGAGTGCTTGCTGCTCAGCTGTGAGGCTGGAGCTCAAGTGCCGGCACCCACATTTGACAGCTTACAGCAGGTTTACAGTAGGCTGTAATTCCAGCTTCAAGGGGTTTGGTGCCCTCTTCTGATCCCCGTCGATGCATATGTACACATTCAAAAATAAAAAGTTTTTGATCTCTAAAAAGGAAAATTACTAATGTATGTAGCAACTTTGGCAGACCCTCAGACACATTGTGCCATCTGTAGAAGACAGGTGCAGAAAACAGTGTGTTGTTTGACATCACTCATGTGACGTTCTAGAGAAGGCAAAACTGGGAACAGAACAGGAAGGGCAAACTGGAGCCTGGAGGGTAAGATCTGGGTGATAGAACTGCCCTATGGTGGCTGTGTGACTCAGGACTGTATATCAGCCAGAAGTGTGTATGTGTGTGTGTATGAGAGAGAGAGAGAGAGAGAGAGAGAGAAGCTGACTAGGTGGTGGTACGGTAGGTAGTGTTTAGGAACAGTTGCAATGTGCTCCTAACCTGGTGTCTCTCCTTTGCCTAGCTTATCTACATTGCCTGCTCCTATGCCACGGTGTACCTGATCTACATGAAGTTTAAGGCCACCTATGATGGAAATCACGACACCTTCCGAGTGGAGTTTCTGGTGGTTCCCGTGGGAGGCCTCTCATTTCTAGTCAATCATGACTTCTCTCCTCTTGAGGTTGGTTAAGGGATTTACTGGTCACATCTGGTTCCTGTTAACAGAAAATGAATTATTCTTGTTTTCTTCCCTTTGTTTTGGTGTTTGACAGACTTCTGGTACAGCATACACTGTTGTAATAGATTTGGTATATTGGAATTAAAGCGCCTGGGTACTTGGGTGTCTGCCGGCGATTTATTGCTGGATGCTTCCCCAAACTAAGCCTGGTGTAGTGGTACGTGCTTCTCATCCCCACTTGGGAAGCAGAGGCAAAAGGATCAGGAATTCAAGGCTGTCCTCAGCTACATAGTGAGTTTGAGGCCAGTGTGAGCTATATAAGACCTTGTCTCAATAAAAGAAAGGGGATGAGAAGGACTGGAGAGATATCTGCTAGTAGAGTGTTGAACGCCCGAGTTTGCCCTCCAGAACCCATATGAAAAATGGAGGTGCAGTGGTGCATATAATCCCAAGTGTTGGGCAGGTTGAGATAATAGATTGCTGGGGCTCACTATGAGCCAGCCCAGCTTACTTTCTTGTTGTTGTTGTTGTTGTTTGTTTGTTTGTTTCGAGACAGAGTTTCTTTGTAGCTTTGGAGCCTGTCTTGTAACTCACTTGGTAGACCAGGCTGACCTCAAACTCACAGAAATCCACCTGTGTCTGCCTCCCGAGTGCTGGGATTAAAGGTGTGCATCATCACTGCTTGGCTTCTAGTTTACTTACAAGGCTAATGAAAGACCCTATCTCAGAAAAGAGGTGAATGGCACCTAAGGAATGACACCTGAGCTGTTCTCCAGCACTAGCACATATGTGCATACACACTGAAAATGCAGGAGCTTCCTAACTTCTGATGGGGCTGTGACCATTTATTGACAGATTCATTGCTAGTTGAAAAAACATGCTGGGCTGTGGTGGTGCACACCTTTAATCCCAGCACTCAGGAGACAGAGGCTTCTCTGAGTTCAAGGCTAGCCATATCTACAGAGTGAGTTCCGAGTTCCAGGACAGCCAGGGCTACACAGAGAAATCCTATCTCAAAAAAAAAAAAAAAAAAAAAGAAAGGAAGGAAGAAAGGAAACATTTAATATAGCTATCTTTTCCTTTTTTTAAATTGATTTTATTGAGCTCTACATTTTTCTCTGCTCTCCTCCCTTCCTCTCCCCTCCCCTTCAACCCTCTCCCATGGTCCCCATGCTCCCAATTTACTCAGGAGATCTTGTCTTTTTCTACTTCCCATGTAGATTAGATCCATGTATGTCTCTCTTAGGGTCCTCATTGTTGTCTAGGTTCTCTGGAATTGTGATTTGTGGACTGGTTTTATTTGCTTTATGTTTAAAAACCACTTATGAGTGAGTACATGTGATAATTATCTTTCTGGGGCTGGGTTACCTCACTCAATATGTTTTCTAGATCCATTAATTTGCCTGCAAATTTCAAGATGTCATTATTTTTTTCTGCTGTGTAGTACTGCTTTGTGTAAATGTACCACCTTTTCCTTACCCGTTCTTACTAACCTAGCACATTGTAGACTATTGTTTCTTGTCGGTGCAGGAGGTGCACTGTGACCGACTGGGATCAGCAGCTCTGCTGCTGCCCAGCATCGTAGTACATCCCACTAGCCCGAACATGAAAATCAAGTATGGTTTCTGTTGGGTGTACGTTGCTTTCATATTGTTGCAAAGTTGAAGAATTGTCAGGCAGAGCCATCTATGGTGGAAAAATAAGGGCAGTTGGTGGAGAATCAAGAGAAGCAGTGACAGAAAGCAGGGTGGGTTGGGGACTCTGGATCTGGAGTGAGATGAGCCCACACAGGAACACTGTCCGTGTGGATTCGTGGTAGGTAAGACATGACAGTTCCCTTACCTAGCTCGTCTTAGGCAGCTCACCCAACCTCTTAGATGGTGTCGTGTGTGGTAGCTGGTTGCTCCCCCCAGCTGAAGCCCGTCTCCTGCCTTTCAGATCTTATGGACCTTCTCCATCTACCTGGAGTCCGTGGCCATCCTTCCACAGCTCTTTATGATCAGCAAGACTGGCGAGGCTGAGACCATCACCACCCACTACCTCTTCTTCCTGGGCCTCTACCGTGCTCTGTACCTCGTCAACTGGATTTGGCGCTTCTACTTCGAGGGTTTCTTTGATCTCATTGCTGTGGTGGCTGGTGTGGTCCAGACCATTCTCTACTGCGACTTCTTTTACTTATACATTACAAAAGGTACGTCATGTCTGCCTTCAGTTCATAGATGCAGGTACTGTCAAGATTCTGAGACAGGGTTTCTCTGTGTAGCCTTGGCTGTTCTAAAATTCACTGTGTAGACCAGGTTGGCTTGGAACTCAGAGATCTGCTTTTCTCTATCTCCCAGATGCTGGGATGGAAGGCGTGCATCACCACCGCCTGGCCTGGCTGTTTTTTTCTATTGCTGTTATGTCCTTGTACTTGTGCAGCATGTGCAAGGACCAGGGAGAAGGGAACTGAACTTGTTCATACAGTGACCTCTTGTTTCTGTTCTTTTCTGTCAAATCCAGTACTCAAGGGAAAGAAGCTCAGTCTGCCAGCGTAAGTGCCAAAGATCACCAGCAGCCTCTGTCCTTCAGGGTGCTCGGACAGGATTCTCACCACAGCGAGGGCGCGGATGCTCAGTGCGGAGAAGCAGAGATGGCTCCTTCTGTCGCAGCCGCTCCCTGTGGCTCTGCGGGGATGCAGAGGAAGGGACCAGGAGGCTCTGTCCACTGCATCCTGCCTTAGCTTTTTTATTACTATGTACAAAGAGTTTTTTACACAAAGAAACTTAATGCTGTGTTAATAAATTCAATGTGTAGATGAATTGGGGCAGTTCCAAAAGTGACAGTTTTGTACAGAATAAGTACAAGCCTTTTTTATTTTTTGAAAATTCGTTGAGATGGTCGCTTCTTTGTGTCTACAATGAAATTATACTCAACACTTGGTAGATTATTCAAACATCTGTCAAATTTCCATGCTATTTATTTCATTTTTTTTGCCAAAAGATGAGTTGTGTTTGTCTGAAATCTGAGGCACTGTGTTCCATTGGTGTTTCTGCTCAAATCAGTCCTCATTGCCCTGAAAATCCTTCCCCAGACGTCAAAACACTACACTTCAGGTCCGCGAGAGTGGCTGGCAAGGCCTACGGTTTTCGTTATCAACACATCAGGTTCCCAGTGGAAACGGTGTCAGCTGATGCTCACCAAACACTCACCCTTCATCCCTGCTGAGACGTGGCAGCTTGAGTTTGTCCAGAGGGTGTCAAGAGCCCACCACACCCGGAAGTTCTGAGCCTCCTGCCTTCTGAATATGGAGAGTGGAGGGTGATGGCTATTTGGACAGAGCACTCTGCTCCTCTGAGGATGGGACACAAATGGCTACCTGTCGCTGTCAGTCACAAATTCGAAGGATCACTTCAACCATGTCAGATTCAAATGTTTTCATTTGCGCTTTTGGTGATAAAATGATTGGCAATCTTTTTAATTGGCAACACCAGTTGTCATTCCTTACACTCTTTTTAGGTTTGTTTTTTTAAACTGGGCTCTTGCATGACCTACCTTGTGTTAACATCCTAAATAAACATTTTATTAAACAGAATATACAGTCTTTTCTATGAATTAGGCTTCTAAAAATTGTGTTACAATGCAGCCAAAGCTCTACAGGGCTGCACGAAGCTCTACAAGGGGCTGGAGAGATGGCTCTGTGGTTCAGCACTTGCCGTTCTTGCAGAGTTCAATTTGCAGCTCCCACATGGCTAACAACTACCTCTAACTTCAGTTCTGGGGGAATCTAACACCATTTTCTGGGCCCTAACGGCACATGCATGCAGGTGTACCTCATACACACATAAAAACTAATAATCTGGACATCTTCCTGTGTTTTATGGGAAAAGTAGGACTTTTCATCATTGGTTTATTTTTTTACTTACTTGAATGATTTTATTTGATACACCATAAATATTAGAAGTATTGAATAATTATAATGTGCTGATGGCAAGAATGGAGTAGCTTTACTTCCTACAGTTAAAGTGCCTTGTGGATGAAGAAAGCTGGGAGGGTTGTATTTTGGGTTTTTTGTTTGTTTGTTTTTGTTTTTCGAGACAGGGTTTCTCTGTAGCTTTGGAGCCTATCCTGGAACTAGCTCTTGTAGACCAGGCTGGCCTCCAACTCACAAAGATCCACCCTGCTTCTGCCTCCCAAGTGCTGGGATTAAAGATGTGTGTCACCACTGCCCGGCTGAGGGTTGTGTGTTTATTTTATTTTTATTGACTTTTATTGAACTCTACATTTTTTTTCTGCTCCCCTCCCTGCCTCTCTCCCCTTCAACCCTCTCCCAAAGTCCCCATGCTCCCAATTTACTCAGGAGATCTTGTCTTTTTCTACTTCCCATTGTTTTTATTTGCTGTGGGGGTCTCTACACCTAGGCTTGCCTCCTGCTGTCCGATGACTTTGCTCCTGTGCCTGTGTTTTTTCCGTACACACCAGCATCCTCTCCCCACCAGCATCTTAGTCTTGCTTAGTTTCTTGGACCTGCTTTTATCCTTAACAGTTCTGTGGGGATGAGTGAGAATCAGGTCATCTGTCTGCCCACACAGGGCAGAAGGGTGTTGGGGAGTTCACACCTGAATTTCACATGTAAATGAGGCACTGGCTGGGGTTGGGCACACTGCCCAGAGCAAGGATCTGAACCTGAGGTTGCCAGCACCTTTGCTCATGCTACCTGAGTAGAGTAAAACTGACTGGTGTTACCAACACATGGTGGTCTGTTAGGGTGAATCTTGCTGAGACTGGCGCCTGCATCAGTGCATGACTGGACGGTGGCCTCATGAGGCCTGGCTTGTGTGGCATATTTTTGAAGCATGGTTTCCTAGTTAACTTTGCTTCCTGAATAAAGGTTACCAGCTAACATGTTCTCATTGAGGTTTATGGGGTTGGGGTTTTGTTGAGAGGTCTCACTGTGTAGACCAGGCTGACAACTCACACAGATCTGCCTACCTCTGCCTTCTAGTCATAGATTAAAGACGTACCACCATGCAGAGCCCAATATAGAGGTTGGGGGTTTTGACAGGTTTTAATTTAAAATAATGTTCTTTGAAATTCCACATAAGAAAAGTGTAAATTTTGGACTCAGGTTCATGTGGATTCTGGCAACTCAAGGCATGGAACTTACTATGAATCTCAGTTCTGCTCAGTTCAATAAAGAAACTCCATCTGCAGGCTTTCAGAGGTTTACATGATCCCCTGGGACAGTAAGATGGGGCTTAGTGGGCCAAAGTGCTTACAGACACACCTGATGACCTAGATCCAGTCTCTGGAGCCTACCATATAAGCGCCATGGTGTGTGCATGGTCCTCCACCTCCAAAACGCTTCTGATGCAGAACTTGGCATTCTTTGTTTTGTTATTTTGCTCTTTGAGACAGGGTTTCTCTGTGTAGCCCTGGCTATCCTGGAACTTGCTCTGTAGACCAGGCTAGCCTCAAACAGCATATGCCACCACTGCCTGGCTATGCTTGGTATATTTTCTTTTAAATAGTTTACTTTTATTTGCATTGGTGTTTTTCCTGTATGTAAGTCTGTGTTGGGGTGTCAGATATTGGAATTACAGACAGTTGTGAGCTGCTATGTAGGTGCTGGGAATTGAACCTGGGTTCTCTGGAAAAGCAGTCAGTGCTCTCAACTGCTGAGCCATCTCTCCAGCCCTGAGCTTGGTATTCTTAAGAAATGACCTGCCAAGCTGGGTGGTAGTGGCACAGGCCTTTAATCCCAGCACTTGAGAGGCAGAGGCAGGTGGGTCTCTGTGAGTTTGAGGCCAGCCTGGTCTACAGAGCTAGTTCCAGGACAGAGAAACCCTGTCTTTTTTTCCCTCCGGGTTTCTTTGTAGCTTTTGGAGCCTGTCCTGAAACTTGCTCTATAGACCAGGCTGACCTCGAACTCACAGAAATCCACCTGCCTCTGCCTCCCGATTGCTGGGGTTAAAGGCGTGTGCCACCACTGCCCCGATGAGAAACCCTGTCTTAAAAAATAAATAAATAAATAAGAGCCAACAACAAATGACCTGCCAGACTCCCTTTCCCTTCATTCTTTAGGGACAGCTGCTCCAAAAGCTTTCTGGGAATTGGCGTTGCCAGGAGCCTGTCTGGCCCAGATGACAACTGTTTTGCTAGAAGGTTCGGAATCCTTGTTAGAAACACCTGTGTAGGATGGTGAGGTGGCTCCGTGGGCGTTCAATACCTGCAACCTATGTAAAGGTGGAAGAAGAGAACCAACTCCGCAAATTGTCCTCTGACCTCCATGCTGTAGCATATGAGCCGACAATAACAAATAAAATATATAAAATTATGAGTATAGGTGTGTGGGTGTATGTGGGTCTCTGCAGAAGCCAGAGGCATAAAATAGCCTTCGAAGCTGGAGTTCCAGGGGTTGTGAGCCAACTGATGTGGGTGCTGAGAATTGAGCTCAAACCTCTTCAAAAGCAGCAACACTCTCAGTTGCTAAGCCATCTCTCCATCACCAATTAAATAAATCCTTGGAAAGGAATGGATGTATAGAAATGGGCTTTTAGGGACCTTCCCAAACCATCAGTCTGGTTTCCTGAATAGTGGGACCTCCACTGGAGTTTTGTTCTGTTTTCCTGCCCCCTAGTGGTCATTTTTGGAATTTCCGTGTAGCCTGAGCTCTGCAAGGTCCCTTGCTCTCTCGTCTGAGCTAACCTTTGTAGTGTGGAATCTTGTGTACATGTTCCTTCTGAATAATCCACTCTCTTTTTTTCGCTTTGAGACAGAATCTCTGTGTATCCCTAGATGGCCTGTAACTCCCTATGTAGACCAACCCGATCTGGAATTCATAGAAATCCGCCTTTCTCTGCCTCCCAAGTGCTGGTTTTAAAAGCCTCATTTATAATTTCAATTTCTTTCTTTTTCCTTCCTTTTGGTGGCGGGGGGGGGGGGGGTGTTTCAAGACAGGGTTTGTAGCCCTGGCTGTCCTGGAACTCACTCTGTAGACCAGACTGGCCTTGAACTCACCAGTGCTGGTATTAAAGACGTGTGCCACCACCGCCCGGCTAAATCCAATTTCTTATCCCTGCAATTTAAAAGCCAATTTAAAAGGTGAAGCCAGGTATGGTGGTACAGGACTGTCATCCTAGTTACTCCAGAGACTCTGGCAGTAGTAAGTAAATTCCAGGCTAGCCTGGGAAACCTAGTGAGAGCCTATCTTTAAAAGTAAATCTGGGGGGGGGGGAGCTGGAGAGATGGCTCAGAGGATAAGAGCACTGGCTGCTCTTCCAGAGGTCCTGAGTTCAATTCCCAGCAACCACATGATGGCTCACAACTATCTGTGATGAGATCTGGTGCCCTCTTCTGGCCTGCAAGTATACATGCAAGCAGAACACTGTATATCTTTTTTTAAAAAAAAAAAAAGAAAGAAAAAAAAAGAAAATCTGGGGCTGGGGAGATGGCTCAGGGAATAAGCTGTGCAAGCGTGAAGACCTGAGTTCGAATCCCCAGCACCTCCCTGGAAGTTGAGTGCGCGCTTGTAACTCTAGCACTGTGGGGTAGAGAGATTGATCTGGGAGCTTGCTAGCAAGCCAGCCTAGCTGAAGAAATGAGCTCTAAGTCAGAGAGAGAGACCATGTTTCAAAGAATAAGGTAATAAGGTGGTAGGAAGCAGCGCTGGAGAGATGGTTCAGCGGTTAAGAACACTAGCTTCTCTTCCAGGGTGCACTCATGGCAGCTCACTAGTGTCTGTAACTCCAGTTCCAAGAGATCCAACACTTTCCTCTGGCCTCCAAGGGCACAAAGCCCACATGTATGCAGACCAAACACCCATGTACACAAAGTATTAGTTTTAAAAATTAAGGTGGCCAGGTGTGGCACATGCCTTTAGTCTCAGCATTCAGGTAGCAGGTGTATCTCTGAGTCCAGACCAGCCTGGTCTACAAAGTAAGTTCCAGGACAGCCAGGGCTACACAGAGAAACCCTGTCTCAAAAACAAAGAATGACAGAAAGACAGACAGAAGAAAGAAAGAAAGAAAGAAAGAAAGAAAGAAAGGAAGGAAGGAAGGAAGGAAGGAAGGAAGGAAGGAAGGAAGAAAGGAAGGAAGGAAGAAAATAAGAAAAGAAAGAAAGGAAAGGAAAGGAAAGGAAAGGAAGAAGGTAGAGAATGATAGAGACCCAAAGTTGACCGGTTGACCTCTGGATATCTCACACACACACACACACACACACACACACACACACACACACGCTAAGATTGTACCTCAATGGTGGATCACTTGCCTAGCATACACAAGGTCCTTGGTTCTATCTCCTGAATTGGGAGAGGAAGAGAAAGGGACAGAAGCATGGACAGGAAGTGGGGGAGGGAGAAAAGCTAAACAGCACAACGCCACACACACACACACACACAAACTTATGTGTGATAATGAAATACGACACTCAAAATCTCTGCCTGACTTTCACCTATGACTTCTAGTTTCATTCTAGGCAAACACCACAGTACACGTCAGTACACTGAAATAGAAAGAAATCCCGAACTTGTTTGCACAGTAAGTGCCTGTGGTAGTAAATGCCTCTGCAATAAGGAAACTGGGGTGTCCCCGGGCTAAAGGAGTGGTTTATTATCTCCTTTAAAGCCCGAGAATCGAGGCTAATGCCCACACAGAGCTATGAGGCAGACACAGGTGGATCCCTAAATTGGAGGCTACCCTGGCTACATAATGAGTTCCAGGCCAGCTAGGGAACATAGTAAGACCCCTCCCTCTTAAACAACGCAAAAGAAAACCCAACTAAATAAACTAAATACATGTTTAAATAAATAAATGCTACAAACAAAACTCTCCAATGAAAACGTCTTACAAGAAATAAAAATGAAAGAAAAAATCCTATTCAAATTCCTGAATAATGACCTTGCAAAAATACACATGCACAGATACCAATCCAACCCAGGCAACAGCGACAAAACAGTAAGCGCAAAGATACTAGGATTTTATTTCAAACGAAAGTCAAGCCCTACATAGAGAAATGGAGGTAGGGAATCAGTTAGTTTGGGGAAATGACAGATGAAAGGTCCCTTTCTGCCTAGTTAAGAGGACTCAGTACGTGAAGTGTTTGCTGCACAAGCCATGAGAATCTGAGTTTGGATCCCCAGAACCCACATCAAAGTCTGGCGTGGTGGTGTGTTCCTACAACACAGCACAGTGGGGTACAGTCAGATGGATTCTGAGGACTCACTGTCCAGCAAGTGTAGCCACAACAGGGAGCTCCAGGTTCGGTGGTTGTGGTGGTTTGGATGTAACTGACACCCATAATCTCCTAGACAGTGGTATTATTAGGAGGTGTGGCTTTGTTGGAGGAAGTGTGTCACTGTGGGGGTGGGACTTTGTTTCCTATGCTTAGGATACTGCCCAGTGTATCAGTCAACTTCCTGTTGCCTGCAAGCTGTAGGACTCTCAGCTGCTCCAGCACATCTGCCTGCATGCTGCCACAATGATAATGGACTGAGCCTCTGGAACTGTAAGCGAGCCACCCCAATTAGATGTTTTCTTTATAGACGCTGTGATCACAGTGTCTCTTCACAGCAATAGAAACCCTGACTAAGACAAGGAGACCCCGTCTCAGAAAGTGAGGTGGAGAGTAGCGCACCGCACCTGCACCCACGCGTACAAGAGTGAGTGTGAGAATGTGCGCGCACAAAGGTTTCTTCAAGGTAATATCAGATGTGGTGAGCTGCCAAGAAGGTTTCTGAAGAAAACTTACTATACATTTGCAAATAAGTATCGAGGCCAGAGGCTAATCTGAAAGGAGGAGCAGCGAAGACTATCAAAGATCTCTTTTTCAAAAATCCACGATCAAACAAACAACCAGTTATCTTTGTTGCTAAGTCTGCATCCCAGGTCTTTAAGTGCCAGGCATATTCTCTGTATGAAATGGTTTCATTACCATTTTAAAAAACCCAAAATTTGCCGGGTGGTGATGGCGCAGACCTTTAATCCTAGCACTCAGGAGGCAGGAGCAGGCCAGATCTCTGCGAGTTCAAGGCCAGCCTGGTCTACAGAGTGAGTTCCAGTACAGCCAGAGTCACACACAGAGAAACCCTGTCTTGAAAACCGAAACCGAAACAAAACCAAAACCAAAACCAAAGCAGTATAGAAGAGAAAATATTTTAGCTCCCGGTTCCAGGTAACTGATTGTGGAAGGGAAGTCAGCGCAGCAGGGCACAGCTGGTCACACTGTATCCAGTCAAGAAGCATCCCCTGCCTAGGTAATGGTGCTGCTCACCGTTGGGCAGGTCTCCCCACCTCATAGTATAATCAAGGTAATCACCCACAGACATGACCACAGAGCAACCTTAGTAGGCCCTTAGCACAACTAGCTCCATGATGGAAGTGCCATTCAGGCTGTAAACTCAGCACGTAGACAGCAGCACCTGCCAAAGCTAAATAAAGGCCCAATCTACCCAAGTCCACAGTTCTGGGAAACTCTAAATTTTCTACCCTAGCCCTTTGGCTTCTGTAGTTCAGCTTCTGGCTAACAGTTCTTGTTAATTGAAGTATGTCAACCCAGAACATAGTTTTTATGCTTCAGAGTTCACCCTGAGCTGCTCACCAGGATCCCAAACACCCAGTGAGTCGCTGGCCAGCTGATAAAGACTTTCTATTGGCTGAGACCCACGGCTGAGCAGTCTTCTCTGGCGAATGCCCCACATTCTGGAGGTCCCACTGAGGTCCCAGAGACCAGACCTCGAGACATGGGGGTGGGGCGAGTCTCAGAGCCCCTTGGAGTGAGGAAGAGTCAAGTGGCTCCTAGAGAATGTACAATCGAGATGTTCCAGGTCCCCAGGACTCCCTTCGACCATCGACCATCGCTGCCTAATGACTCAGGAGGGTCTGACACCTCCACCCCAGAAGGAAACAAATCAGGAAGTTGCTTGGTCTGTCACCTCTGGCAACAAGCATGGTTAAGGCGGCTTCTGTCTGGACGGGGAGGAGAAGGTTGGATGTATGCGCTGACTAAGGGTCTGGGATCCATATGATGTGTGGCTCGATCCGCCTGTCTGTTCAGGCATGTGAATGTGTGCTGGCCACCCTGGCTGTCTTTAGTGTGTGTGTGCGCGTGTCTTCTATGTGTTTCTGTCAGTTCGGTTTCTCTGTATTGATCAGTGGCTTTCTCTGGTGTAAGGTCTTACAGCTTAAGACCTGTGCCTCACCCTGTTGGGCACTTAAATTGTTCCAGCTCTGCCAGGTCACCCAGAGAAACCAATGAATAAATAAAAAACCAAAGCAAACAAATCCACAACAAAAAAAATCCTCCACTGTCCCACTCAGGGAGCAGGAGCACCTGCTTGTTTGGTTGCTTGGCTCCTGCTCAGTCAGGGTTGGTCCCTGCATGGAGGGAGGGAGGGGTTTGGCTTCTCACCCAGGGCCCCTGCAGTCTAAATGGAATGCACACAGGAAGGGTGAGGTCCCTCTTTTCTGCCTGCTCTCAGCAGCCCTGGGGAAGGGAAAAGTTCCCCTGGGCTGAGCCTGAAGGAAAGAGAAAGGTCTACTCCTTTCTCTTTCATAATTTATGTCTCTTTTTCAACCAATGATCTGTAAAACCCATTATTCTTTGAGAAAACAAAAAATGAAACAAAACAAACAAACAAACCACTGCCCCTGGGCATTGCTGCAAAGCAACACAGGCTGATGGAAGATTTTTTTTCCCCCTTCTGTCCAATGCTCACCAAAGAGACTTTAAGCAATTTCACTAGATACTTTTTAGAAGGATTAAAGACAGCTGTTAAAAAGATTCCCTTTTGCTGGACGTGGTGGCACACACCTTTAATCCTAGCACTCAGGAGGCAGAGGCAGGTGGATCTCAGTGAGTTCGAGACCAGCCTGGTCTACAAAGTGAGTTCCAGGACAGTCAGAACTGTTAGACAGAGAAACCCTGTCTCGAAAAACAAAACAAAACAAAAAAATATTTTCTTTGTTACCCAGTGGGACCCAGATATTAAAAGCGAGTTAGAAAACTGTTAAAGTGTAAGCAGGTCCCAGCTGCTGGAGGTAGCTCAAAGGGTGTCTAACAACAGAGAACTGGTGGGGACGGAACCTTTGGCATAGACTGAAAGCCACCGTCACCTTCACCGATGATGAGGCGCAGTTAAAGATTTCCACCAAAATGTTGTTGTCTTGCCCTCTGTCAGAAGAAACCAGCCCCCCAAGGACTGGCCCAACACCAAGCTCCTATAATTTCTCAACTAACCAGTTCCGCTACCTTTCTCTAGATTAAACAGTACCCAGTGACCCTGGAAACAAGAGGGGAAATTGCAGTCCATACTGCCTGGCTTGAAGGGACGGGCCTCCTGGTGCCCTGTCAGTGACCCTGCATCTCCTGCCTATGAAGGAAACCTGGGATCTCGGATTCTCATGAGTCTGATTCTTCCAGGGAAACAGATGTACATGGACCTGAAGGATGCATTCTTCAGCCTCGCACTGGCAGAGGTGAGTCAACCCATCTTTGCTTTTAAATGGACAGACCCAGGGGAGAGTTAGAACGGCAACTTTTTTTAAAAAGGCTTATTTAATTTTTTATTTTATGTGCATTGGTGTGAAGGTGTCAGATCCCCTGCAACTGGACCTTCAGACAGTTGTGAGCTGCCACGTGGGTGCAGGGAATTGAACCCGGGTCCTCTGGAAGAGCAGTCAGTGCTCTTAACCACTGAGCCATCTCTCCAGCCCCTAGAGCGGGCAACTTACATGGACCAGGTTACCCAAAGATTTAAAAATTTGCCCACCTTGTTTGAGAGACACTAAATGCTGACCTCCTGGCCTTCCATCAGAGGTTTCCCAGGAAAGCAGATTGCAAAAAGGGCCGCTGAGGGGTTGCTACAAGAGTTACAGACTACAGACTATTGACCAAGAAAGCCCAGCTTTGTACATATAATATATATGCCCTCTCCTCTTTGGGCCTCTGCAGACATATGCACACATGCACATACTCCCACTCCACATATACATAATGAGAGAAACAAAAACAAACCTATTTTTTTTTAAAGCAGATGGGCAGCCAGGAGCAGTTGGTGCACACCTTTAATCCCAGCACTCGGGAGGCAGAGGTTGGTGGATCTCTGCAAGTTTGAACCCAGCCTGGTCTACAGAGTGAGTTCCAGGACAACCAGAACCACACAGAGAAACCCTGCTTCAAAAAAAAAAAAGTAGATGGACAGAGATCTGCATAACTCTCTATTTAACTTCACCCTCCCCTTGATGTCCACAATAATCAGGTGGAGAATGAGTTCTTTTGTCTATCGGCAAAGGGTGACAGCTATCCCCTCTGGTCCCTCCGCTGTATAACGCGTCAGGAAACTCTTTGGACAAACTACAGTAACAAGAGCCGTGTGAGGAAATAACGCCTGTGCTTGCAAAATGGAAAAGCATTGCGATAGCAGCCAAGATAAACTTGTTTTGCAAAATGTGGGCCCAGTGGGAAGCGGCACCAGTACATGAAGTCAGTGCTGGCATGCCTAGCGATGAGTCTTATTCTCAGGAAAAGCATCCTCAAGGGAGTGAAGGGACAGGAACACGGATGCTATCAGATGCTTCCTAGGAAGGAGCTACTCGTCCAGGCCTGGTTTCTGAACACCCTATCATCTTCCCACCAGCCTGGGAACACCTGTCACTACCTACATAAAGTGCTCCCAAATTTGTTTCTTCCTGGATGGACTTTGTTTTCAGATTTCTGAGTCTCAAGTAGCCCAGGCTAGCCTTGAATTTACTATGTAGCTGAGAATGAGCTACTATGTAGCTGAGAATTTCTGAACCTCTTGCCTCTACCTTCAATAACTGGGATCACGGACATGATCCACCACATCTGGTTTACACAGTAGCTGGGGTTGGAAATCAAGGTCGTAGATGCTAGGCCAGCACTCAGCCACTGAGTTACATCCCCGGCCTCAGGATGGACATTCTTTTTTTTTGTTTTTAAATATTTATTTATTATGTATACAATATTCTGTCTATGTGTAGTCTGCATGCCAGAAGAGGGCACCAGACCCCATTACAGATGGTTGTGAGCCACCATGTGGTTGCTGGAAATTGAACTCAGGACCTTTGGAAGAGCAGGCAATGCTCTTAACCTCTGAGCCATCCTCCAGCCCCAGGATGGACATTTTAACAGAGCCTCCATCTTCTCAATTAATTCGAAGTCCTGACCTTAAAATTAATCTCCCCTGCCCGAACACCATGTCTCAATTTATCAGCATGCCAGGTAGCAGTCACACTTGGGCCAGGGAGAGATTCAGCACAAATAAGGAAACAAGAGCTAGGAAAAGGAGCCCACACTGTGTTGTTAGCTAAGGGCCTCACAGAGGCATCTGGGAAATACTGACCCCACACCTGAGACCTCGGTGAAGAGATACAGAGACGCTTGCAGATAGTGGGAGACAGAGCAGCTGGGGTAAAGTGCTGGCCTAACAAATCCCCAGAACCAAAAAAAGGAAAAAAAAAAAGTGTGTGTGTTTGTGTGTGTGGCGGGGGTGGGGGTGGGACAAAAGAAAAACACCTGTAAGAGTACCATCTCCTTAAGAGGAAACAGAAAATGTTAAAATTTGGGGGTGAGGGGCTAAGGAGATGGATGACTTGCTGCACTGGTGTGAGGAATAAAATTCAGATCCCTGGAAACCCAAGAAAATGCAGAATGGGCAAGGAAGTACACCTGTAATTGCAACCTAGGCAGGGGCAGTCAGAAGATCCCCACAGCAAGCTGGCTAGCAAGACTACACAGATCAGCAAGCTCTGTATTAGATTGCGAGACCTCGCCTCAGTGAACAAAGTGAAGAGTGACTGGGTGATCGAGTATGATTCTTTTGTTTTGTTTTGTTTTGTTTTTTGTTTTGTTTTGTTTTCCGAGACAGGGTTTCTCTATGTAGCCCTGGCTGTCCTGGAACTCACTCTGTAGACCAGATTGGCTTCGAACTCATAGAGACCCGCCTGCCTCTGCCTGTCATTAAAGGCGTGTGCCATCACCATCTGGCCTTGATTTGGGGAGGGGGTATGATTCTTGATATCAACCTCAGCCGGTCACATGCATGAGCACACGTGCACGCACATCTACTACATGGCACACCCCAAACACATGCAAAAACACGCACGAGCACATACACACCACCGATACAAAAAACTGGGTAACTAAAACGGATGTGATGTGAGGGTGGAGGACAGCAGGTGGAAGCCTGGGAATACAGGCACGAATTACGAGCTTTTGATGTAAGACTCTGTGAGCAAGATCTCTGAGAAGAGTTAAGATGTACTCTACGCCTAGACTAGGTTTGACGGGTCACCGAGGTCACCCGGGGGACTGTGGAAGAACGGCGAGTGAGACCAACCAGGAGCAAGGATGAAGGTGGCTACACCACGGTGTGTAGAAGAGAAGGGAGAGCCTTGGAGCTGCGAAAAGGAATCAAACCTTATCTTGCCAACCGCTGGGTGGCCTGTCAGACTTGAACTCAGTCTTGAGTCCTAAGGAACCACAAATGACAGTAAAGTTGCCCCAAGCTTAGAAGATTCAGAGACCCAAGCATTAAGTCCTAGCTTCGGCATTAGTGGCCCTGGCAGTGTGGGGAGAGCAGTCTTTCCAGGTCTTCCGAATCTTAATCCGTTAAACAGAAATGACCACATCGGAACAAACCTCACACATCCCCGACCCGCAGTCGTAAGCCAGCAGCTACCTTCCGGGCCAGCGGACCTGAAAAGCCGGCCAAGACGACTGCGTGCTAATCAATGCGCGTGCTCACGCCTCGGGCCAGAGGGCGCATGCGCGAGCCTTTACTTAAGCGTGCGCCTGCGCGCCCTGAGGCCCTAGCCGCCCACGGAGTCAGAAGGGCGCGCGCGACTCCGGGCGGCGCAGTAGGAGGTGCACCATGCCGGGTATGGTGCTGTTCGGCCGGCGCTGGTCCCTAGCCAGCGACGACCTGGTGTTCCCCGGGTCTTTCGAGCTGTTCCTGCGTGTGCTATCGTAAGTGAGGCCACCATCGCGGGCGGGAGGGCGCGCTGTGGCTGCAGAAGGCGATCCAAGTCGTCCCTCCTCGGTGCTTAACGGCAGGCGCGGCTGCCGAGCTCGGTCTGTCTGCACCTAGACCATAGGCGCAGTCGCTTTGTGCATTTGACAGGTGTCCCAGACCTGCAGCGCCGCGGGGCACGAGCGCTAGGGTGCGGCGCCGAGCCCTGGCACTGGGAGCGTGAGGGAAGCGTGAGCATCCCAAAATCCGTAGCCTCCAGGTCTCTCCTTTCGGGAGCCCGGCTTTGGAACTTTGCTTCACTCCAGTCTTTTTTGCTGGGCGGGTAGCGAAGTACCTGTCTCTGCAAAAACAAACATTTGAGCAATTACAATTTCAGAGCAATTCACAGAAACCAGTATAATAGGTTGGTTTTGCAAAACGTAGCCACGCTCAGTGGGAAACGGCACTAGTGCGTGAAGTCAGCTCCTGGCATGCCTGGCAACGAGGAATAGCGTTCTTAGGAAAAAGCATTCTCAAGGAGGAAAGGAATGGGAGGGAGCACAAGAGCTCTTTCTAGGAACTTTCTGCTTCTAAGGGTCGGGTTTTTCTCTGATTGTTTTGCCGTTATTTCCAGACATGGAGCCTTGGTGTTTGCAAAACGGACAGAAAAAGTTATCTAGGACCTGGGGGGTGTTATCTAGGACCTGGGGGGTGTAACTCATTTTGGTAGAGTGCTCACCTCGCATGCATGAGGCCCTTGCCTGGATCCCCAGCACCGCACAAAACTCCCAGGACTAGGGGGTGGCAGCAAGAGGATCAGGAGTTCAAATTCACCCTTGGATACGTATTGAGGACAACTGGGCTGCACAAGACCCTATCTTGAAAAAAGAAAAGCTATCTAAAACAATTCTTCATTTTTTTTTTTTTGCCTCTAATGCTTGAGCCCAGCCTCATTCATGCCTGCTAGCCAAGTGCTTTACAACGGAGCTAAATCCCCATCATCTGGAATGACGCCTCTTAGGGCTTTGAAATTTGAAAATCTTTTTGGCCCGGATGGGGTGGGGGGAGAGACGACAGGGTTTCTCTGTAGCTTTGGAGCCTGTCCTGGAACTTGCTCTGTAGACCAGGCTGGCCTCGAGCTGCCAGAGATCCACCTGCCTCTGCCTCCTGGGTGCATGGGCCACCCCACTCCGCTTGGAGTTTGAATCTTTAATAGAACAATCTTGGGCAGCAAGATCTCTCAATGGGTACAGGTGCTTGCTGCCAAGCCCAGTGACCTGAGTTGTATCCCCAGGTGGAAGGAGAAAACTTGACTCCTTCGAGATGCCCTCTGACCTCCCTCTGCAGGCATGCCATGACACTCCTCCCCAAACAAAGAGTAAATAAATGTAATTTTAAAAAAGCAGACATTCTTGCTAAGTGGTGCTGTCCTCTGCTGACGTACCCCTAGGGTGAATTTACCTGCTGGAGGTCCGTGCAGTATCATTGTTCACTCCAGAATTACAAAATGTACCTAGGAGCCCGCGGGGCTTCCCTTTTTGAGTCTATCAGTTATTTTGCCTGCAGGGCTTCCCTTTTTGAATCTATCAGTTATTTTTATAATTTCCTTTGTGTGTGCCTGGTTTTGGACTGTGGTAGGCTACACTGTACATTACTCTACATGCACAAATCCTCCTGTGACTAGTTCGGCCACACAGCTGGTGGTTTCCAATTCACACGGTTCTAAGTCATGACAGGTGTTCAGGTGTTTTCCCGCAGAACCTTATATATGCTTGCCTAGGCTTTGCTTTGTGATAGGCTCTTTTGTATCTCTTGTTTGCCTCAAACTCTACTGTGGGGGGGTGGGAATGATCTTGAACTTCTCCTCCTGCCTCCACCTCCCCAGTGCTGGGATTGCAGGTGTGCACAGTTAGTGTATATCATTGGGGATTGAACCTAAGAGCTCCGCATACCAGGTAAACACCCTACTATTGACTGAGCTATATCCCCAGCCTTTTTGCTTTTTTTTAAAGATTTATTCATTTTTTATGCATACAGTGTTCTGCCTGCATGCCATAAGAGGCACCACATCTCTTTATAGATGGTTGTGAGCCACTATGTGGTTGCTGGGTTTTGAACTGGGGAACTCTGGAAAGACAGCCGTCTCTACAGCCCTGCCTATTTTTTGCTTTTTAAGCGGGGGCTCCTTTTGCAGTGTCTTGGAACTCAGGCTCAGGCCTGATTTACGATCCTCCTGCCACTGCCTCTCGGGTGCTGGGACTCCAGGCGTGCCCAGTTCCTGGATTGCAGTAGATATGAGGTAAGAACAGAAAGCAACATGTGAGCCAGCAGTCCGGCTCTGGGCAAACTTTTTATTGATGAAAATTACATTCCACAGTGAACCTTACCCTTGCGCTGGAGAATATTGACTCCCTTTATTTCCTCATATTCTTGTTTTATGAACCCACTTTCTCCTTTGTCCGCAGATGGATCGCCAGTCTGACGTTGTATCTCGTGCATAGGAGGAAGCTGGACTGTCCCAGTGGGGCCTTGCTCAGCACCTACTTGGTGGTTCTGCTTGTTCTCCTGGCAGTTATCATATGCACCGTGTTGGCCATGGTGTGTGTCAGCATGAGAGGTAAAGAGCCACGTTTCCCGTGTGAAGCCGGGTTTTTATCTTAACAGCCGGACTGCGATACCGTTTGTGTAGCATACAGCTGACCCTTTCAGAGTGTATTCAGGGGCTCTCTTTTCCTTCTAAGATTGTGTGTGTGGGTTTATGTGTGTGGATAAGCACATGCTTGTAAGTGCCTGCTGTGGTCAGAACGGGGCACTGGATCGGATAGCCTGGACCTGGAGTTGCAGGTGGTAGTGAACCACGCCACACAGGTGGTAGTGAACCGCGGCACTCAGGTGCTCAGAACCAGGCCCAGGTCCTCTGCAAGAGCAGCAGGTGCTCTTCACTGAGCCGTCTCCCCAGCCCTCACTAAGGTTCTGACTGTTTCCATAGTTGAAAAGCTATCACTACAATTGACACCAGAGCATTTTCTTCTTTGTGTATGTGGTGTATGTACACGTTTGTGTGGGCATTTGCACACATGTGTGAAAGCCAGAGGTTGACGCCATTGACTGCCTCCCTGAATCATTCTCCACCTAATTTTTTGAGGCAGGGTGTTGTCAAAATTCCTTTCCTAGGGCAGAGTTTACCTCTCTTCCTAAGGTGCTGGCAACAAACCAAGGCATGATTTTGTTTTTCTTCTGGGTGGGGCTGTCTCCACTCACAGCCAAGATGAGCTGTGACATAGGAGATTGTCCGAAGAAACCCTGGCCTCTGTCCTACCCCTACCTGCATGTTCAGTGTTAGTTGATACAGGTCCTTCCTGTGCAAGTTTAAATTGAAATTTTTTTAAAGATTTATTTATTATGTATATAGTGTTCTGCCTGCATGTTTGCTGCACACCAGAAGAGGGCACCAGGTCTCATTATAGATGGCTGTGAGCCACCATGTGGTAGCTGGGAATTGAATTCAGGTTCTCTGAAAGAGCGGCCAGTGTTCTTAACCTCTGAGCCGTTTCTCCAGCCCACACTTTCTATTCTTACACAATTGTTTCCAGCACCCACACGAGGTGGCTCATAACCTTCTGTAATCCTAATTCCTGGCGTCTGATGTAATCTACTGGTCTCTACTGGCTTTGTGTACACATAGTGTACACGGAGAGGGGGCTCAAATACAAGAATAAAAATGAAACTTAAAAAATGTTAGCTGGGCTGTGGTGGCAAATACCTTTAATCCCAGAACTTGGGAGGTAGAGACAGGCAGATCTCTGAGTTTGAGGCCTCTGTCTACAGAGCGAGTTCCAGGGCAGCCAGTGCTACCCAGAGAAACTGTCGGGGTGGGGAGTGGTGCGGGGGGAGAGAAAAAGAAAAAACAAGCTTAATTCAGACCCTGGGGATGAGCTCGGTGGCCTCAGTACCACTCCCAAACCCCCAAATTAGTTCCTTTAATTGCTCTTGGTTCTAAGTAACGTGTTCTGCTAAAGTGTCGGCTCCCGTGCTCCCGTGCTCCCGTGCTTCCATGCTCCCATGCTCCCATGCTGCTGCTCATGCCTGTAGTCCAAGCACGTAGGAGCCAGAAGCAGGAGGACTGCTGTAACGGTACAGCCAGAGCTACATAGTAAAATCCTGCCTCGAAAACAGGAATAAGTAAACAAAGTCAATGCCACGGGTAAGATTTTTGGCTAGTGAGATAGCCCAGTGGGTAAAGGTGTTTGCAGCCTGTACTGATGACTGGGTTCATGCCCTGTGACCCATGCAGTAGGAGAGAACCTACTCACACAAGTTGTCCTCTGACCTCCACAAACACGTGACAGCACACATGTCCACCACACACAAATGTTTAAAGAAAATTCTTCTTAAGGGCACAGTGGCTCATGACTTTATACCTAGCGCTCAGGGAGGTAGAGGTACGTGACTCTTGTGTTTGAGGCCAGCCTGGTTGAAATAGCAAATTTCAGACCAGCTAGGGCTACATAGTAAGATTCTGTCTCAAAAAATAAAATTATAGGGGAAGGAGGGGGGGAGTGGGGGGAGTGGGAGGGTGTTGGGAGGGGGTGCGGAATTGGAAACTTTTATAATTTAATAAAATTTACTAAAAAAAAAAAAAAAAAACAAATGTAAAAAAAAAAAATAAAATTATACATACATACACACAAATTTTAATAAAGAAAATTTAAAAAAAGGTGTGGGGAGGTTGTAGCACATAGGGAAAAGGGGGTAATTTCCTTGGTACATACAGGGAGAGATGAATGGATGGATGGATGGATAGATAGTAGAGAGATAGATATAGACTTTTCCCCTTTTTTTCTTTTTCTTTTCTTTTCTTTTTTCTTTTTCTTTTTTTTTTTTTTGCATCAATAGGGATTGAACCTAGGGCCTCGTGCATATGAGGCAAACCCTTTCCACTTGAGTCAGAGGCCAGGTCTTTCTGAGATGAAGTTTTGCACGATAGTCCTGGCTGGCCTGAAACTACAGTGGGCAGTTCTCTTGTCTTTGCCTGCCTAGCACAGGGATCACAGGCATGGCCACCAGACCCAGCAGTGAGGCTTTCGTAAGAAATAAGGGAAGAACCCTGGGTCAGCAGAACAATAGTAAACAGCCTGAAGAATAAAGGAAGACTTTTTCTTATTTTAAAAGGTTCAGACTCGCAGGGCGGTGGTGGCGCACGCCTTTAATCCCAGCACTCGGGAGGCAGAGGCAGGTGGATCTTTGTAAGTTTGAGGCCTGTCTGGTCTACAGAGCTAGTTCCAGGACAGGCTCCAAAGCTACAGATAATCCCTGTCTCAATAAAACAAAAACAAACAAAACAAAAGGTTCAGACTCAATCTCTCTCTCTCTCTCTCTCTCTCTCTCTCTCTCTCTCTCTCACACACACACACACACACACACACTAAAATAAGCGCATCATTGCATCAGGAGCTGGAAATGAATCAGTTTTTGCCTGTATATTCGCATACACACAGGAGTGCTTGTGACCGTCCTTGTATCGTTTGTGGAAGGAAGGGCCAAGATGATTCTTTTTCATAGTCATAGATATGCGTGGCATAGTTAAGGACAGTTTTGCTTTTGTTGTGGTGTTTTCTTTGCTTCTTCAGGATATTACTGTGTAGCGCAGGCTGGCCCAAACTCAGGGTGCTATTCAGCTTCCCAATGAGGGCTAGGATCAAAGGCTTGTACCTCCAGAACTTCCCCCCATGAAACCCTACAGTTGCTACTATATAGGGGGTAACTGTGGATAGTCTGCATTCAAGGCTGTTGGGTTTTAACAGAAGAACCCATGGTAGATGTGAGGACTGCCATCCACCATGTCTGGGTAGGGTCCTTTGTCTCTCTGTGTTTGAAGAGCTCATAGCTCAACTTCTGTGTCAGAGAATATGGCTGCAGTGGCTAAGGTATCTGTCATTCATAAATCTGTGGCATAGACTTTCTCTTTGTTGCTTTCAGGCAGGGACCTTGGGTCACTTTAGGAAGTCTTTGTTAAGGACAGCCTAATACAGCAGTGTCTCTGAAGGTCAGAGTCATCAAATTAGAATATCTGCTAAGTAACCGGGGGTCTCTACCAGCCTATTTATCTTGAGGAGAAAAAGTAAATATGAAAATAAAAGTGTTTTTCTGGCCAGGCATAGTGGTGCACACCTTTAGTTCCAGCACTTGGGAGGCAGAGGCAAGCAGATCTCTTGTGTGTTCAAGGCCAGCCTGGTCTACAGAGTGGAACTTTGTCTTTAAAAATGTGTTTTTCTAAGATCCATTTGAGGCCATCAGCATTCTGTCACAGGGTGGGGAGGGACTCCTGAGGACCCCACCTCTAGCTCAGGAACCGACCGCTGGCAGTTAATGGTTGCTGATGGAGGGGGAGTCATTTTTCTTCAGTGATGTAGCCCCTGGTAAACTGCCCGTGTTCCAGGGAATAACTCCCTGCCTTTGCCTAAGCAGTCACCCTAATTAAACTCGGTGAATCACAAGCAAGCAAACAAAGCAAAAGCTACGAAGCTAGGAGGGGACTTCTTGGGAAGAAGGGGTCCCAGAAGGAGTGGGAGGAGCAGGGAGGGGTAGTGACCAAAATGTTCCCCATGTATGCATGACATTGTCCAAGAATTTAAAACTGTGTTTCTCTAGGTAGATGCAGCTTCCTTCAGTGTCTCCTTCATCTTCCGGGAAGTTAAACGTGTTCCATCTCTTTTGTTTCTTTGTCTGCCTGTGTATTTGGTAAATGTTGGGTCAGAGGCTTTTATGTGGAAGTCCCGATCGCTGATGCTGCTGACCATGTTAGAATGTGTCCATATTTAGTACCCTACCAGCCCAGCGCAGGCCTGGGTTCCTGTTTTCTAGGGTCTCGGCCACTGTCCCATAGTGACGGGCTTCCTTTGTTCCTCAGAGAGGAGGAGCGAGAGCACCGTGAGGCCAGCCGGAGGGCTCAGCAGGTAAAGGGGCTGCTGTGCCCAGTCTGGGACTTCTGAGAGGAGGAAGCTGACTCCCACAGGTGTCCCCCGACCTCCTCTTCTGTGCCATGTCACACATGTGCTCACACACAGTAAATATATGTAAATGAAAATTTAAAAACCGATTACAGTGTCAATGCCAAGCAGGAGGCTTGATAGTGCATAATAAAAAAAATTTTTTTAATTGTTTTATGCTTGTTGGAGACAGGGTCTCTCCATGTTACCCCAGCTGGCATGAAACTTGCTATGTCGTCCAGATTGTCCTTGAATTTACAGAGATCTGCCTACCTCTGACGTCCAGCACTAAAGATATTTTTAGTTTTTAATTATGTGTGAGTGTCTGTGTGGGGGATGCCACATATGTGGGAGTACCTGTAGAGAGCAGAAGGGGCACCGGGGCCCTGGGACTGGAGGTCAGTGTGGTGAGGTGGGTGCTGGGAACCAAACTCAGGGTCTCTGCATGAGCTGCAGGTGCCCTTCGTTGAGCCATCCCCCAGCACTAACGTTTTAAATCCGTGATTTGTTACTATCGTACACCTGTAATCCCAGTGTGGAAGCGTGGAGCCAGGCAGACACCTGGAGTTCATTGGCCAACCAGCCTGGCGAACTGATAAGAAGCGAGAGACCCTTCCTCAGAAGCTAAAGCTTGGAAGGGCTGAGGAAATGACCCAGAGGTCTTGCAGAGGATCCCAGTTCAACTCCCAGCTCTTACACTGGGCAGTTCACAACTGCCTGCAGCTCCAGGTCAAGGATTTCTAAAGCCCCTGGCTTCACTGTGTGTCCCGCGTATGCCATCTCCCCATACAAACACATGCACATAATTAAAAACAAAATAAATCCTTTTTAGAAACTAGGTGAAGAGTGAAAGAGAAGAGCACCCAGCATTCCTCTCTGGCTTCCATGGGAGGTAGTAGGCACACGCACACACCACTCGTGTACACACCACACACAAATACACCCCTCCAACACACACATACACACCACACATATACCACACACACACACACACACCACACAGATGCCACATAACGCCCCCCACCACACACCCACACCACTTACAGACACACCACACATATACACCACACACATACACATATATCACATACACACACACCACACACACACAGATACCACATATATGCCTCTCACACCACACATATATACACACCCACACCACACATATATACCACACACACAGAGACCACATATACACTCATATACACACCACACATACACAACACACACACACCACACACACCACACATGTCTTCTAAGCCTTAGTTTCTTCATTTGTAAGATGAGTTAATGACTCGCCCATAATTTGTGAGAATTAGAGCATAATTGATATTATTTAGCAGTACAAATATTTGGTAAGGTGTTCAGTAGGTGGGACTATTTTCCTGGCTGTTAATCTGGGTGTCTGTCTCCCTTCCTGGCTGGGACAGCCCCCGAATGTCTGTTGCTGCAGTATAATTACCCAGAGTGCCACTTTCGGTTCTCAGGAGAATTCCAGTTTGGGCAGTGACAATGTAGTCCTTAGTGAGAGCCTGAGAAGTCGGCCGCCCATTCCTGTTTGTCACATGCTTTCTGTTCTTTCTGTTGTCGTCCCCACCCCAGCGCTTTTTTTTTTTCCAAGATAGGATTTCTCTGTATAACCCTGACTGTCCTGGAACTTGTTCTGTGGACCAGGCTGGTCTCGAACTCACAGAGCTCCGCCGGCCTCTGCCTCCCGAGTGCTGGGATTAAAGGTGTGCGCCACCACCGCCTGGCGTTATCACTTGCTTTCTAATTTTGGCATGTCACCAAGTATAAGACGCCCTATGGTGGGTTCAGCAAAATGCAGAGATGTTCAGTAGCCATATTCTTTTCTTTTTAAGATTGACTTTATGTTTAAATTATGGGTGTGTGACTATGTGTGGTTTAGGTGCCCGTGGAGGCTAGAGGGGTCAGATCCCCTGAAACTGGAGATATTTATGTGGGGTTGTGAGCTGCCTGCTATAGAGATTGAGAACCCTCTTGCCAGGTCCTTGGCAAGAGCAGTGCATGATCTTAACTGCTAAGCAGTCTTTCCAGCTCCTGTAGTCTGTGTGTACTTACAGGTACCTATAAGCGTCACAGGGAGGTCTTCAGTCACGCCCCACCTTACATTTTGAGCCTGGGTCTCAGTGAACCTAGTTCAGCTAGGCTGGTTGACCAGTGGGCTCCAGGACCGCTCCCGCCAGCCGTCGGGTTAGAGACACACATCACCTTTCTCATGTGGTTGTTGGAAATCCAAGCTTAGGTTCTCATACTTCTGTGGCAGGCGCTTGTATCAGCCGAGCCATTTCTCCAGCCCCCGGTAGCTGTCTTCTTGCGGACAGACAGCTCTGCATCTTAGGAAGCTCGTGAGCAGTTCATTCTTTTCTGTGTTTCAGGAACCATTTGTAACCCTGGACCTCGGAAGTCTATGGCTAAGCTGCTTTATGTCCGCCTGGCGCTCTTCCTGCCAGAGATGGTCTGGGCTTCTCTGGGGGCCTTCTGGGTGGTAAAAGGTATCCAATGTGACAAGACAGTTGTGATTGGCATCATCACCACCGTCATTGTCAGGTGAGGTCTCCCTCCTTCTCTTGGCTTCTCAGGTGTGTTTCCGAGCAGTATAACACCCTGATATCCTGGGGACTTTCTAACACAGAGTGGGGTCTTTCTGAGTAATTCATGAAAACTTAAAGATGGCTTTTAGACCGAAAGAAACATCTCCTCTTCCAGCTTTCATTTGTGAGTGTTCACTTTCTTCCCAGTCCTCACTTTTCTGCAAGTAAGCAGGAAGAGGGACTGGAGAGACAGCTCAGCAGTTAATAGTCCTTGCCATGCTATTGTGAGGACCGAAGCTCAGTTCCTAGCATCCGTGTAAAAAACTAGAACTCCCATGTTCACCTCTGGGGCCAGGAGATCACTGAGGCTTCCAGCCTCCCAGCCTAGCCCAGAACACATGAGCCCAGGTTCAAAGGAAGAGATCCTCCTTAAAGGAAGAAAGTGGAAATTGATCAAGGAGGATACCTTCTGTCATGTACTTACATGTTCAACAGCCAGTTGTTGACCGGCTGAAGACAGCGGCCAAGAGCGGTGAGTTCAGAGGAGCCCCAGCTACTTCTCAGCTCATATATACACAGATAAAATAAGTAAATAAATTCTTTAAGGGGGGGCAGGTACTAGAGAGATGACCCAGTGGTTAAGAACACTTGCTGCTCCTGAGAAACCTGGGTTTGGTTCCCAGCACCCGCATCAAAAGGCTCACAGCTGCCTGTAATTCCAGCATCTAGGGATGTCCTCTTCTGGTTTCCAGGGCACCTGTGCCCACATACAGATGCACACACACACACACACACACACACGCATAATATAAAAATAAATAAATCTTACACAGAGAGAAGCCCACAGCCAAAGGAAAGAGTGAAAGTTAAAGATGTGATGAAGGTTAAAGGTCAGGAGAACCACTGCCAGGAATTGAGATGGTGTATAATAGTCTAATAAAGCTTGTTTGTTTGAGACAGGGTTTCTCTGTGTGACCCTGGCTGTCCTGGAACTCACTCTTTACACCAGGCTGGCCTCAACTCATTGAGATGTGTGAGTTCTCCTGCCTCTGCCTCCCAGACGCTGGGATCAAAGGTTTGCATCACCACCGTCTGGCGGTGTAATAAGGGTTAGAATGCAGTTTTCACATCTTCCTTACCATTTGTTTATTTATGTGGGGAAGTATGGTTATATTTTATTGCACATGCAGAGGTCAGAGAGCAACTTGGTGGGTGTCAGTTCTCTCCTTCAGCCACGTGGGTCCCAGGTATTGAACTTGGGACGTCAGTCTTGAGCAGCAGATGCCTGTACCCCCTGAGCCCTCTCACCGCCAAGCTAAAGATCCTAACAGTAGTCTAATTTTGTCCCTATTGTTATGAATAAGGAAGTAGAGGCTGGTGCTGGTGCTGCCATCCCTGAGGCAGGCAGGCAGGGACGGCAGCGTCTGCATTGCAGTGGAGAACACACAGGGCCTTGCACACTGTGGGCAGTGTAGAAACAGTTGAGGCTGAGGAAGTGGAGCAGTTGGGAAAGCCTGTCATGAGAGCAGTAGGAATCAGTTCAGATTCCTAGCACTTCGGGTGGTGGACATGGGCAGCCTAGCCCAGTCATTGGGCTCTATGCTCAGTAAGAGCCCTGTATTAGTAGAGACTGATCAAGGAAGACCCCCTCCCCGCAAAGTTAACCACTGACCTCTACACACATGCACATATCCACACAAACACATATATCCAGCACACACACAAATAGAAATAGTTAAATGTGGGCCGGGGAACACCTATTGGAGTATTCGATAATGTGGAAATTCTTCAGTTTTACTCTGAAGACCCCCAGGACACGGAGGATTACAGTCAGGGGCTCCTGGAGAATAGTTCTCGTGGCTTCTGTGCCCAGGCTACGTGCTGCCCCCCCACTTTGTGTCCTTTCTGGGCTTTCCTCTCAGAACTCTGGCCTTTGTGGGACTTTGGTTAGCTGTGGACTCATGAGGAAATGTCTTTCTTTTTCTGTATTTATTTGTGTAGTTAGTCATATGTGTGTACGTGTGTGCATGACATGGCACATGTTGGAAGTTAGATTTGATTTTTTTGGATTTTTTTTGTTGGAAGTTAGAATTGATTTTTCTCCTATCATGTGGTCCCTCGAGATCAAATGCAGGTCCCCAGGCAGGTTCAAAAACACCTTTACCTTCTGAGTCATCTCTCTGACCCTCAGAGAACTTTCTAGAAGAAAACTGCTTGTCTCAGTGGGCTTCTCGGAGTTCTGCCTCTCCTTCGGCAGTACAGAAGCAGGCTTAGTTTGTGTGCTTGCAGGGGACTCAGGCTACTCTGCCTTCTCGATCACCAAGCCTTTCCCATGCTTTACTTTTGCAGTTGGATTGTCCTGGCTGCCACCATGGTCACCATCTTCGTTGTCTTTGATCCGCTGGGCGGCCTGACGTCTCCACATCCTCCGGGCTGCCCCGAGCACCTGGACAGTAACAACTCAAGCCAGTTGTTGACTGGCCTGAAGACAGCGGCCAAAAGCGTGTGGGAGACCAGAGTGATGTTCTGTTGCTGCTGTGTGGTGCAGGACGATAACGCGAGGGTCGCTTTTTCCAGCATGGCCGACCTTTTCTCCACTTACTTCTCTGTAAGCAGAAGGGATCTGCTGTGGTCTCTTTCTCCTGTAAAGTCTTCGGTGGGAAGCTGAGCACGCTGCACAAAGCCACGTGAGCCAACGTAATGTGGCTTTGAGGACCTGGACCCCTTGGGCATGGGGTTCGGGAGTACACTGCCTGGGTGGGCTTGGTAGGCGGCAGCTAACCGCAAGGATGGCCAAGCCTTCTCTGCCTCTTATTTGTTTTGTTTTGTTAAGGTGTGGGTCTCCTGTAACCCAGGCTGACCGGGAACTGATTGTGTAGCCAAGGATAATCGGGAACTTCCGATCCTCCTTCAGCTACCTCTTCAGTGCTGGGATTACAGGCATGCTCCCCCATGCTTGGTTTATTTGGTACTAAGGATGGAACCCAGGGCTTGGCATGTGCTATATACTAGCTGAGCCCCAGCCCAGCTCTCAGCCCTTCTCTTGACAGCCAGGTGTGTCTTTTCATCGACACTAGTCTGTTACAGCCCAGCTTGTGCATTGTTTTTTAAGGAACTAAGTAACACAACGTGTCTGTTAGGAAAGAATTTGCTAGTTGTCTTATGTCTCCTCCATCCGGCGCAGTCAGCAGATAGACACGTACAGGCAGGGGAGTATCAGAAAGCAATTCCTCATTTCCACAGGATGGCTCAGCAGGGAAGGACGGTTGCTGCCAAGATTGATGACCTGAGTTCAGTCCCTGGGCCCCACATCGTCCTCTGACCTCTACACACACACGCAAACACACACAAATGTACAAAGTAACTTACATATTTGCCACTCCGTTCCGTGACCAGTGACGGAGGTACCAAGGGAGTCGCTGTTCCAGGATGAGCTGCCCGAGGACTTGGACGCGCTCGTTTTTCTTGCGTCTCCATGTGTTTGTGTAACGATGTGTCTTAACTGTTATTTTTGATACTGAAACCAAGTAAAAGAGAAGATTCCTTTTGACATCCCATGCACCTTCCCATCTCGCTCGCTCGCTCTGACTTGTAACTGTTGAGAGGTAGCCTGGCAACTTGGGACAGCAGACTGCACAGCAGTGCCTTCGTGTGGGGATTCGGAGGTGTGCCCAGAAAGCTTTTTTTAAATTTTAAAAAATTTTTTTTTTGTTTTTATTACTTGCATCTGTATGAGCATGTGCTGCGTGCGTGCAGGTACCCCACAGGGGGCAGAAGAGGGCATCGGCTCCCCAGGAGCTGAAGTTACATGGAGCTGTGAGACTGTCTGCCGGGGTGCTGGGAACTGAACTGCCCTCTGCAAGGGCAACAAGCAGTCTACCCACTGAGCCATCCTAAATCTTACAGGAGCAGTTCAACCCAATCTGAAGATATCCAGAAGAGAAGAGAAGGTCCCTAGTCACTACCAGTCTCCTGTAGCTGTTAGCTGTAGCTGAGACTGACCTTGAACTAATTCTATAGCTGAGGAAGGCCTTGAAATCCTGGACCTTCTGCCTCTGTCTCCTGGGTGTGGAGATTACAGGTGTGCTCCACCAAATAGTTTTTGTTTTGTTGTTGTTGTTTTGAGATAGAATTTCTCTCTAGCCCTGACTGTAGACCAAGCTGGCCTCAAACTCAAAGATCCGCCAGCCTCTACCTCCCCAGTGCTGGGATTAAAGGTGTGCACTACTGCAGCCGCCCCGCCACCACCACGGTCCAAGACAGATTTTATGCAGGGATGGAGGTGGAACCCAAGGCTTCATGTGTCCTTTGTCCATCAGAGGCCCAGTGGTCCTTCCAGTCTGCTAGAAGATCCTGCTATTGGTGGAAATTTCCTTTAGTTTAGTTTGATTTTAATTCCATTTGTTTTGTGTGTGTGGACACATGTATGACATAGGTGGAGGCCTAAGGACAGTGTGCTGGCGTTGGTTCTCTCTGACTCTGGGTTCTGGGGCTCAGACTCAGGTCGTCAGGCTTGGCAGCAAGTGTCTTTGCCCACTGGGCCGTTCATCTTGTGGCCTGCCGATGCTTGTCCACCTTCCTTCACTCCTTCCTTCCCTTGCTTTTTGACACAAGGACTCATTGTATAGCTCAGGCTGGTCTTGAACTTGCCATCCTCATGCCTCAGCCGTCTGGGTCCTACAATTCTGGGCATGTGCCACCAAGCCCAGCTAGTAGAGGATTTCTGACTTCCGGATTTGTTTACACGAGAAGTCTCACTAGTGTTTTACTGGTTTTTGATTTCTTTCTTGGCACAGTGTACCCAGTAATCATATGTTCAAACTCATGAATCTGCCACAGAGTCTGTATCAATGTATCTGTATCAAACTTCCCATCAGCTTAAGAAGTGAGAATGCCAGGCATGGTGGTACACACCTCTAATCCCGTGCACACAAGCATAAGTACGCCTGTGGTTAGGATGGGAGCTCACAGGCTAGCTAGCCTGGAGTACAGAGTTCAACAAGCATAAACAGAGAGACCCTGCCTCAGGAGAGAACCAACCCATGGAAGTTGTCCTGTGACCGTCACACACGCACTCTGACATGTGTGCACTTGCACACAGACACATTTTTTTTTAAAACAGAAATAGTTATTAAGTCACTTAAAATCAAATCTTGATAAAATGATCAATCTAGTGTATTTGTTTGAGGACAAGATAGGAGAAAATGCTAAGCTCACATCTAGGAGGAATCCCGCAAAGGAAAATGCTCTTTAAAGGATCTTTAAGGGAATGGAGGGATGGCCCAGTGGTTAAAGCTCCTGCTCTTACAGAACCTGGATTCAGTTCCAGAACTCACATTGGTTTAACTCACAAATTCCTGTGACTCCAGCTCCAGGGAATCCCGCACTTCTAGCCTCTGGGGGCTCCCCCACTCATGTGGTATGCATGGACATGTGCATGCATGCATACACATGTACATGCACGCACACACACACACACACACACACAGAGAGAGAGAGAGAGAGAGAAGTCCCTTTAGATACTCTGTAAGCTGGGTGTGGTGGCTCATGCTTATACTTGGGAAGTGGAGTCAGGAGGATCTGGAACGCAGGTCGTCTTTAACGACTTAGTAAGCTGGAGGCCATCCTAAGCTTCACGAGACTGTCCCAGACACACAAGAAATAATAAATACCTTTTTCTATGTATTGAACCTGTGTATTTGCATATCTGCCTGTGAACTCTATTCAGCTGAATGCTAAGAGGTTTCTGGACAGTCTGATGGGTTTTACGGCCAGCCGTTGTGCTTTCCCACCCAGGACACAGACCTGGTGCCCAGTGATATTGCAGCAGGCTTCACCCTGCTCCACCAGCAACAGGACACTATCAGCAGCAGCCTGGAGCCTCAGGAGGTCGTCACCCACTTTCCAGGGCAGTCTCAGGTAATGACAACACCTCCAACATTCATGCGTCTATGTGAACCTTCAGAGCCATACAGCTTAAGCTGGCCGTGGGACACTCAGGAGGAGGAAGCAGAAGGATTATGAGTAGGAGGCTAGCCTGGGCTATCTAGGGAGCCCCAGGCTAGAAATAGACCCTGTGTAAGAGGAGAGAAGGTGAGGGAAGGGGAGGAATGAGAGGGAGACAGGGACAGATGGGAGAAGGGAGAAGAGGCAGGAGAAGTAGCCAAGAACAGTCTCAGTAGCCTATGGACTGAAACCCAACTTTCTCACCTAGATTCCAGGCACAGGAAGCCCACTTCCATCTTATTGTCTAGGTGGCGCTGTAGGGAAGTCAATATTTGGTCCTATGTTCAGGAAGGATTCCCTCTGGGATGGGGCCTGAGACACCTCAGTGTGTTTTCTTCTCCAGGTCTGGAGAGCAGAAACAGCTCAAGCTTTAGTGAAAATGTTTCTGCCACAGATCTGTTTTCCAAAGACAAAGTCATGCCAGACCTGGAAGCGTAGGCCTGCATTCCAGCAGTGGGGGACAGAGGCAGGGGGATTGTGAGTTCCAGGCCATCCCAGGCTACACAGTAGAAGGGACAAAACTAATTCACTCACTCATTTCTTTCCTTTTCTCTCTCCCTCTTCCTCTTTCCTCTCTCTTTTCCTCTCTCCCTTCTCGTATTGCTGGATGTGGAACCCAGTCTTGTACATACTAGGCACATGTACCATGTTCCCAGATCCTCAAAAACAAGACAAAACAAAACAAAACAAAAACAAAAAAAAAACAGAAAAATAACACATAGAGCCTATGGCAGAGAAGCCATAGACTGTGTCCCTCTGCCTCTGCCGGCGGTGACTGCACCTGTGTCACTGGGGTCGAAAGCCGTGGAGTCCTCGAGGCAGGAATCCGTGTCTTAGTTACTTTTCTGTTGCTGTGATAATACACTAGGACCAAGGTAACTTAGGAAGGAAAGCATCTATTGGGGGCTTACAGCTGTAGAGGTCTGGAGCCCGTGACTGTCAGCAGCAGCAAGCAGGCATGGTGCTGGAGTAGCAGCTGAGAGCTGACATCTTGAGACACAACCGTGAGGCAAAGAAAAAGCTTCTGGGGATGGTGTTGGTCTTCTGAAACTTCAAAACCCTACCCCAGTGGCGTGCCTCCTCCAGGTGTTGAAAGCACCCATGTCCAGCAGGGAAAGTCGTAAAGAACTCTAGGCAGGAAGCTCCTACAGGAGCCAGAAGACTCTCCAGGGACCGCTGCCTTCCTCCCTCGCCACAGTTCCGGTGGAGTCCACCGGTGGCTGTTTAGAAGCAGGTGGATCTGAGTTCCCGGCCAGCCAGAGATACATAGGGAGACCTTGTCTCAAGAAACAGAGGTGCTGGCTGTGGTGGCACATGCCTTCCATTCCAGCACTCAGGAGGTAGAAGCAGGTAGATCTCTGTGAGTTCTAAGCTAGCCTAGTCTACATAGCAAGTTCCAGGACAGGACGGCCAGGGGTACACAGACCCTGTCTTTAAAACAAACAAAAAAATACCAGTTTCCCCCCTACTGGAGAGACAGCTCAGCTGTTACGTACTTGCCACACAGCTGTGAGGGCTGGAGTTGGGGTCCTCAGAACCCATGTAAATGCTGGCTGGGTGTGCTGGCCCATCTGTAATTATAGTCTTAGAAGGTGAAGATAGGGGTGGGGTAGCCTTCAGGCAAGCTGGTTAGGGTGACTACTCAAGTCAGTGACCTCTGGGTTTGAATTAAAGACTCTGCCTTGGCAAATAAGGTGGGAGAGTGAAGATTCTCGATGTGAGCCTTGGGTGTCCATGTGCACACAGATGCAAACACAGGTGCACACCCTGTGAACACATGCACAAATACACATGGGGAGAAAAGGAATGTTCGAGAGTCAAGCAGGAAAAGGGCAGGAAGGGTTAGAAAGTGGAGCTCAAGGTTAAGGTCTTGGTGTGGGGGTGGGGTGACCCAGTGGGCTAAGTGGCTTGCTTCACAAGTGTGGGGATCCCCCCCACCGAACTCACATGATGGAGCACTTCTGTGATCCTGGGGTTCCTACAGCAAGATGGGAACTGGAGGTAGGGGACTCTTAGAGGCTGGAGGACCAGCTAGCTGGGTGGGTCCAGCAAACATGGTTCTGACAAGGTACTCATGCTGTGGGACCTGTGTCCCCACAGAGTGCCGCACACACAGATCTCCGGGTTCATCCCTTGCATGAATACCACACACAAAAAGGCTTTTTCCCTCCTCTCTCCCAGGAAGCCGACTTGGATGCCGAAGTGGAGAACTGTCATCACTTCATGCCGTTTGCAGCAGCCGCCTATGGATGGCCCCTCTACATCTACAGGAACCCGTTCACGGGGCTCTGCAGGATTGGTGGCGACTGGTAGGTTGGCCTAGTGTGAGCCTCTCATGGAATTGTTGTCTCTCTAAGAGAAAGCATCCAAGACTAGAATGGAGTCTTAAGTCCTTTACCTAGGATCTTTCTAGAGCTGTGACTGTGTCCTGTGTCCTGAGACTTCGTGCTTTAGCTCTAAGTTTTGAGACAAGGTCTCACTATGTTAGTCCCGGTTGGCCTGAAAGAAACTCGTCATATAGATGAGGCTGGGCTTGAACTCACCAGGCTGCCTGCCTCTGCCTCCCAAGTGCCGGGATTAAAGGCGTGCGCCATGCCTGGCACTTGCAACTTCTGAAAAAGCTTTACTGACCCCAGCTGACTCAGAACAGCGCTCAGAACCACATACAGATGTTGTCAGCCTGTATCTACATGTTGTTTCCAGCATTCATGGGGTCATCATCATTTAAGGTCACTCTCAACCTGTTGGCGGTTTCAGCAAATGGTTACCACAGCACACACATACCTATGTTATTCTGGGCCAGCATGGAAGAGTAAATAGTTTAAGAGTGGAGCTATGCTGCCAGGCAGTGGTGGCACATGCCACTAAGCCCAGCACTTGGGAGGCAGAGGCAGGCAGAGCTCTCTGAGTTCAAGACCAGCCTGCTCTATAGAGTGAGGTTCAGGACAGCCAGGACTGTTACACAGAAAAACCCTGTCTCAAAAAACAAACAAGAAAGAGTAGAGGCTATGCATTTGACTTAGGTTGTTGACGCTGATTACATGGGAAACACAAGCATATTACGGTCGGTCCTCTCAAGAGCAGGTTAGACTTCAGCAGGTTGAGTGCTGGGTGAAAGGCATGCACCACCATGCCTGCCTTTTCAGGGCATATTATTAACTTGATCACATGGTCTGGAAAATGTTCAATCTCTGAAGGGAGGAGGGATTTTAAGGAAACTATTATCACCCACTGTGGGTCTTGGGATTCAGACTCATATCAGGCTTGGCGGCAGGGACCTTTCCCACTGGGCCAACATTTTATGCTTATTGGATAAAGGTCAGCTAACAACTTAGCTCAATTTCCCCAGGACGTTCATTGTAGTAAAATTATAAAAGTCAATACTCTTATTATTGATTGCTAACTAACTGGTAACTTGAATACACAATAATGTGTATGTGTGTGATATCTGACAGTGTCCAAACGTGTATGCATGTTCACATGCGTGTGTAGGGTTTGGAGACCAGAGGAGGATGTCTGTGTCCTGCTGCCCTTCTCTCCACTTTATTCTCTCAGGGCAGGGTATTTCCCTGAGTCTGGAGCTAAGCTGGTGACTGGTAGTCCCAGCCATCCTCCTGTCTCCACCCCATCACCTCGCAGTGCTGGGTTCCAGGACTTTCACAGCCTCGCCTGGCACAGGGCAGGGGTTCTGTGGATTCGAACTCTGATCCTCTTACTTGCACAGCCTGCGCTCTTTACCCCCTAAACCACCTCACCAGCCCTACTTTTTTCCTTGCTGCTTGAATCCAGGCCTTGCTCATGCTAGGAAAGCATCCTCACATTAAGCTGAGTCCTCAGCCACCAGGTCCAGATTTAGCATCCCTTTGTTCTTAGTCAATCATGACTAGAGTGGGTGGGAACTTGCTGTTTTTCTCAAATCACCATTTCTTCTGCTGTGCAGCAAGCTCCTTGGTATCAGTTCCAACACATGCTTCTTGCTGCATTCACAGCCATGGTTCATTGCTGTCATTTCTATAATTAGTATTTGGTATTCACATGCCCCGGCCTGACTGTGCAGGCTGGTTTCTGTGTCCTTTTGATGGGTCCCTGTCACTTTCTGAGCACTTCCCTAGTTACCTGTTTTGGTTTTTGGTGATTTTGAGGCGGGATGTCATGTAGCCAAGGACATGGACTCCTGATCCTCCTCCCTCCACTTCCCAAGTGCTAGAATTCCAGGCTCATGTCACCACACATGGCCTCTTCCTGCATTTCGGATGGAAATATTTCAGATTTTATTTATCATTAACATACACCTTAGATGTGTGTGGTACGTGTATGCCACAGCAAACGTGGAGGTCAGAAGACAGCACATGCCTCACATGGGATCTCAGAGTGAACTCGTGTGAAATCACTCACCACGCACCTTTACCCATGAGCCATCTTGGCTTTGATGGAAGGTTCCTGATGAAAGGAGTTGAAATTGCATCCTGTGCTTGCCCTGGAGTGGTTTCTGCCCTTCACCCTGCAAGGTGGAGATGCTAATTAGAAACCAAGATCTAAGTGCTTGGCGTCCATCCCTCTGAGGTGTTGCGGCCTGCAGGACTTCCAGGTCGACAGTTTGACAGTTCAAGAAAAAAGGTTAAATTACATTTTGGTGTGTGTGTGTGTGTGTGTGTGTGTGTGTGTGTAAGTGTACATGGATGTCAGAGCAGAGGACAACTTGTAGGAGTTTATTCTTTCTGTCTATCATATAGATCTCATCCCAGGGATTGAACTCAGGTCATGAGACTTGGCAGGAGGTGCCTTTACTGCTGAGCCATTTTCCTGACCCGACACAGGAATTTTGCGTAACTTTCTCATATCATATTTCTGTCGCTTTCACCCCCTGTAAGCCCCTGAACCCAGCCACAGGGCAGTTTGTTCTCATGCTTGATCCCCAGTGTTTCCTAAGTCACACTGGCAGTCCTTGTATCCACTGGTAATGGGGCTGGAGAGGTGGCTCAACCAGTGAAGTGCTTGCTGTTCAAACAGGAGGCCTGGAGCTCAAAGCCCTGCATCCACATGAAAAAGCTTGTTCAGCTTTTTTCACCTGTGTCCCCCGTGGTGGGGGTGAGGTAGAGAGACAGAAGGATCCCTGGGGCTTGCTGGCCTCTAGCCTGGCTCCAGTTCAGTGAGAAGCCCTGTCTCAAAGGAATTAACACAGAATGACAGAGTAGGAAATCCCATGGCCTCCTCTGGCCTCCATGGATGCATGGGCATGCACATGAGCACACAGAGACACACAGAGATGAATGGATGAATGAATGTATGCATGCATGTGCACACACAGAAATGAATGAATGAATGCATAGACATGCACATATACACACACATAGACACATAGAAATGAATGAATGAATGCATGGACATGCACATGTACACACACACACAAACACAGAAATGAGTAAATTCATGGGCATGCACATGTGCACACACACAGAGACACATAGAAATGAATGAATGAATGCATGGGCATGTACATGCACGTGCACACAGCCACACAGAAATGAATGAATGCATGGGCATGCACATGTGCACACACAGGCACACAGAAATGAATGAATGCATGGGCATGCACATGTGCACACACAGGCACACAGAAATGAATGAATGCATGAGCATGCACATGTGCACACACAGGCACACAGAGATGAATGAATGCATGGGCATGCACATGTGCACAAACACACAGAGATGAATGAATGCATGCATGGTCATGCACATGTGCACACACACATAGAGACATGAAAGAAAGAGAAAAGGAAGGAAAGAAGAGTCAGGAATGTAGCTCAGTGAAAAAGTGCTTGCCCCATGCGCAAGACCATGGATTCCATTCCCTGCTACTTGAGAAACTGTGCTGTTAGAATGTCTTAGAAGTGGTCGGCCCTCCCCCGCCCTGAATTTTCTAGATAAATCCTAGAGGGGGATCACTGTGCTCTGGCTAGGGGCACAGACTGCCCGTCAGCTCTTTGTCCTCCCTGCAGCTGCAGAAGCAGAGAGACAGAGCATGCCGCAGTTGAAGGAGACCAGCACAGCTGCCACTTTGCCTCCATCCTGAAGACGACCGGGCTGCAGTACAGGGACTTCATTCACATCAGCTTTCACAACAAGGTACCGCTCAGACGGGGTGTCTAGATGAGGGTCCGCGAGTGCTCTGGGATCTAGTGGTAGGAGTGGCGTGCGTGCATGTGGGTCCTGGGTGTTGAACTCAGGTTATCAGGCCTAGCAGTATTTCAGTCATGAACCATCTTGCTGATCCCCAGCCTCCTTACTTTTTATTTTGAGATGTCCTACGTTGCCTATCTGCTGGCCCAGAGCTTAGCCTGTGACCCCAATAAGCCTTGAATTTGCTTTGCTTCAGCTTCAGTTTCAGCTTTTAAACAGCTGGGATACAAGCCTGCACCACAAGGCCTGGAATGGAAGTCATACTTGAGTGTATGCGTGTGTACGCGTGCACATACACACACACCCACCTACCTGCCTACCACCTTCAGATCTGTGGTTATCGTTGCTCAGTAGCCCTCCAATCTCTTCTCTACTCCAAAACCTGGTGGAGGGCAACTGTTTTCAGACTCTGTAACCCACAGAATCTGTTGGCAGAACTTCTAAGACTTCTACAGTCGGGCTAGTGAGATGACTCAGTGGGTAAAGGTGTCTGCCTCTAAGCCTGAGGACCTGAGTTCAATCTCTGGGACCCACACAATAGAAGGAGAACAAGAAGCTCCCTCGGGTTGTCTTGTAATTTCTTCACATATACTGTCACACACACACACACACACACACACAAAATAAATGAATAAATGTAATTTAAAGAAAACAAAAACCTCCTGAAGTTGCCAGGTGTGATGGTGTGTACAACCCCAGCACTTGGGAGGCTGAGGCAGGAGGATAGAGAAACCAGGTCACAGACACGCAGGTTTCTTTGGTGGTGGTGATGCTCTGTGTCCCATGGGTCAGGCCTTGTGCTGGCTTCTTCTCTTCCAGGTCTATGAGCTGCCCTTCATAGTGGTTCTGGATCACAGAAAAGAGGCCGTGGTGGTTGCTGTGAGAGGGACCTTGTCTCTCCAGGTAATGCCGCCGTGTTTGACACATTCAGATCTGGGCACTGTTGGGGAGCAGAGAGTGAACCACGAGTGGGTGCTGGGGCAGAGGAAATCTTCATTAGGAACAAAGAAAGCCACTGTGTGAGGTAACCAGGGGAAGCACTGGAGCCAGGAAGTGAGCATGGGTTGTGGAACACCGACTTGATGAAACATGGGGAGGTGGTTCCCAATTAATGGTCAGCTGTTGGCAGCAGAGGTGCCAACACATTCCAAGACAGGCTACAGGGACACCTGCTTGGGTCGCCTCCTGCTGACCCTCTTTAAATGTGCCTGGATAACCCCAAGCCTGGGTAGCCCGCCCTCTAATTCTGGCACCCAGAGCCAGATGGGATGGTGGGGTCAGCCTTCCGTGAGAAGACACGCTGGGCCGCATGTGGTGGGACACTCCTGTAATTCCACCTCCAGAGGCTCAGGCAGAAGGATTGCAAGTTTGGCTCCTGCTTAGGCTACATAGTAAGACTGAATTTTGAAAAAGTGGGAGGGGCAGCTTGGAGATGACTCGATGGTAAAGTGCGCTGAGGGGAACACTGAGGACCTGCGTGTAATCCCTGGAACCCACGTAAAACCCAGGGGCGGTACCGCGTTTCCTGCAGCAAAGCAGGGGATGAAAACAGGAGACTCTGGAATCCCAAGGGCCAGATAGCCTGGCATCTACACCAGCTGACATGGAGTGCACCTCTGATCTGACCGCCGTACCTGGGCCATGGCACACATGCACCTGCATTCATACACAAACGTGCACACGCACACATACACAACACACAAAGACTTAAAAAGATAGTCACGTACTCTCAAGTTCCTTTGCGGGTTCTCTCAGGCCCTCCCTTCCTCCAGTCACCATGTGCTGCCTCTTCTGGGTGCAGCGAGCCCCGTGTCCACCTCCAGTCCTCTCCCGCCTCCACTTCTTGTCCTGCTCTCTTCCCTCTTTCAGCATCTGCTTTCTGGTTTCTTCTCTGCCACCCCCACTCTCACTTCCTGGTTCTTCTAGGCGTGCCCAGGAAGGACCAGAGTGACTGCTGACTATGCAGGACAGGCCTGGAATCCAGACACTTTGAAGGCTGAAACAAGAGAATTTTAAATTTAGGGCCAGCCTATCAACTTAGATCCTATATCAAAATAAAACAGGGCTGGAGAGATGGCTCAGACCTAGAGCACTGACTGTTCTTTCAGAGGATCTAAGTTCGATTCCCAGCACCTACATAGCAGCTTGCAATCATCACTCCATTTCCAGGGGATCAGGCATGCATGTGTCTGGTATACAGACATATATGTAAACAAATACCCATACACATAAATAATAATAAAGAGGGCAGGGGTGGGCATGCTAGTGCCACAACTTCAATTCTAGCCCTTGGGAGGCAGAGGCAGGCAGATCTCTGAGAGTTAGAGGCCAGCCTGGTCTACTGAGTGAGTTCTAGGCCAGCCAAAGCTACATCGTGAGGCCTGAGCTAAGAAAAGATTCTTGGGCATATAATGCAGCGGTGGAGCACCTGCCTAGTATCTAACTCCCTTTCAGAGACTCAGGCAGAGCACTTAACATACCATGTGGAAGGCGGGAGTTCAGTTCATACTATTAGTATTGCCCATTACTCCTCGCTCAGTCGATCGTCTTGGCTCTCACAGCTCAGGCCCTCTGACCAGATCCTTTCCCAGCCCTTGTTTTGACCATTTGGTTTCCTGCACCGAAAGAAAGGTTTCCTGTCATCTCGGTCATCCTAGTTAATTTTTTTCTTTCCTGTGTAGCCCCCAAGTGTCCCCAAGTGCTAGAACGAAAGCGTGCACCCAGCACAGCCTGCTCCAGTCTCTCTGTGCTGTGCACAAGCCTCAGTGTTGTCCTTCCTCCTCCAGAAACCTCCAGTGCACAGGGCTTTCCTCCGAGTGCTTGCTCCCTGCCAGCCTGGTGGGTGCGCTGTGACCTGCCTGGCCACCCTTTCCTAGTCCCAGTCTGTACACAGCACTAAGTGTGCCAGGTGTCCTCAGTGGGCCTGAGGGGCTTTTTATCATGTGAAAGTAAACCGGGCATGTGGTACATGCCTACAGCCCCAGCAAGGGAGATAGAGGCAGAAGGGGTTCAAAGCTGGTCACAAACAGAAACCAAAACATCATGGAGCCCAGGGAGGATGGTTATTCTTCCCTCCAGGTTCAGCCTGGCCACTCATCCTCTCCCCTATCAGCACATTGTTTAGTGAGCACTGAATGTGTTCCGGGGACAGAAACAGGGCTTTGCTCAGACCCTAATCTGTACTCTGGGCTGGGAAGATCCTTAGATTACAGTGTGCAAGACAAAAGGTGTTTCTAGATGTCCTTCTGTCACCGCCATTCCTGCCTGGCGCCCAGCCAGCTTCCTGCCTCCGCTATTGTAGAGGCTGGACACATCTCTCAGCAGCCTGACCAAGTGTCCCGGTCCTCAGTCCCCACACATGCCACCTTCACCCGCCGTGCAGCTTCACAGGCTGACATTGCTGTGTCCACATTCCCAGGATGTCCTGACTGACCTGTCTGCAGAGAGTGAGAACATCGAGCTGGATGCTGAGCTGCAGGACTGTGTGGCCCACAAGGTATGTTTGTGTTGAGAGGGACATCTCAAAGAGATGGAGTAACGTGGCTGAAGCCGGAGGATGGACTGCCAGATCGACACTTGAGGCGGGCTGTCTTTCCTTCTCTCTCTCTCTCTCTCTTTTTGGCTTCTGGTTTTTCAAGACAGGATTTCTCTGTGTAGCCCTGGTTGTCCTGGACCTCACTTTGTAGACCAGGCTGGCCTTGAACTCACAGAGATCCACCTTCCCCTGCCTCCCAAGTGCTGAGATTAATAGCATGTGCCACCACCACCCAGCCTCAGCCTCCTTCCTTCTTTTTTTAGGCAAGAGTCCCATGTAGCCCAGGCTGGCCTATAGCTAACTCGTTTTCTTCTCGCGTCCATTGTCTGAATATGAGGATTCCAGGTTAGGATGGAACCCAGAGTCTGATGCAGGTTGGGCAAGCATTCTAGTAACTGAACTGTAGCCCCAGTCACTTTCCCCTCTAATTAAAGTCTGATATCTTCGTGGGAAAATGCCTGGTCCAACCTTGTGGGCGGCACAGGCTGGATGGACAGCTCACTCCCACAAGTTCTCTGTGGATGTGGCCAGAGCCTAGTTCTGTTTCTCTCTTCCTTTTCTGTGGGGGTGAGTGGGGCAGAGTTCCTCTTGGGAGGAGGAAAAACCCACCTCAGATGGATGTGTGCGTATGAAATGGTTTTTAAACATTGTTTAAAACCATTTTTATTATTATTATTATTATTATTACATTTGTTATTATTATAACAAGTGTAATAACTCCAGGCATGGAGTCTTAGGTAGGAGGACCATGAGTTAGATTCAGGCTACACAGCAATGTTCAGGCCATTGTGAGCTATATAGTGAAACCTTCTCTCAACAAACCAAAAAAACATATGATAGATGGGAAGACAGATACATGAATGATGGATGGGTGGGTGGATGGGCGGGTGAGTGGGTGGACGGGTAGATGGAGGGATAGGTGAATGGATGGATAGATCAATGGAAGATGGGTATGTGGATGCTGGATGGGTGTACTACATTTATCATTTTAACCGTTTGTGATATTTCAGGTCACTGCCATCATGCGTTTGTACAATGTTGTATGCCCATCTTTTCTGCCTATACCCTAATTTTTGATGAACCCTGACGTTGGCTCTGGGCTTACTAAACACTATCGGCCCCACTCCCAGCTCTGATATTCTACCCTCTCTCCTTGTGAGGTTGCATCTTCTGATGTTCATCTTTGCGTGTGTGTGCTCCTGTGTGTGTGCAGGTTCTCGTACATGTGTGTATATGTGCATATGAAGGTCAGAGGTTGATGCTGGCTGTCTTTTCCAATTGCTCCCCACCTTATATTTTGAGATAGGGTCACCCTAACCCTAGATTGGGTGTTTAAATCCGTTTAGTTGAATGGGGCCAGGGAAATGGCTCAGCAGGTGAAGTGCTGGCCAGGCAGTGTGGGAACCTAAATTTGGATCTCTAGCACTCACGTGTAAAAGTTGGGCATGGCAGTGTGCATCTGTGATGTCAGCACTGGATGGGTGGAAGCAGACTGATTCTGGGCCATGCTGCCTGGCCAGCACCGTTTAAACAATAAGTGGGCACCTGCAGTCTCCACTCTGGGAAGATTGAGACAGGGGAATTTCCAGAAGCTCTAGAGCCAATCAGCGTAGACAGAAGCTAACAAGAAACTGTCTGAAATTAAAGGCAAGGCCCAACACCGAGGGTGTCCTTAGACTTGCACTTGCCTGCTGTGACAAGTGTGAGTCCTCACGCATGTACATGAACACTAATGTATACACACGGCGGGGGGGCTTCTTCGAAGCTGTACTCATTAATGGTATTGTTATTTCAAACAATCATGTTAGCAACTGTTTAAGATCACCAGATACTACTAGACCAGGGCTAGGTATGTGGCCAAGCCAATAGTGTTTGCTCAGCATGTATGGAGCCCTGGGTTCAGTGCCCAGCATCACACGAACTGGGTGTGGTGGTGCAAACCTTCAGCACTCAGGGGGCACAAGTAGGAGACTTGGAAGCTTAAGGCTTGGTGACATGTAAGTGAGTTTGAGGCTGGCTTGGACTACAGATCCCCTGTAAATAAATAGATAAGAAAATCCTCATTTTCCCCATTCTGCCCATCTTTCATAACTCATTTCAATCTTGCTGTAGTTCTCAAAATAGTATTTTTAAATAGTATTTTTATTTCTCTGGGTGCACACACGCCTGCTTGTCTATGGGTGCCATACGTTTGCAGTGACCACCCAGGCCAGAAGAGGGCATCAGATGCCTGGCATTAGAGCTATAGGCAGGGGTGACTCACCTGGTCCAGGAGCTAGAAATTGAAACTGGTTTCTCTCTATAAGAGCAGCAAATGCTCTTAACCCCTGAGCCACCTCTCTGGCCCCCAAAGTAGTTTCTTATTCTTCCGTATCTTTGTTAACACTACCAGCCGTATTCTGTTTGCTGTTAAACGGGCAACCAGACTTTAACAGAGCTCTCTGGAAACAGTTCTCTTTGGTTCTCCTGCACAACATCACCCTCATGTGGTAGGGCATTCATTGCTGCATCTGCCTTTCCAACTAAGAGTTAGCTGCAAGGCCGGAGAGATGGCTCAGCTGTTAAAAACACTGGCTGCTCTTCCAGAGGACCAGGGTTCAACTCCCAGAACCCACATAGCAGTTCACAACTGTCTGTAACTGCAGTTCCAGAAAAAATATAAAAAAAGAAAAAAAGAAAAAAGAAAGAAAAGAAAAAGAAAAAATAAACCACAAAACCAGAGCTCCTGGCTCACTTTTGGGGGGGGGGTGTCTTTCATTACCACATAACCTGTAAGTGTGCCCCCACTCTGCTCTCTTGTAGCTTGAAAAGCTCAAAACACTAATAAATAGCTTTCTCAAGGTCCTCTGCTTTCTTTGGTTTGTGATCTTTTAATTTGAAGAATTTGAAGACACCATACACACACACCAAGTGCAAGGCCTGGCTGGCTTACATATCAAATTGAGAACCAGACATATTTACGTGTGTGTCCGTGTGCGCATGCCCCTGGAGCCCAGAACTGGGCAGCAGATCCCCTCAGACTGGTGTCTGTGGGCTACCTAATGTGGTGCGAGAACTGAACTCTGCTCTTCTGACAGAAGCACTTCATCGTTCATCTCTTTCTCCAGCCCGTAAAATAAGCTCTCAAGGGTCTGGTATAATTCAGTGGTAGACTGTTTGCCCGGCGTACACTAGGGCCCCAGCTTCAATCCCCAGTTCTTAGAGGATTCACATCATGTGTCGTGCAGCTACGGACTAGCACACACAACTACAGATATGCCTGCTTTATAAATGGTGTTCCTGGTGACACCCACTGGCTTAAGTACATACCAGCATCCACTTCCTGGCAGCCAGCCTCTGGGACACAGGCCCAGAGTGTATCAGTGAACTGTAAGGCCAGAGACGGCCTTCCCAGCCATGCTGACCCCACCCCATCTATTCCTTCAGGGAATTGCTCAAGCTGCCAGGTACGTTTACCGCAGACTGGTCAATGATGGGATTCTGAGCCAAGCCTTCAGTGTCGCTCCGGTGAGATCGGTTCAGTTTTCTATTTTCTGTTCCTGTCACGGTCCATCTGTTCTTCTGGGCCTCAACTCCCTCTGCCTTCTGTCCCCTAGGAATACCGGCTTGTTCTGGTGGGGCACAGCCTAGGAGCCGGAGCTGCAGCCCTGTTAGCCATCATGCTCCGGAAGGCCTACCCACAAGTCCGCGCTTATGCCTTCTCGCCACCCAGGGGGCTCCTGAGGTAAGGCTTCACTCTCCTGCAGGACACGTCAAGCAGGTGCTCTTTCATTTACATAACTTAATTACCTCTCCTCCCCAGAAGTTTGTGACACACTGTAGTGCTGACATGTGGCCCGGTTGGTAGCTCCCTTAGCATCCGTGAAGCCTGGGGTAGTCTGTCACTCCAGCACTGGAGAAGCTGCAGGGGGAGGCTTACAAGGTGAAGGTTCTCTTCGACCACATGGCGGGTTAGACCCTGAGCTGCGTGAGACCCTCTATCAAAAGGGCTAAGAAACACTATGGAGTTGAAGAAAGACTATGTAAATTGAACATGGTGCTGCATGCCTATGGTGCAGGCACTCAGAAGGCAGAGGCAAGAGAATTACAGTCCTTAGGGAAGCCCGGCCAAGAGCTCTAATTTCCTGCGTAGCCCAGGCTGGCCTGGAACTTGCTGTGGCGCTGAGGGGAGACGTTGAACTGATCCTTGTGCCTCGGCCTCCATAGTGGCTGGGATTATAACCTGACTAAATGATAGAATTCTAAGGTTCCTTTTGTTGGTTTTTAAAGATCTTTGTGTCATTGTGTGTGTGTGCACATGTGAGCAGGTACCTGTAGAGGAGAGGCATTGGTACCTGGAGCTGCACTTGCTGCAATTGTGAACTGTCCAACTGGGGGCTGGGAGCCAAGCTTGGGTCCTCTGGGAGAGCCGGATGTGCTTTTAACTAGTGAGGCATCTCTCCAGCCCCTAAAAGTTGGGTTTTAAAGACAACTTACTTTAGGACTAGAAATGTAGTTTAATGGTACATCACTTGTCTACCGTGTATGAAGCCCTGGGTTCAATTCCCAATACCACTTAAAGAAAAAAAAAAACTTCAAACTATATATGTGTGTCTGAGAGTCTACCACGTCTGTGCAGCTGTCCGTGGGAGCCAGGAGAGGGCGTCCGTTCTCCTGCGCCTGTGGCTAGAGTACTTGTCAGCCACCACTGAGCAGGTTTCTGGCCTCAGATCTGTCCCTTTTTTCCCGTTTTAACTGCACTTCTTTGTAGGAGCATGCATGTGTGTCTGTGTGGGCGTGTTTATGCCATGGAAGTGTCTGCTGTCTTCCACTGTCCGTGTCCCGGGGGTTGAACTCAGAGCATCAGGCTTGGCAGCAAGAGTTTTTACCTGCCGAGCTCTTTTGTAACAGAGAATCCCCACATACTCCATGCCTACCCTGTGAGCCTCCCCTGCTGCCTGCCCCGCCCCTGACCCCAGCTGTGCGCTTCTGATCCTGATAGGCCCCCTGTGGCACATCACTGCCACCTAGCATCCATCATGTGTATGGGCTTCTCCTGGACCACGCACAGTCTCTGGGGCTGAGCAAACGGGACAGTTATGAGCTGGACATCTGTTTTCCCTGCTAGTTGAGCATGCTGACTGGACACGTAAGCTTTGCCTTGATTATAAAAGAAATCTGTTCTACAGCAAAAACTAAAACTAATGAAGGATTAAAACAATAAAAGGTAAAAACAGAACAGTGAAAAACCCCCCACAATATAGCCATCAAAATATTTGAGAAATACAGCCGGGCAGTGGTGGTGCACGCCTTTAATCCCAGCACTCAGGAGGCAGAGGTAGGTGGATCTCTGTGAGTTCGAGGCCAGCCTGGTCTACAGCTCGAGTTCCAGGTCAATTAGGGCTACATGGAGAAACCCTGACTCCAAAAAAAAAAAAAAAAGGAAAAAAATTAAAAATGTAGAAACAGATCTTTTGTTTTGGTTTATATGTTAGTTTTTGAAGGCAGGATTTCTCTGTGTAACAGCCCTAGCTGTCCTGGAATTAGCTCTTGTAGACCAGGCTGGCCTCAAACTCAAGAGATTCGCCTACCTCTGTCTCCTGAATACTGGGATTAAAGGCATGTAAAGGCATGCGCCACCACTGCCACCCAGCTTGATTTTTGTTTGTGAGACAGGGTCTCGTTATGTAGCCTTTGCCTGAAGTTGAACTGATAGACATCAACCTGCCTCTGCCTCTGAGTGCTGGGATTAAAGATGTGCACTGTCATACCTGGCAAAAGGTCGCTGAAGATTAGATCTGATTCAGAGGGCATGGTTTTAGCACTACATATACTTCCTGTTGGCCACACTCACTGTCGCCATCTCACGTCATTTCCTTAGCTGGACTTTCTCAGAGGCCAGGGATGGAAAGTGGGTTTCCTTCCCCCCTGCACTGATTAGCTGAAAGGAACATAAAGAACTTGTCAGGTATGTGCTTGTGGTGAGGTAAAGTTCGTGCCAGAAAAATAGGAGCGATACAGAAATACTGTGGGTTTGCTTTTTGGTTTTGAGACAGTCTCACGTGTAGCCTAGCCTGGCCTAGATCTCATGTAGCCCAGGCTAGCCTCAGGCTCTTGGTGATCTTCCTGCCTCAGTCTCCCAAGGGCTGAGACTATAGGTGTGCTCCAGAACAGAACCCTGCTCAATATGAAAAATACACTATGAGCTTGGTTTTAGGGAATGCTTTTATTATTTAACTTTTCTAATCTAGCATACAGGATATCAACATAGTTCCAGTCAGTTCTATAAAGCCAGTATTCATGTTCTCATTCTCTCTCTCTCTCAAAAAAAAAAAAATCCTTTCACACCAGAAGTAGGCATTTCTTAGATGACTTTTACCTTTATATTTTATTTACATATTTACTTTTTTTCTAGATAGGGTCTTAACTGTGTAGCCCAGGCTAGTCCCACTTACTGCTTAAGTGCTAGATGGGAGTACAGGCTAGCTAGCCTTGAATTCAGTCTAGCCCTGGTAGGTCAGTCCTCTTGCCTTACCCTCCAAGTGTCTGGAATCACAGGCCTGACCGCACTGGGCCAGCTTCTGTCCTGCAGACACACACTGCAGTGGCTAGCCTTTTACCTCTGCCTGATCATACATTGCCAGGCCACATCAGTAGATTGTGCCACTGGGGCCTTCTGAGTCACAGGGATCATTTGGTGATTTAGCTGTACTATGCCCTGGGGTCTCCATGTCACGTTTCTCCGTTAGAAGATTGGAATGTGACACCAACATCTGCCCTGGCAGCTGTTTATTCTCTCTCCGAAGCCTTCTGCAGCAACAGAACCTAGACTGACTTAGCTTGTCTCTCACTTGAACTTTCAGCAAATCCCTTTACGAGCACTCCAAGGACTTCATCGTGTCACTTATCCTAGGAATGGATGTCATTCCCAGGTCAGTGTCCCTCAAATGGCCCATGGGGTCGGGGTCATTGGCAACGCCAGGTACTGAGATTATTTTTTACTAACCAGGTTAAGCGTGACCAACATGGAGGACCTGAAGAGAAGGCTCCTGCGAGTGATCGCTAACTGCAACAAGCCCAAGGTAAGCGCTTAGCCAGGGTTAGACGCCTAGGGTCCGCGTGGAGGCGGGCACAGCCTCTAGACCCAGCACACTGATGCTCGCGTCCTCCTGCCCTGTGAGCAGACCTGTCTGGGATTCTGTGTGCATGAGTCACAGAGCGGCACCTAGGAAAGAAACGCTTGCCTGTCTCCTCTGTGCTCAGTCACATGGTCCCAGGCTTCCAGTAAGATTCTAGGGGGCTGGCAAGATGGCTCTGTGGGGAAAGGCGTTTGCTGCTAAACTGACCTGCATTCAGTCCTCATTTCCACACGCATACAATTAACTAAATAAATGTAATGGGAAAATTTTAATGGCAGAGACTTGAAAGTGTAGCTCAGTGGTGGAGCACTTCCCTAGCCTTCAGGAGGTTCTAGGTTCAAACCTGCACACACAGGAAAAGAGAAAGTGAATTAGCCAATAGGAGCTGACAGCCATGAGGTGGTGTAATGGTGTTGGCTTCTAATCCAGCTGCTGGGAGACTGAGGTAGGACTGCCAAAAATCTGAGGCCAAGAGGAAAAGGAAGCCAAGGAGGGGGCAGGGGCTGGAGCCCAGCGGTACAACAGCATGCTCGAGGCCCTAGTTTTGTTGCCTGCTAATGGGGTAAGTTTGAAAAAGAGGGGGCCAGCAAGATAGCGGGTATGCCATGTGGCACTAAGCCCAGTCGGAGTCCAGTCCCTGGAACCCAGGGGGTAGATAGTCAGCTCCTTTTGTCCTGTAACCCCCCAAACACACACATGGCATGCCACTACAGGAACACACAAAATAAGTAGGATTAAAACAGTATTCTTAAAGAACAGGTATGTATCAATGAGAATCTTGACAATATCAAAAAAGTGTATGCTGAATGTGGTTTTATCTGGATAATGGGATGACAGGTGCTTTACCTTTTCAATTTTGTTGTTTATCAGAATTTTAATATTCACTTTTTTTTTTTTGGGTTTTTCGGGACAGGGTTTCTCTGTAGCTTTGGAGCCTGCCCTGGAACTAGCTCTTGTAGATCAGGCTGGCCTTGAACTCACAGAGATCCGCCTGCCTCTGCCTCCAGAGTACTGGGATTAAAGGCATGCACCACTACCACCACCCAGCTGAATTTTAATATTCACTTCTTATCAGACATCTAAATTTGTTTTTGTTTGTTTTGTTGTTGTTTTGGGTTGGATTTTGTGGGGGGAGGGGAGTCAAGACAGGGTCTCTCTGTCTAGCCCTGACTGTCCTGGAAATTATTCTATAGACCAGGCTGGCCTTGAACTCACAGAGATCCACCTGCCTCTGCCTTCCCAGTGCTGAAGTAAAAAGTGGCACCACCACCAGATTTTATTTTACCTTATTTTGGTTTTGTTTTATTTTTTTGAACCAGGGTCTCTCTCTGTGTAGCTCTGGCTGTTCTGGAACTATGTAGACCAGGCTGGCCTCGAAATCAGAAATCTACCAGCCTCTGCCTCCCAAGAGCTTTTTCTGGTGTTTTTGAGACCAGGTTTCTATGTAACCCTGGCTGTCCTGAAACTCGGTATGTAGAGCAGGCCAGCCTCGAACTCAAGATAGTTGCCATTACACCCAACTAGATTTTTTATTTTTCGAGATAAGTCTCAGGTAGCCTGGGCTGGCCTTGAATGCTATTGTAAGTGTTGACCAGAATTTCTAATCCTGCCTCTGCCTCCCAAGTGCTGGATTACATTGTGCACTACCACATCTGGTTTTATGTGGTAATGGGGATGGAACCCAATGCTTTCTTAATAGTTTTTTTTTTTTTTTAGAAAGTAGCACCTGTCTCCTGGGGTGTGGCCAGTTCCGTGATAGAGTGTGTAAAGGGCTTAGCTCTGGGATTAATCTCCAGCACAAAAACAAAAACAAAACAAACAAAACTATCTTTCTTTTCCTTTGGTTTTTCGAGACTGGGTTTCTCTCTGTAGCTTTGGTGCCTGTCTTGGAACTAGCTCTTGTAGACCAGGCTGGCCTCGAACTCAGAGTTTTGCCTGTCTCTGCCTCCAGAGTGCTGGGATTAAAGGCATGTGCCACCACCGCCCAACCTAAAAATAACTTTCAAAATACACGTATGATTTGATTTTTAACTGTTGCTGTATATATGATGGGTTCTTGGCACTAGCCTCACTCATGACCTGTGGTTGTGGAAGGACAGGCTAAACCCTGAGGGCTGCCACCCAGCACAGGACCAACATTGCCCTTGGGTCTCACCTTTCAGTACAAGATCTTGCTGCACGGCTGCTGGTACGGACTGTTTGGAGGAAACCCTGATAACTCTCCAACTGAACTGGACGAGGCCAACCAGAGAGCCCTGACTCAGCCTCTTCTTGGGGAGCAGAGCCTGCTGACTCGATGCTCCCCGGGCTACAGCTCTAGCGACTCCCCACTGGATTCTCCCACCAAGTACCCACCTCTGTACCCACCTGGCAGGATCATCCACCTGGAAGAAGAGAGCGGTTCAGGGAGGTGAGTGGAGGGAGGCACGTGGGTCTCCACGCTCATCCAGCCAGGAGCCCGGCTCAAGGGCAGCATCACTAACTCATGTTCTTTTGTTTAAGGTTTGGCTGCTGTTCTGCTGCCCGGTACAGAGCAAGGTGGGCACATGAAGCAGAATTTGGCAAGATCCTGATAGGCCCAAAGATGCTGACTGACCACCTGCCTGACATCGTCAATCAGGCTCTGGACAGAGTAGTTGCGGACAGAACAGCCTGTGTCTCCTGCCCGGGGCAAGGTGGCCCTCCTACAGCTGTGGCTTAACCACTCTCGTGGACACTGCCCAGCACAATGGGCTTGCGCTCCCCCTCCCTTTAGACTGACTGAATGTGAGTGGCTTCTGTGAGGCTGGTGTGGTGGTTCCCATCAACAGTAAGCTGATGGGTCCCTGTAGAATGAGCAACAATATGACCATACAATTCATAGAAACTTTTTTCTTAAGACAGGGTTTCTTTGGAGCTCTGGCTGTTCTGGAACTCCATCTGTAGACCAGGCCAGCCTCAAACTCAGAGATCCAACTGCCTGGGATTAAAGGCATGAGTCGCCACCACCAACCTATAGAACCATTTTTAACCACAGTATTACTAGGATCAGGAGTCAGGAACACGCAGAGGTGTTAGGACTTCTGGGACAGCTTGTGGAACAAGCCTCCTTTAGCCACCTGAGAACTCCACATATGAAGACCCTTGGTGAATCTCTAGCACTTCAACCCCTGCCAGGAACCCATCCCGTTGTTTACAAGAGTCTGAACTTAGACGATAGGTGTGCACTTTATATTCTTTGCCGGCATTCTTCGTGCGGCACTAAGGGCAGCCGGAGCATCCTCTGAGCCCACTGTGGCTCCTCATTCGTACAACATGAACTGATTGTTTAACTTTCATGTACGCTTAATTCTCACATTATCCTAGCTCTGGAGCCAGGTGTTGGGCTCAGAGGGGATTTTTTTTAAAATAAAGTAATTGATATACCATCAGTGACTGCCCGGGAAGGTCTGTATTACTGGGGGACAGGAACTGCCTGCATTAGCCTCTTGGAGCTGACACGTACCACTGTGACTAGGTGGCAATGAGAGTTTTGCCTTTTTATTGAAAATCAAGTTGTCTTGTAACTCTGGCTGCTGAGACCTGCATATATTCCAAATACAAAGTCCACCAAGTCCAGAAAACAAAGATGCCAAATGGTTGGTGACTTGAGCTGTTTTCCCAGCACTTGGAATGGGGGGCAGGAGGGCCAGGAACTGGAGGTCACACTTAGCTACTCAACAATATGCTAACTCGAGATGTTGACTCCAAACAAAACCCCAAAAGGGGGCTACAAAGACTAAAGGGAAAACTTAAAAGATATATTAATAAATACACCTGCCAAGTACAGTGGCACACACCTTTAATCCCAATACTCTGGAGCAGAGGCAGGCCATTTTCTGTGAATTCAAGGTCTACATAGTTCTAGGCCACAAAGGACCATACCATGGTGAGATCCTGTCTCAAAAAAGTAAGAGCACACACCCTAGTATAGCAAGAAAGAAAAAAAAATCGAGGAAAGAAACAAATCTTTGGTCAGAAATCTTAAGAGGCTGGGCATAGTGGCACACACCTTTAATCTCAGCAGTAGGGAGGCACATGCAACGAGCAGGCAGTACCTGTGAGGCCAGCCTGGTCAACCGAGTGAGTTCCAGTACAGCCAGAACTATATAATGAGACCCCCCCCATCCCAAAAAACAAGAAAAATAACCCAAAACCAAAACCCCAAGGAAATTCCAGTAATTTTAGACCCAGAGAGTATCCCCCAGGAGAACAGCTTCTGTTGAGATGAAGGCCCTCAGAGACAAAATAGGGGAAATTAGATTGTGGAGTTGTGTAGGATACAAAGATTTGGTGGCCAGATGATCCTGAGACGTGGCAAAATGCAAACTGATCAAAATAAAGTATCTTAGGATTCAACAGAAGGGCCAGAGATGACTTGGTCAGTAGTCTCGCCAGGCCAGAGTAAGGATGTAAGTTCAAATCGCTGGAGAGGGAGACAGGAAGGCCCCTACGGCATCCGACAGGTGAACCCCAGCAGGTTCAGTGACAGAACCTGTCTTCAGAAAAACGGAGCATCACTGAGATGATACCTGGGGCTGGTCTCTATTGACGTGTGCACACATCTTAAACTTCAGATTTCAATATGCCAGGAAGTTTTTAGTCAAACTCTTCACAAATAAACAGATTTAAGCATTTTCCTACGGAAACCGAAAGTGTGGGTGAGGCCAAATTCTGTTATCACTGGATACAGCTTCAAGTGTATGTACTTATAAAATCATGTCTGCTGGACACTCAGTGTTCGGAGAGAATGAAGATGATGGCGTTGGGGCCACTGGGGAGACCTCGTCCCTCACATCCTTCCTTACTGGATTAAGAGCTGTGGCCAAACACTGCGGTAAAAATTTAGACTGGGGAAACAGTCAGACATGTCACATACCTTTTAATTCCATTATTCAGGAGACAGCCACAGGTAGATCTTTGTGTTCTACAGCCTGGTCTACAGAGTGAGATCCAGAACAGCTAAAAGCACTTGCTCTTGGCAGAGGAGTCACATTTGGTTCCCGGCTCCCACAGGGCAGCAGCTCCCACCACCTGTATCTTTAGTCCCAGAAGATTTAAAACCGCCTTCTGACCCCTGTGGGCACTGTACACTAGTGACAGACATTTGAGCAAGCACTCATAAATCTTTAAAAAAAAGAAGTCCTGCCTCTGGAGTGGGTCAGGCAGAGCTCATGTCCTTATAATAAGCATTTACTGCTGTTTTTAAATTGTTTAACCCTGGTTTAAAAAAGGTTTGGAGCTGGGTGTGGTGGCACAGTCCCTTATTCACACAGCACTAGGGAGGCAGAGGGCAGCTAACACTACATCGTGAGACACTCTCAAGAAAGGAAGGAAGGTAGGTTGGTTTGGGATCAGAAAAGATGGCTTAGTAGGTAAGGGTACCCGCCGCCAGTGAAAGCCAGTTCTAACTGGCTGCATTAACAGTGCATGTTCGGGTTCCCCAAGGATTACGACGTGGTCTACCCTGCCAAGTTCCACAACTCAGCTTCCCCATATTAAGCACTCAATTCTGGCACATCTCCCACAGGGATGTGCTCATGCAAACCCACCCCACTGTGGGCATCTTCATGCGGGCACCTCAGGCTCAACAAGACTGAACATGAAGGCCACCCCCACCGCATTGTGTGGCTGTGGAGTCACCTACCTTTTCCCTGGAGGTGGCACTCCCTCCACCCCAGTCTGAGAAGCACACAGCCATCAATCCAGGAGTTTAAAGAGAGGCAAACACGCCAAGAGCTTGTTTGTCAAGTTACAAAAACACAAGCATGACCAGTTGTCTGATTCAAGGATTTATTAAGTCATACATGCAAAAACATACTGCTAACTGCATTAGCAAAAGATCAATGTAAAAACACTCCACAATTCTGCAACTGTCAATTGAAAAAAGTTTGTTCTAGTGGTTGGAAGGCCAACACTGTGTTCTTGCCAGTGAGTTAGGTTGCACAGAACAGCGTTAGCACTAGCAGTTGACAGAACCTCACAGACCCAAAGGAACATCTCTAGGCAGAGCCACGACAGGAAGCATGTGTCCACGTGGGTGAGGTCTAGAGGGGCAGCATTAGTCACATGACAGTGTTGGTACTCCGGCAAGACAGTGATGTTTAGAAGGTTCATAGTTTAAGAATATCTAAAATAGTTTAAAAACTATAAAGCTGCAACACATGATTTTTACACCTAATTACTAGAAAACTAAGGAAAGCACTTATTAGCTTTGAGTAAAGTAAGGTGAAAACAGGAATGCACTTCTACCAATCTACCAAAAGGAAAGAAAAAAAAAAAAAACAAGAAAAAAACTCCAAATGCATTATCAGAAAGATCTTATAGTACAGGTCAGACATATTGCTCGTGAAGAAGGGGGCCCTAAAGAAAAGTACTTGCTAAGTTACCAACTGTGGGGATGGCTAGTTTAAATATGGGTTCAACAACCCATCTGGGGAGGGACGGCAGTGTAGGGAAAGGAAAAGCTCAAGAGAGACACTGATAAGACCTTTGTCATCTACTGTGTCTGACAGAAATTAACCGTTAAAACTCTTTACCCGTGACACTTTTATTCAGTTGAATTACTCCATGTACAATGTAGTGTAAAGTAATCTCTACTTCATATTAGTCAAAATACTGTCTTTATCCTTTGATCATGTCGTGTTTCACACACTCCACCCAGCACACCCACGACTAGGAACAGAATACTTCATTCGAGGCAACACGGGAAACCAGAGTTCTGTTCAAAGTCTGCAAAAGCTAGTCAACTGGGATTTTAGAAAACTCACTATGAAATCAAAGGGCTGAGCTGTTACACTCACTCATTGTGACATACAGTACAAAGTTATGCAATGAACATGGGCTGATAAGTTACAGGTGCGTTACATGGCAACGTGTCGTTAAGGAGGCTGTGCTGCATCACGCGGTCTGGAAACTAGGGAAGGGTCTGCACCCCAACTCCAGAAGCTGCAGTCTTCTTAAAAACAAAAGTCTCTCTCAACAGTTTAGTACTTATGTGTTCTCAGCACAACGCGACTTAGTTCAGAAGGTATTTTGGCAATTCTTAATCTGAGCAAGATTAGGGTATTTGAAAAATAAGGCTTTAAGAAGGCTTGTCATTTAGGGCTGAATTTTAATAGACCGTAAGTTGGATTTCTTACATTTAAAACAGAACCTTAAAATTACTGACTGGTTCATTGGTTCAAAATGGTTTTATGGAAAAATGAATCTGTAACAAAAACTTGGCATCAAATGCGAAGGCTCCACCGTTTTTTGAGCAAAGCGTACAAAGGTTCCAGGGACAGGACCAAGAACGAGGGGCTCAGACATTTACAACAACAGGCATTTTCTCTTCCTCTTCTTGACAGGAGGTGGACAGAGAACCGCTCGGATAGCTTCATCAAACACTGTCTTGAGGCCTCGCTGTGTGAGCGCTGAGCACTCCAGATATTTGACAGCACCTAGAAAAGACAGCCACAGGGCACTGATGGACACTCCATCGGGCAATGACACACCACAGGACTGTAAATCAGACCACAGTTTCCCTGGACTAAGCCAGCACAGAGTGGCTCAGCAGCCAACTCCCACACCAACACTAAGGCCAGCAAAGGCCTGGCTTGACTGAGTGCCCAAAGCAAAGAGACCCCCAAGTAGAAGAAACCTTCCTTTCTCGGATGGACAACTCCAGCCACTTGTCAGCAGGACTGCAAAGCAGACACAAGAAAAGGGTTCATACCGATCTCTTTCGCCATGGCTAGCCCCTGTGGGTAGGTGATGGGGGTCAGTTTCTTCTCCTTCAGCTTCTCAATCGTGTCCTTATCATCCCTAAGATCAAGCTTCGTCCCCACTAGGATGATGGGAGTGTTGGGACAGTGGTGTCGCACTTCAGGATACCACTAGTGTGAAGAAAGAAACAAAGCCATGCCGCTCTCCTCAGCCAGCAAGTATGCACTGAGTACCAAACCTCCAGCCACAGCGGGCCCCACACTGCTGCTCTGCCTTCTACTCAAGCCTTCAAGAACCATGCGTACCCTGGCTAGCCAGGCCCCGAGACAGAGCACAACAGACCCCACCTGTCAAGAACCAGGAGAAAGGAGAGATGGGCAGAACGGAAAGTACCCTCAAAGGAATCACTTTGTTTTTAGGGAAGGTCTAATTTATAGGATCACCCTAGAAAAACTCACCATCAGCTTAGAGATGAGAATATAGAAGCTAGGTCCACTGTCCCCACCATGGTCCCCATCTCTATACCAACAGGGTCCCTCACCCCTTTTCACTAAATTGGTGCAAGATGCTGGAGCAGAAAGAAATGGTCACTACATCAATTCTGAAGTGCTTAGTACCACTGGGATGAGAGTCTGCTTCCCAAAGAAATCAGTTCTAGAGACCAACACCCTAAAGCCATAGACTTACAAATGGCCCATTCCTTAGTACAGTTACTAAAGTCAAGTTAAACAATTCAAAATTCCCAGCAGCTGATGGCATTCATCTTTCTTTTTAATATTTCTTTCTTAGAGTAATGCTGACTCCTGATTTTTTATTGATAAAGATTAATTAGCCTAATGCTTCAGAATGACATTATGCATCATTCTGTAAGTTCCACTTACCTTTGCACGGACATTTTCAAATGATGCAGGACTCACAAGGGAAAAGCAAATTAAGAACACGTCCTACAGAAAGGAAACACAGGCAACATGTAGAAGACAATCAGACAATCTTAAACTGCCCACCAGCTCTGCCTACTGCTGCTTGCAATGAACCGTCATAGACACTATGTGCCTACCGATACCAGCAGCTAGGTCCTCACTACTTCCCACTTACTCCCCATCTCACCCAGTGGATCAGTTGACTCCTAAACCATTACCAAGCCTGCCAACCAGACTTCAGATGAAACTGCGGGCAGTCGTGTGAGGCTCAAGAAGTATCAAATCACATTCCCAGGAGGCTGCTTTTTTCCAATCATGCCCAACTGGGAACCTAATTATCTGCTTTCAGTTACCAACACAGAAACTCTTCTGAAAAACAGCGTCTCAGGCTCATGGATTTTACATACATCACCTACCAAGATATGCTTTTCATTAAGCTCACCACGTGCACGTTAAGGACAAATCATCTTATAGCATCACTAGTATCAATCAGCCAGCTTGTCACTGTCCCCGGCACAAAACGGAATTCAAAGATTTGCTCCCCAGTCCTCCAGTCAGAGAGGGAACCCAGTGTGACTTCCAATGACAAGCAACAACCACACCCCAGCACTGTCACAGCTTCCCAAGCACAGCCAGGGGCCTCTGGGAAACTTGCCCCAAGGGCAGCTGTAGCCCAGAAAGAATGCAAAGAAAAAGCAATGCAAGAGTGCTTACTCAAGAGAAATTGCTGGCTAAATATCTGAGTTTTTCTTATCTAGTATTGCACATGACATAAAATTCAGATGTTTACCTGTACAAATAATGTCCAAGAGTTTCTAAAATGCTAGGCTTATCAAGACACAGCCCTAGAAAAGGCAATTAAGCTATTTTATGAAATGTGTACAGTTCCCAAACTAGCTAGCACCTTAAACCATCCAGCTGGTATCTCGTACCTGAAAAGGAAAGAAACATCCCACACGACAGCTTTTTATAAACGACATTGTTTACTTCAATGCTGGCGCATGCACAAGCCTATCGGAGAATCACCAGGGCCTCCCAGCATCCACGTTGATTTGATTCCAAACCCTCTCAAAGCACAGTTGGGTTAGCTCACCAGCGCTGCAGCCACCCCCGCAGCCCACCACACAGAACACCAGAGGAAGAGAAAAGACCCTGGGAGTGAGGTTAGTCTGGCTCAGCGTTATGACCACCCAGGAAAGCACCAGGTGGACCCTCCACACCTGCACCTCCTACCATCCTGGGGAGGGGCTTCAGGAAGCCTCTTTCATATGGAAGGAGGGAAGCAGGCAGTTCTTGGACCACTTTAATCAACTGGTAGTGAACAGTCAGGCTCCAGTGAAAAGTTTATTTCATCAAGTGAAACCTCTCCTTGAGTGAATCAGCTAGAAAACACTCAAGGAACATGAGGCTCAACAGTATTCCTGGGAAGACTAAGTGAAATGAGAGAAGAGACAAAGCTGGAGGCTGAAGTTGACTGGAAGTCTTACATACGGCAATCGGCTTGTCTTTGCCCCTGGAGGTTCTATCTTTACCACTTGTGTCTCCAACCTAGTAATGCAGGAGAACTTTGCTTGAGTTCAGTACAAACTAAGAAATACAAAAGTCAATATAACCCGTTAGTCTTCATCAGAAGTTGTCTCAGCACTCCGGAGGAGTCCAAAGGTGTACAATGATTTAATACATCTCAGAAACCAAGAGCCACAAAATCAAAGGGGCTGTCCCCTGCTCAGTTCAACAAGGAAATCAAGGGAACACTGGGCCTGCCACCAAGGCACTCCCACTATGGTAGCACCTGCCAGAATTTAACACACCCCACAGAGCCCAAAGTGGTCAGAAAGTGTCCCTTAACATAAAAAGGCCTGTTGATGGCACTCATCAGTGACAAGATAGTTCTCAGAGGTAAGCCAAAGGAAACCTCAAAGATAGGTGAGGCACCTGCCTACAGGCACAGTGAGGCTTTCCAGAACAGGGAGCCAAAGGAGTCAGCCTGGCACATCAGTCTCCTGACCCCGGTTCTGGAGTACGGTGAAAATTCAGACTGCAGTTACTCACTCAAATGAACAATGTTACTCAAACTAAGGTCCCTTTGTGTCAGAGCTGAAGAAGTCACCACTTGATAGCAATTTTATAAGTGACAACCTTTTTATTTTCGTCACAATACTTTCCATTTGTTTTTATCCTCAGTAAAAATGATAAACATTTGGGGGCTGGAGAGATGACGCAGCAGTTAAGAGCACTGACTGCTGTTCCAGGGGACCTGGGTTCAATTCCTAGCAACCAAATGATAGCACTCAACTGTCTGTAACTCCAGGATCCAACATACACAAAAATAAATAAAATAAATATTTGCACGCTTACTCTCCCAATATAAAACATCCCAGAAATGCTAATAAAGACAATCAGGGCAATATTTTAACCTCACCTCACTCAAGCTTTGTATTTACAATTCAAAGAGTGCAATTTCCAGAGACTCCAGGTTTCATCTATGGGCTATTTCTGAAGGTGTTCTAAGGAATTGACACAATGTGCCCCTCTCCAAACAAAACAAAAACATAACACTGTTTCATTGCAACTGTCATCAGGATAGGTCAGAAAAGAGCTGGAACACCCCCTGGCTTCATTCACTCTACCCCTTATCCCTGCAGCATCTTCCAGATGGAGAAGGCAGGCACAAGTGGAACCAGACTTCCAACCTACACCACCTGCCTCTTCCTTTCTTGTTCCTTTTTGCCCTCCCCCCCCCCGTCTAAATTAAATTAGTCAGCTTCTGATGCTTTCTTTCCTACCATCGATCCCTTCCAACCTTGCCTTCCTGATATCAAGGCACAGGGGCTGTGTGCTACCTGCATCCCTGCTCCTCCCCACCCTCAGGACAGCACCTTTCCTTCTGTCCTTCCTTTCTCATGGTCACTGGCCCATCTTTCCTGGGGACTTTACTGCTCTCCTCAGATCACAGGACACTCACATGCTTCCAGCTGAGTGTGAGTCTCCCATGACTTTAGTACTCCCTTATCACCAACTACTTCTCCCTCACCAGACAAAAACAGCCAGAGCAGAGACAGTTTAGTTAGTAAAGTGTTTTTTGGGGAGGTATGAGGACAGCAAGGTGGCTCTTGAGGGACAACATCTGAGGTTGACCTCTATGTGTCCGTCCCTCCCTCCCTCCCTCCCTCCCTCCCTCCCTCCCTCTCTCTCTCTCTCTCTCTCTCTCTCTCTCTCTCTCACACACACACACACACACACACAGAGCGTAACACCAACTAACACACACACACACACACACACACACACACACACACACACACACACACACAGAGCGTAACACCAACTACAGCTAGAGTGGTCCTATTTGCCACACCATCTCTCCAGTATGAGCCGGAGTTGAGAAACAGACAGGGCAGAGCAAAAGGTGGCTGAATCCTCACCACCACAGAACTACGGTGGCTTTTATTCTACTCTCTCCTAAAACACTGCATCTATATTTCAGGTTCACACCTGGACTTTTCTTTTCTTCTCCCCCCGCCCCTTTAATGTAGGAATTTCACACACAGAAAATGGCTAGGGGTTACATACACAGCAGAGAAAAGGCAGATCTAAAAAAATCTAGACAGGAGTTCCCAAGAAAATACACCTTGGAAAAAGGCAAGCAGCCTAACACCTGGGAGCTGCCCTGATGCTGACACTTGGTGGAAGTGTTCCTGTAAAGTCTAACGGGGGGGGGCAGAGGCACAGAATACAAGGAACTGCTTCTTCACCAGGAGCAGCTTCAGCCCTACCGCGTCCCACCACCTTCTAGGTAGGACTTCCTAAAATACAAGGCTATCACAGAACTCAGCCAGAGTAAGCCCCTTTTACTGAGTCCTACACACCCCCAATCACATAATATGGTCCAAAGGGTGTTTCCCTCATGGCAAAGAGCAGCAGACCCTATTCTGGTTAACTGCAAGTGGTTTCTAGTGCTCTCTGGCTGAAAGACCAGACATCTAACAGTCATCTTAACAAAGGCATGGAAATCAAAACTGCACCAGGCGGTGGAGGAACACAGCACTCAGGAGGCAGAGGCAAGTGGATCTCTGAGTTTGAGGCCAGCCTGGCCTATAGAGCAACACAGAGAAACCTTGTTTAGAAAAACAAAGCAAAAAAAGAAAATCAAAGCTTGCAGCCAGGTGTGCGTGGGACTCACCACTCTATCCCAGGGGTTAGAGAGATGATGGTTTGCTCTGTGATTACAAGAACTAGCTGCTCTTCCAAAGGACCCAGGCTCCATTCCCAGCACCCATGAGGTAATTCACAAATGTCCCTAACTCTAGTTCCAACAGATCTGATCTGGCCCCTGCAGACACCAGGCATGCACATGGTACACATGCATATATGAAGGCAAATATTCACACACATAAAAACAAACAAATCTTTAAAATATCACTGTAAGCTGCAGGCCACCCTAGACTACATACTAAAGGAGACCCTGTCTCAAAATAACAATGGCCACAGGAAGTGTTAACATCTCTTTAGTGCGCTTCAAACAAGAACATTCCACTTGAGAATAACACCTGAACACAGGTTTTTTTGAGTCACAAAAACAGGCTGATACCTCAAAGAGCCAGGACCACGTGTCAGTCAGCAGAAACAGAGAGTAAATTGCCAGTCAGGAAATCCCAGGTCTGTTCCTGTATAACAGTGTGGCCCACAGCAGGCAGACTTTATCTGAGCATAACTTGCAGATCTCAGAGAGTCCTAGAAGCAAATCTCTAGCTGCAGGCCGAGTGAGAGTCTTGTCCTACTCCTTTCTGGCTACTCAGTCTATCTTATATAAGAAAACCGTCCACCTGCTCTACACAGATAAAACAGCAAATTTACAAGACCTATGTTGAGTCAGGCCTCACACACACTGCTATGGCTCATTCAGTCTTGGAAGAGTCCACCTCACTCATCTGCGATACTCAGTACACAATCTGATTCCTGCCAAGTCACCTTTGACTTGCTAAGAATGACTCCCTTACACAGAAAGGCCTCGCCCTAGTCTGTACCCACTGAGTCACAATAGGGTGGCCCTCATTTCTCAGAAATGATGCCACACCCTTCCAGACACTCCACTGAGCTGGACATACACCAACTGCTGTTCTAAAATCCACCTAAAACCCGGAATTATTCAGCTTCCACTAGAGGTAGAGCACTTTAAAGGTCCTGAAGACTGCCATCATTTTGGGATTGTGAACTGATTTTAAATATTCAACCACAGAAGTTTTAGCACTAGATTGACTCAACAACAACAACAACAACAACAACAACAACAAAATCCTACCCATTCAAACCCTCCCTCTTACATTTTTGATCTTTATTTATTCGGCTACAAGTCAATTAACAGACACCTATAGTTCAAAAAGACGGTATCTGGCCAGGTGGTAGTGGCACAGGCCTTTAAGCCCAGCACTTGGGAGGCAGAGGCAGGCAGGTCTCTGTGAGTTCAAGGCCAGCCTGGTCTACAGAGTGAGTTACAGGATAGCCAGAACTATTTCACAGAAAAATTGTCTCAGAAAAATAAACAAAACAACAACAACAAAAAGACAGTATCTGGTAACTCCTCCACTAAGAAATGAAAGGTAGAGAAAAGGTTATCTTCTAACGGGTAAAACCACCACTAAATATACAGAAGTTCATTTACAAACACAAAAGTGTAGACTGGAACTAATTCGCGACACTCCAAAGGGACTAAGTTGGTTATAGTTGCCCTGTCAGTCAAGGCTCAAAGTCTGTCTTTCTCTAAGCTGTCTTTCTGATCCTAAACCAGATCTCCCAGTAAACAATGAAGGGCACTAAGGGCACTAAAAGGCACACAAGGAATGTTCATCCAAGGAAAACCTCGACCAAGGATCCTTGGCCCATCTAAGGTAGAAGGAAGAACAAGTGGGCATACAGGGTGTGGACTCTGCGAGAATTGGTGTGCACACGAGTATTAGAGATTATAGGCTTGAACCAACACACCTGGTCTGAGATGTATTAACTCATGCTAGTGGCAAGTAGGCAAGGCCAGAGATGAAGAAATTGCCTGAGAATGCACAACTAGGAAGAACCCAAGGCTTTCACTCTGTTGCCTTTAATGCTGATCATCTTATACCAAAACTGGTCTAAGATACACTTTCGCTTCCTTACCCTGTGCTGGTATGTACAAAGACCAACACTCCACCCTGAGCCATACCCCGGCCCCAGAACACACTGTCTAAAATGAAGACCTTGTATTAAGACAAGCAAATGACACACATATGAAAACTGCTTTGCCTAACACTGTCTTCCAGCACCACTGTTCTGCCAACCACTTCAGGTAAATGATCAATCATTTGGTTGCCTCATACAGAAGCTAAACTAAAGAAATGTTTTTCCTGGCTAAACACAAAGGTTTATTTAACAAAACTGAAACCTCCACCTCCACTGAACACCTAATACTGAAGTCAAGAACTATGTGCTTTATGAGGGGGGGGGGATTAAGTCCTTAGGTAACTTTACTAATTCAGTTTAAAGAAATCCTAGCTTTTTTTGAGATAGGGTCTCATGTAGTTCAGACTGGAACTTACTATGTAACCAAAGATGACCTTGATCATCTACCTTCACTTTCAATTATAGGCATAAGTCACTATGTCCAGTTATGTGGTGCCAGGGATATAGCTCAAGATTGTGAATGGCAAGTAATCATTTCACCAACTGAGCAACATCCCAACTCAAGAAACCTTACTGTTAACTCCTTGTTTTTTGTTTTTTTTTTGAGACAAAGTCTCAAACCATAGGCCAAGTTGGCCTCAAACTTCTAGCAATGTTGCCTCAACTTCCCAAGTGCTAGATGACAGGTATGAGCCACCATGCCCAACCTAACTGCTTAATTTGATTTTACATCCCCAAACAGTCCATCTTTCAAAGTAACTGCTGTTAAGATTAGCTTTGCAGCCAGTTGGTGGTAATGCATGCCTTTAATCCTAACACTCGGGAGGCAGAGGCAGGCAGATCTCTGTGAGTTTGAGGCCAGCCTGGTCTACAAAGTTCCAGGAAGGGCTCCAAAGCTACAGAGAAACCCTGTCTTGAAAAAACAAACAAACAAACAAACAAAAGACTGGCTTTGTGACAGTACCTGTTCTGTGTGGTTGTCTGGAGACTAAATAAAAGAATGCAAAATAAAAAAGGCTGAATAACTGATAATATTTAAAAACCCAAATTCTGGTTTGCATGAAATGAGGTATGTATTTTCTACCGGAATGATTTATATTCCCTTAAATGATCACAGACCCCAGCCACAGCAGATCTGTGCGCACTGCTCATTAGGTGGACACTGAAGAACCATACACTCTAAAACATGGTAAAAATCAAGCATGAGCCTTACTGTTTGCGGATAGGAGAGGGGACGCAATCTGTCATAATCTTCTTGTCCAGCTGTATCCCATAAGCCCAGGTTTACTGGCTTTCCATCTACCATAACATTGGCAGAATAGTTGTCAAAGCTGTAGAACAGGACAAGAAAAGGTCAGTCATACCCCACAGCTTCCCAAAGGAGGTGTGCCACAGGAAGAGGATGGGCCTGGAGGCTGCTAGTACAGAAATCATCCCTGAGGCCTATGAAGCTGCCTGGAGAGAGGGCAGGCTGAGAAACAGGACAGAGAACCAACCACACACACAGGCAGAGAGATGAGAAGGAAAGGACAGGCTACTGACTTACAAGGAAACAAATGTAAACCAAACTCTGTCTTTAATAGAGGTTTTCTCTGCAGGAAAAATAAAACATGGAAAATCCCACTTGTCAGGCTGGAGAGATGGCTCAGAGGTTAAGAGAGCACTGACTGCTCTTCCATAGGTCGTGAGTTCAATTCACAGCAACCACATGGTGGCTCACAACCATCTGTAATGAGATCTGATGCCCTCTTCTGGCCTGCAGGTGTATATGCAGACAGAACACTGTACACATAATAAATAATAAAGAAAACATTAAAAAAAATCCTACTTGTCTAATTTTCATGAGCACATTTTGTTTCAACTAGTGTCCTCAGTTTAAGTGTACACAGCAAAGTCACCTATGCCTGAGGACAAAGTGCAGTGGTACAACCAAACACAGCAGCGATTTTAGAAGTCACCCACGTTTTCAGAGTGAGTACACCTGACCACATAAGTGTGCAAATTAGCCTGAAACTGCTACAGTAAGAGGCACCCAAAAAAAGCCTACTGACTAATCAGAGAGAGGAAAAGTCATTTTTTAAAAGAGCTGTTATCCCCTCATTAAGGGAAGAGGCAAGAGGATCACTAAGGGTTCAGGTCAATCTAGGCTATAGAGTAAGAAAGACCTTGTCTCAAAACAACAGAATGCTACTGGTATCACTGATCATTCAAAAACAAAACAAAAAGGCACAGAGCAGGATCAGGTGAAAAGTTTAAGGCCAACCTGAGTTACAAAATACCCCATCTCAAAACAACAATAACAACAAAACAAGAATAAAAAAAAAACCCACAAAAACAACTTTACCCTGCAATTTAAAACCAGACAGTGTGTTTATTTGTAATGCTGGCACATATGGATGTACAGCATATGTGTCTCTGGTGCTCATGGAATTCAAAAGGGCAACATATCCCCCGAAACTGGAGCTGCCTGTGGGTGCTGGGAACCAAACCCAGACTCTCTGAAAGGGCAGCTAGTGAGTGCTCTTAAGTCACTGAGCCATTTCTCCAGCCCCAAGACAATATCTTAATACATCAGTGTTATGGCTAACGGGGTTTATTTTTACTATTTGTAGTAGTTAAAAAAAATAGGGACTTTTATTATAAAAGCAAAGTTTAAGCTCATGTGATTTAGAGACTGTACTAACCAGAAGAGCCTTTATAAAGACAAGCAGCTGTAGGGGTTTACAGAGGGGAGGCAAAATAATCACGAGTTCAAAGCCAGTCAAGGCTACACAATAAAACCCTAGTGGTCCCCTTGTGGTCTGAGCCTTCAAGGATCCACTAGAGGGGGACCTGAGGCTAGACAGAGCTCTGCACCATCATGAGGCTCCCCAGTGAGCCATTACAAGAAATGTACTTTGTCTTCCCAGTCAAGTGGGTTACCCATACAGAATCCAACTCAGAATCCAAATCTGCCCCACCCCCTAGTTTCACCTCTACAGCCCTGTAACGAGACATGAACAACTGATGACTGGCCAGAAAGGCCCATTAAAACCAATGCAATGCTCTGCTCCAGGCCCCACAGAGCCAAGCTATCAGGAACTGAACTGCGGTGCTCAGGCTCTGATTTTCTTTACATTCCAGTCTACACACTTCATAGTGTAACTATCTTTTGTTTTCTAAATGTCTAAAAATCAGTAAGGAACTGTACATTCCCCCATATAAGCCTCATGTAAGAAAATCATACATTGATTCTTTTTTTTTTGAAGTTCTAAATACCTAACAATTAGATTCCAGTCAATGTTTGAGAGGAAAATAAACACTATTAATTCATATATGGATTGACAAAGGCTTTACAGAACAGAAAACGCATTGCAGGTAAAATGGTTCCCAACCCGAGGAGGATACTCACACAGTGGGGATGTACTCTCCAGGAAATGCATTGGTCGTGTAACTGATCAGCAGGCAGGTTTTACCAACAGCTCTGAAGGGAGAGAAAACGGCTGTTTAGTCAACACAATCCTGGCTTCTACTACTCTGCTAGAATACTCTAGAAAATGATGGGAAACAGCTATACCACATTCAGAAGCATAAACAAATGAGCTTTTCTAACATTTAACACTCTGCACATATTTTTATCTTAAAAACAAAACCTTTGTATCTCTCAGAAAGGCAGATTGGACACCTCCCTTTCTGTGTGTGTGGCATCTGGACCAGCAGTCAAGGGTATAGAGTAAGTACAAGCCCCAGAGAAGCACTAACATCTTCCACTCAGAGCTGACACTAATATGTGAACAATGACTGCCTCTGCTAACTGCACTGCTATTTCTCAAGTAGTGACTAATGCTACCGCCTGCCTCTAAGTGGCCAAGCTCTCAAACTGCCATGCCTCTCCCAAGTCTGTCCATAACAGAGCACAACCAGTTAAAACAGTCACAGGGCTCTCACTCCCTCATATATAGGCACATCGTCCCCCCCCCAATCCTCACAAGTTGTGACAGAAGCTAAGTCAAATACACTAAACATGCTAACAAAGGACACAGGGATGGAGTAAACTTCTCAAACAGTTGCAAAGAGAAGGCAAAAGAGAAATAAGTAACCATAAGGGACAGACAGCTACAGCTATCACTTAGTGATATCACTCAGGCAGAAGTTAGGGTACTGTTTAAAAAGTTCTCAACCCCTGAAATATTGTTTTGAGACTATAACTAAAAATGAAAATTGCTGCACCATTCGTAAAAAAATATAAAATTTCCAAGTTTCCCCACAGTCCCTAGTTTGACTACAAGGACATCCTAAAGGATCCATCCAAACCGTAGAGTCCAGCTCGTTGTGGCCTTCTGATGGCTGACTAAGATCAAGATGATACATTGATGTTAATTTGTAAGATTCTGTTGCTCAGCACAGGCCACTGCAGACTGGGGTTCACTATCCAGAAGGTAAGTTTTGTACTTCCCTTCCACTCTTGAGGCAAAGGGTTCCATAAGGGCAGAAGCTCAACCACTCAGTCTTGCCAATACTTGCTTGACTTGTAACATTATAAAGAGCTTAATGAAGCTAGAGCTTCCCACCCTAAAGATCTCACTGTCAAACACTACATCACCAGCAGGTTAACTTCCAATCCCTAATGGCTTTCTAAACAGAAATGACTCATTAGACATTTATCTTGTGAAAGGCTTAGAATGTCAAAACAAACCTGTATGAGCAAGACAGCCTAAGATCTGGAGAGACCTAGATTGGAGATTCAGAACTAGCTCAATCACTTACTTGTATAGTTTCTGGCACATTTGAACTTCCTTTGCTGCCTCTGTTCTTGCTTATAAGTAGATGCATTCAACTACAGTGAGCAATAATCCAATACCAATTTACACCAGCAAAGGAAGATACTGGGTGCTGAGATACTGCAGGAAACAAGACTCATGGATAGCCAGGAGTAGGGGCTCAAGCCTGCAATCTTAGCACTTGGGGGCTGAAAAAAGAGGATCTCCAGGAGTACCAGGTCAGTCTGGGCTACATGCTGAGTTCCCTCTAGCTAGGGCTACTTCGTGAGAACCTACTTCAAACAAACCAACAAAAACATAGGATGGTAGAAGAGGGTAGAGGATGATCAAAGTACATTCCACACATATATGGAAATGTCAATGAAGGAACTTAGTACAAGTAATATAAGTAATAATTAAAAAAAAAAACAAAAACCTTAGCTGGGGCTGTAGCTCAGTGGTAGAATATTTGCCTACTACACAGGCATCCTGCACTCAATCCCCACCACTTCATCTTCCTCACACCACCATCACGCTCCCCAGCATGTTAGGCAAGCCTTTCACTAGCTCTGCAGCCCAGCTAGAGTAGAGGCATCATCTTTGAAAGACCCAACTGGAAAGAGACTGAGACAATCTGGTACTGAGAACTGTGTTGTTGCTATTTGTAATAATGTACCTGTGCACACACGTCATAGTATGCGTGAGATAAAAAGTTCAAGGTAGCAGTTCTCAACCTGGGGGTCCAATGAGTCTTTCACAGGGGTTGCAAAGACCATCAGAAAACAGATATTTACATTACAACTCATAACAGTGGCAAAAATAGTAGCAAGGAAAATAGTTGTATGGTTGGGGGTCACCACACATAAAAACTGTATTAAAGGGTTGCAGCATTAGGAAGGTCGAGAATCGCTGCTTTAAGGGAATAAACACGTTCTTCCCTCCTATCATGTGGACCCCAGGGATGGAACTCAGGTTGTCAGGCTTATGGCACGTACCTTCGCCTACTGAAGTGGTCTCAATACACAACCCTAATGACCTTGAACTTACTATGTAGATTGGGCTGGTTTTGAATTTGTGCCCATCATGATCCTTTGACCCATTTACCTCTGCCTCCTCCATGCTGGAGTGACAGTTGTGAGCCACCACACATGACTGGGAATGTAATTATTAACATAATTAACTACAATTTACATTCTATAAAAACATGACTATAGGGTTGTGATGCAGCTCAGCTGGCCTAGCAAACACCAAGTCCTGGGTTTGTTCCCCAACACTAAATAAAACCAAGCAGGGTGGCACTTGTCTGTAATCCTGGCACCCAGGAGGTAGAAACAAGGAGGATCAGAAGCTCAAGGTCATATAGCATGTGTGAGAGCCTGTCTCTGTACTTTGACTAAATTCTTAACTTTAAAATGGGATCAGCATAAATAGAAAGGTTATTACCCTTCTTCTAGTGTATTTACTCATCCCTTGTAAACACATGGCATAAATCAACTCTAGAGGCCAAAGTCAACAATTGAACTACAGGAAGTAACATCAAGAACATGTTCACATGGAGAATGGAAGCCATATTTGGTCACAGCCATGACTGACAGTGCTGCAGAATTTCTGAAAGTTTCTATCTGCTTTGGAATTTTCTGAATTTGTATATTTAAGTACTTAGTTTCAACCTCCTTTTAATCTTTAGAAAACGAGCCCTGGTCTACTGGAAGAAACTCCTGTCTGTTCTATATTAGTTCTTCCCCTAGCACATGACATTACTATTTCTTTAACCTATCTTCACTTCCTGCCCTATCCTGCAGAAAAGACTAAGAATGAAACCCACTAGTGATTTCCGTTCCTACTGATGTCTTCATTTTCCTGTTAAGAGAATTCTGTGCTTCAAGTCTTCTGCTTTGACCGGCTTTAATATTATTTTCTGAAATTTACAGACCAAACCTTAAAACACACATATCAATAACCTGAAAGCACTGACAACTTCCTCACATTAAAAACATGTAGAGAGGCTAGTAAGATGGCTCAGTGAGTCCCAACATCCACATCAGAGGGCTCACAATGCCTATAACTCTTTTGCAGGCATCTGTGTGCATGCATGTATACACTCAAGACACACTTCTACACACACAAAACCTTTAAAGGTATGTAAAAAACTGGCTGTGTAATCACAGCACTTGGGAGTCTTAAAGAGAAGGACTGCTTCAAGTTCAAGTCCTACATGGACTAAGCAGCAAAACCCTGTCCAAGAATAGAGAACATAACCAGGCGGTGGTGGCTCATGCCTTTAATCCCAGCACTCGGGAGGCAGAGGCAGGCAGATCTCTATGAGTTTGAGGCCAGCCTGGTCTTTAAGAGCTAGTTACAGGACAGGCTCCAAAGCTACAGAGAAACCTTGTATGAAAAAAAAAAAAAGATTAAAGAACTTTCTGCATGGTCTTGTAAGACAAAATATTCCTAAGACCAGGAAAACGGACTCATCCAGTAACTAGAAACCAAATGCAGCTCACAACTGCCTGTTACTCTGCCTTTGGAGTAGACAATGCCCAACCCTGACCTCTGTGGGCATCCACTCATAAAAATACATATAAAAATTTTAAAGTAAGAAATGTAGTGGAGGATGATTGAGGAAGATGCCTACCTTTCCCTCCATGTAGACCCATGTCTGTGTGCTCATTCACAAATACATGTATGTCCTCCTCTCTCATAGTCCTCCAGTAACTGACCTTGAACTAGGGCCTGAAATTTCTCTAAGAAATATCTCTAAGGTACAGAGATTCTGTAACAATATTTCTTCCACGACAAGGCTATGTTCAGAAAAATAGACGAATCATTAGGAATAGTTCAATACCAGGAAAAGACAAACTCCAATTCAGAACTCTCAAGCTTACGAGTCAGGAACTTCATAACCAATGGGTATAAAGATAACATTAACACCATTAAAGACTTCAAACTAAGACTCTGTACAAAGTTTTTCAAACACTGAAGGCTGAAGATACAGAAAAGAGATGAGGCTTCAAGAAGGCTTATTCTAGACCACCCCCTCACTTCTAGAATCATCAAATCACTGGAGTAACAAATGAGAGTCCAGTGAAGGCACAGTTTACTTAGAAAGAGGGGCAGGAGAGATGCTGCAGAGGTTAGGAGCACGAGCGGTTCTCCAGGACTCAGGGTCAACTGACAGCGCCCACACGGGGGCGCACAAAAGTCTGGAACTCCAGCTCCAAGAGATCCAAAGCATTCTTCTGACTTTCAAGGGCACCAGGGACTTGGTGTACAAAAATACATGCAGGCAAAACAGCCAAGAATATAAAGTAATAGAAACAAAATTTTAAATTTGGAGTCAGGTGATGGTGGCACATGCCTTAATTCCAGCACTCAGAAGGCAGAAGACAGGAGGATGTCTTTGAGTTCAAGGCCAGCCTGTCTACAGAACAAGTTTCAGGACAAGCTCTAAAGCTACAGAGAGAAACCCTGTCTCGAAAAACCAAAAAAATAAAAAAAATTTAAAAATATATAAATTTGGAAGCCAGTGCAGAATTCAAGTGCCTTTATAATAGGCCAAAATAAGCAGCCGTCCACACCACAAGAAAACAAAAACTCATGAGGAGCTTAAGCAAATTCATGGCCCATGCTACCTATCACTGATCAATGGAAGCAGAGTAAAATGTGTGCATTCCTGTAGGGATGACATCATAGGAGGCTGAACTAACGAAATTCCTAGACAGCAATGTCGAAGTTAGACACTGTACTGGACCCAAGTCCACACGCAGACAAGAAGGAAACTTAAGATTTGGCTTGTCAGCTTCCTGGTTGTCCTAAACTAAAGCAGTCCTGTTAAAACCACTGAGGTAGTTGTGATGGCACATCTCAGCAATCCCAGCAGAACAAAGTCAGGGCTGGGTGGGGATTTAATGAAGTAATACAACACTTATCTACTAAATGTGAGGTCCTAGCACCAGCACAAAGAAAAAAGGTGTGTGTGTGTGTGTGTGTGTGTGTCCAAGAGTAAGAGCACTAGCTCAGTGTGGTTCAGCGTATGCCATACCACTACCATGAAAAACCACACGCTCTGCTTTCAGAAAGACCATCTGATACAAGGTTAAATCTCTCCTATTTTATATCCACTGTCAATTAACTACTGAACAGAGACTAACCCTCCAGACAGACCGACTAATCTAACATGGTCATCAGAATTTTTAACTGAAATTCCTCAAAAGAACTTTTAAATAAGAAAGTTCCCAATTTGTAGAACCTTAGTTTGTCATCACTCCTTATATTAGAAGGTACACCAAGAGGCTTTTAGCCCTGTAAAATTTGGTATACTATATATGACATTAGGCTTAATTGCTTTAAAATTTTTCAGAGTAAAAGGCACTCCATCTATACCTCAGGCACAGTTTATTTGATGAAAAGCAAAAAAATATTATTCGCATGCAAAGCTATGTATCTATATACTTCTAGACCAGTGGATCTCATGCTGCAACCTTTAATCCAGTTCCTCATGTTATGGCAACAATAACATTATTTCGATGCTACTTCATAACTGTAATTTTGCTTCTGTTATGAATTGTAATGGGGGGGTCACAGGTTGAGAACCAATGTTCTAAATTAATGTTCCTGTACATTCCAAGTGTAAATTTCATCAATCTTTTGGTAAATGTATACTTCTGTCATTTAGCCCTAACAATATCTATGTCAAATATAGTACGAAAAAGTACACCAAGAAGGTCTGGAGAGATTGCTCAATGATTAGGAGCACTGACTGCTCTCGCAGAAAACCCAGATTCAATTCCCAGCATCCACACTGTGACTTACAACCATCTGTCACTTCAGTTCCAGGGCATCTAATGCCCTCTTTCTGGCCTCCTTGGATACCAGACACAACTGTGGTATAGACATACATGCAGGCAAAACACTCTTATACATTCAGCATGTTTAAAGTACAGTTAGATGCTGGTGATACACATCTTTAACACAACATTCAGATCTCTGGGAGTTCCAGGCCAGACAGTGATACATATTGAGACTCCATTAAAAAAAAAATGTATACTGGGGATAGAAAGATGTCTCAGCAGGTAAAGGTAAGCCTGACTACCTGAATTCAATCCCTGGGACCCACGTGATGGAAGGAAAGAGCCAATTCCTCCAGGTTGTCCTCTGACCTTTACAGCTTGTCATGGCAATGTATACCTTCCACACACATACAAATAAATACATTTTTTTAAAAAAAGTTTTGCTTTTAAAAAAGAAAACTGAAAAATTCAAGGCCAGAAACTGCATTTCTAACATTCTTCACAGACCCTCATAGTAAAAACAAACACAAAAACTCCAACAATGACAGTAAGAATAGGGGCTAATGGAAATGGCTCAGTGGTGAGCACTTGTCTAACACACAAGAGATAAGGCACTGGAAAACACACACACACACACACACACACACACACACACACAAAATGGTAACCAGCATTTCTAGGCACTCCACAAGAACCAGGCACTTAAGAGTCTCTTAATATTCAGCATCTTGTTTAGTCTTGTTTAACTTTCCCTAGAGGCATCTCTCTTGAGGAAAAGAATGACAGGCTGAGGGTTACTCCAGAAATTGAAACAGCAGTGGGGGGCTGGAGACATGGCTCAGCAGTTAAGTGCACTGGTTGCTCCTTTAAGAGGATCTGGGTTCGATTGCTAGCACCCCATAGTGATGCACAACCGCCAGAAAACTCCAGTTTCAGGGGATCCTTTGCTTGCACGAATATATAGCACATACATACATGCAGACAAAACATCCATACACATAAAAAAATTAAAAATAAGAAAAAAAGTAATGAAACCCAAAGGAAGGCTCCAGATCCCACAGTAGGCATTCTAACTATTTGACTTTTTTGTTTTATAGTTGGTAACCCGCTAAGATGTATCTCAGCTGTTCAGCACTTGCCAGAAGCATAACATAAGGCCCTGAATTCCAACCCCAGAGCGCGGGGGGGGGCAGACCTACAATATGATTTATAAGTATCAATAAAAATATTACCATACCTGTTGCATGTGTATTTCAGTGAATCTTAAAATTTTTCAAACACTGTGGTATGATACTGGATCAGCAGCAATTTGCCTCTTTTTTAAAAAGTAATTTTTTTGAGAATGTCTTCCAATGGATTTTGATCATATTCATCCCCCACTCCTCCTCCTAGTTTTGCACACACCCCCACCCTTAAAAACCCACCCAGTCCAATTTGTACTGCCCATATACTCTTGAGTGTGGGGCCATCTCCTGGAGCTAGGTGGATCTACCAAGGCCACACCCATAAAGAAAACTGATTCTCCCACCCCAAGAAGCCATCAAGGGTCCATTCCTACTCGGCCTCGGGCCTCGGCCCTCCCTGCCCTGGGCTAGGATTCTGTACAGCTGCTATGGAGTTCAGAAGTATAGTCCAGAAGATACTGCTTCCATCTAGTGTCCCTGACCTCTGGTTCTTATAAACTCCCTTCTTCCTCAACGGTGTAAGCTTTGGGACAACGAGGGTGGTGATAGAGTAATTTAACTTATAAAAAACCTAGGAATGTGGTACGGCTTCCCAATCCACAAAAGCATTTCTAACTTTTAAAGGAAGTTCAGATAACTTTTCAAACGTTCCCCAGGAAAAGTGCATTCAAAATACAAACAAACGCTTTCACTTAAAGCAGGCCTGATGGCTCATACCTGTAAACCCAACACTACTAAGGTTGTCACAGGCGAATAACCATCGAGGACCAAGATGCAGAAAGACCCTGGCTCCAAAACAGAACTTCAACTGCTTTCATTATCAAACAACTGTCCCAGGCGACAAAGCTTCCTTTTAGGAGGCGAAAGGGAAAGCAGTGCACGCAATTCTAGCCGATGAAACTCCCAATATGTAGTTCTATACATTGAGCCCTGTTGTTTGTGAGACAACCCCCCCCAAAAAAAGGGGAGATTTGATCGTTTGGCTACATTAGTTACTGGGGCAATCCCAAATGTCTAACGTAGAGTTTATGCAAATAGGTGAACAATCGATCAGGAATTCAGGGGCTGCGATTCAGGAAAATCCGTGTTCGCTGCAAGCGTGGAAGACAGTAAGTTTGCAGCGCGTTATACTGAACTTGAAAATGTACCAGTTGCGTTTTGCGTTTGAGGAAACCGGGAGTAGTAAATCTGCAAGCTTCCTCGTTAACACGAACCTACACAAGCAACGCTGAGACGCGCGATTTTGCTCCGATTACACTGAGATTCTTGTTTCTACTGAAAGGGGGGGGCGCCTGCATAAGACCAGTCTTGTCTCCCTCAAGGGCCTGAACCCATCACGAACAGTCATGAAAAGAATTGCCTCGAGTCACAGGGAGCTGGATCTGCAACGTCCCTATCTAATGCCTTCAGAGAAGGCTCATTTTTTTTTTTAATGACCACACGGCGTTCAATGGACAGTCTTCATCACACTGAACTCCTTCAGCTAGCATTCCAGTAACTTTCTCGGCGCAAAGCGTGAAAATGAGCATTTTTATAAACACCCTGCAAAGTCGAAGCAATCGAGTCCGCTCCCAACTTCCAGGTCACCCAAGTGGCCGGTGCAAACCTGCATCGAATAGGTTCGACTCGGAGGCCGTTACCTAGCCCAGTTCTCGGGGGGGAAATCCTAAGTTAATGAAGAAACTGGACTTCCTTTTCTCAAAAACAATACAGAAAAAACAAAAAAAGCAAAAATTTTCAAACCAGCCTCGTCTACGTGCCAACGAGAGCAGGGCGACGGGCGGTGTCCTGGGGAAAAGAAAGCGGGAGGGTGGAGTTCACTTTTCCCTCCGGCCGGCTGGCCCAGGCCCTCCCCCAACCAGAAGCCGGAACCAGGCCTGGGAGGGTGGGAGGCCCGCGCCCCCCAGAAAGCCGGGCGCGCGCTCTACGCCAGCCCGAGGCTTTTCGGGCCTGCGGGAACCCGAGTGCCGCCCGCCCCCCACGGCGCCGCGGACGATACCTCCTCCGTAGCTCCCCGACACGGTCGTGCACTCACCCGTCTCCCACCACCACACACTTGATGGCCTGCATCTGGGCCGCTTCGTGGGCCGCAGCGGCGGCGGCCGGTCACTGAGGCGGGAAGCGGCGGGCTCGGGAAGCGCGGGGCAGGCGGGTGCGAGGCTGCGGGCGGCGGGGCGCCGAGTGCCGGGACCGCTGTCCACGCCGCCTGGCCCTCAGTGGACTTGGAAGGCGAAGCACAGCAGCAGCCACCACCCAAAGCTGAGGAAAACTGCAGAGAAACAGGAAATGGCCGCTCCACTCACATCCGGCCTCCCCTCCCCCTCGGTGCCGTCGACGCAGCTCCCAGGCTCCGGGCGGGGCCGCTCCCGCCCGCGCCGTTCCTGGGTTCCACGGGCTTTCGGGAACGCTCGGAAATACTCGGCTCCAGCCGGCGAACGCGCCTCGAAGGGCCGCGGGGCGGGGCGTCCGCCATCTTGGCACGCTCCCGTATCCCGGGCGTGACCGAGTTTGGGAAGGTCTGCGAGTCGTGGGGTTGCCAGTTCGGATATAAGGAAGGGCCTCGTTCTCCCGCGTCCTCTCCTGCCAACGCCACGGAGAGATTCTTGAGCCCCCTTGTTATGGGATAACTACAATATGCTATGGCATGAGGCCCTTCTAGAAAATTCTATATAGCTTGTGCCGCAGTGAGATCCTGTCACAATTTTTCTTTTTTCCTGGAGATGTAGCCAGGTTAGAACGTCCAGCCTGGGGTTCCATCCCTAGCACATCACAAACCTGCTCAGCTGACACACCTGCCATCCCAGCACTTGGGAGGTGAAAGCTGTAGAATCCTGAAGTGGTGATCGACTTCCACTATGTGTGGAGTTCAAGACCCAGCCTGGGCTTCGTGTCTCAAAGACAGGCCAGCTTTATCGATCAGTTGGTAGAGTGCTTCGCTAGCATGACTGAAACCCTAGGTTTGATCCGCACCCCAGAGTGAAACAGATGGGGTACACACCTGGACAGGTGGTAGCAGAAGGATCCCAAGGTCCATCCATCCTCTGGCTATGCAGAGTCCAAGGCCAACCTGAGTGACCTGACTCTGCTCAAGGTTGGGGGGGGCTAAATAAACATAAAACTCTAAGGAAGAACAAAGATCCTTTGTACTATATCATTAAAATAAAATAGTAAGCGTGAGGAGAATTTTTTTAAGGTTGCTGATATAACAGGGTAGGAATATAATTCATTCACTAATAAGATGGCCTATTAGAAGACAGATAAAATATATTTTTGGAGTATGTGTAATGCGTGTGTGTGCGCGCGCGTGCACGTGTAGAAGTGGTCATACTTGTGTGTGCACATGTGTATAGAGGACCAAGGCTGACATCAAGTGTATTTGTCAATAGCTCTCCACCTTATAAATTGGAGCAGGGTCTCTCACTGAACCCCAAACTCTCCAATTCCGGTTAGTCTAGCCAATCAGCTTGCTCTGGAGCGCCCACTTTTACCACCGGTGTGCGCTGGAATCTTAGATGAATCTCCCTAGCCGAAGAGCACAAATCGCCCTTGGGGAAGACTGGTTCCCTGCACCCACCTCATGTGACTGACAGGCACCTGAACTCCAGCCCCAGGGTGATCCAACACTTTTGGCCTCCTCAGATACCTGCATTCACGAGTGTGTGCATGTGAGCACACACACATACTTTAAAATAAATCTTTTTCTCTTTCTTCCTTTCTTTCAAAAGAAAACCAGACCAGGGAGTCCCATCAACCTAAGATCTTAACACAAAAAAGTCAAGAACAAAGGAAAAACCAATAAGGAAAGCAGCTATGGAATTATTCTGGGGGAATTTCCCAGACCTGGAGGGTAAGCCATTTACAGAAGGAAAGTGCCCACAGGGAAAGCAAGCTAATCTGCTGCACAGCAAATACTTGTAAAACTTCAGAACAATGTGGAGAGATAAGATCCTTCTGGCTTCCCAAGAGACAACAAAGTCTTAGGGAGCAGGAAGTTAGGATGACTTTGGGTTTCTTAGCAGTTACTCTTGAGGGAAAATGCCCTTCAGGAGTCCTCAGGAAGGCCGGCAAGATGGCTCAATAGGGAAGGGTACTTGCCGTCTAATGATGCCAGTTTGGTTGCCCGAGTTCCATCCCTGGAACCCAAGTAAAAGTGTAAAACATTATTTTATGTTTATCTTGTTTTCTTTTTGTTTTGAGGCAGGCTTTCTCTGTGTTGCCTTGGCTGTCCTAGAACTCTCTCTGTAGACCAGGCTGGCTCAAATTCACAGAGATCTGCCTGTCTCTGTCTCCTGAGTGCTGGGATTAAAAGCATAAACTACCACTGCTTGGTGTAAAATATTTTTTTTCACGAATACGTTTTTTTAAGAAGAATTCTTGGTCTGGATGCGGTGGTTCACTCTTATAATCCCAGCATTTGGGAGGCAGAGACAGGCAAATCTCTGAAAGTTCGGGGTCAGCCTGGTCTACATAGTGAGACCTTGTCTCAAAAAGAAAATTCTTTCGGAAAAATTGTGTTTAAGCTAGAATCTTCCTTATGGCCAATATATTGATCGAGTGGTTGGGTAAAATTAAGAATGCCTTCTGACAATTAAGCTCTTAAGTTTTACCTCCCACATAACATGTGGAAGGAAGCTTCTGGAACATATGCTCTTCCAGGAGAAGGAAATTTTAAAAAAAGTTATGAAAGACGGAAACTTGAGCCATAACAGAGCAGAAGGGAGCCCACAGTGGGGCACAGAATCTTCGTCTTTAACCCACACAAGGTCTGTGTCCGTGGCCACTTCCTTCAAACGAACAAACCCACGCTTTTGTTAACCAGCTGGGTTCCAATGACAGGCTGCAGACAAGACAGTGGTGTTAAGGGTGGGACAGTAAGGAATGATCTTCTCAGTGGTGTTCCCCACCCCCAATGTTTCATTATAAAAATCTAGGACGGTTGGTAAGATGTCTTTTTGCGGGTACAAGCACTTATTGGCAAGACCGGCAGCCTGGATTTGGTTCCCAGGGCCCAGATACTGAAGACAGAGAACCAATTCCTTTAAGTTGCCCTCTGACTTGGGCGTGCACAAATGCTCAAACACACACACACACACACACACACAATTTTTAAAAATTAGTGCTGTGTGGTGGCACATGCCTTTATTCTGGGCACTTCAGAGGCAGAGACAGACCTGTGAATTTGAGACCAGCCAGGTCTACATGTGGAGTTCCAAGCTAGCCAGGGCCACATAGTGAGACCCTATCTGAATAATGAAGAAAAAAAAAAAGAAGTGAGGGGGGAGACTTAGTGTTTTGCTTGTTTGTTGTTGTTTGAGACAGGGTTTGTATCACTGGCTGTTCTGGAACTCAACCTGTAAACCATCCTGGCCTCGAACACAGAGATCCTCCTGCCTCTGCTTCCTGAGTGCTTGCATTAAAGGCATGCGTTACCATACCTGGCCTCTGAAGTTAGCTCTTGCCTTGCACCTTGTTAAGGCATGGTTTCTGCAGCACTGAGCTTCCAGGTGATTCTCCTGGGTCCATCTAGCGTTGTGCTGTGGGGCTGCGACATTATAGCTCTTTGCTGTATCAGCTGCCTTTGTACGTGGGCTGTGGGGGTCGAACTCAGGTCACCAGGCTTGTGTGTGTGTGTGTGTGTGTGTGTGTGTGTGTGTGTGTGTGTGTGTGAATGTATGTATATGCACCATATGCATGCAGGAGAGCACAGAGGTCAGGGAGGGCATGTGGAAGCAGGACTGGAGAGCTGGCCCAGCACTTTAGAGCTCTTGCTGTGGAATAAATATATGTTATATATGTTGTGTAATAAAGCTGACTGGCCAGTAGCTGGTCATGATAAGGTTAGGTGGGAGAACCAGACTAAGGGCATTGGGAAGAAGAAGGGTGGAGTCAGAGGAGTTGCCAGCCAGATACAGAGAGGAAACAGGAGGTGCAAGATGAAAGAGGTAATGCCACGTGGCAAAATGTGGCTTAATATAAATGGGTTAATTTAAGTTGTAAGAAATGGCTGGGGACAAGCCTAACCAATAGGCTAAGCATTTATAATTAATAGTAAGTCTCTGAATGGCTATTTGGGCGTGGCCGAGACACAGAGAAACTCCGCCTACAACTTGTTGCTCTTACAGAGGACCTGGGTTTGCTTCCCAGCACCCACATGGTAGCTCACAACCATCCATAGTTCCAGTTCCACTGCCTTCTTCTGACCTCCACGGGCTCCAGGAACACATGTAGTACAGGTCCATAACATGAAGGGAAAACACTCATACACATATTTTTATTTTCAAGGCTGCTGTAGAAGAGGAGGAGGAAGAGGAAGTCATCAGAATACATTGACACTGGAGTTACGGGTGGTTGTGAGCTACCCTGTGGGTACTGGAATCTCTACCGCCATAACAAAATACTGCATCTTGGGTAATTTATACAGACTAGAAATTTTTTTCTCACAGTGGAGGCTATTAACTTCAATACCAAGAACTCAGAAGAACTGCTGTGCACGCACAGATGCACAAACATCAGATACATCGTGGATCGTAGGGCTAGCATAGTACAATTATTAGATAATAGGGGCTCGAGAGGTGGGCCCAAGAGTAAAGGCCTTACCCTGCAAGAATGAGGATTGGCCGGTTCAGGCACTCTCTCCTCTATTGCTTAGGGTCTTAGCTGGGGTCATCCTTGGGGATTCCTGGGAATTTCTCTAGAGCCAGATTTCTTGCTAGCCCCAAAATAGCTCCCTCAAACAAGATATCTCTTTCGTTGCTCTCATCTCTGCCCTTCCTCCATCTTGAACATCTCATTCCCTCAAGTTCTCCTTGCCGCTCCCCTTTTCCCCTCCTCTTCCTCTTCTACCCTTCCTTCTCCCCCCACCACCCCTATGTTCCCAATTTTGCCAGGTGGTCTTGGCTATTTCCACTTTCCAGGAGGATCTATATATGAGTACATACCATATTCATCTTTTTGGGTCTGGGTTACCTCACTCAGGATGGTGTTTTCTAGTTTCATTTGCATTCAAAATTCAAGATGTAATTGCTTTTTACCACTGAGTAGTACTCTGGCCTTGCCCTATAGTCAAATTGATGAATATCTTAAATATCACCATAGAACCTTCATCCAGCAACTCATGGAAACAGAGGCAGAGACCCACATTGAAGCACTGGACTGAGCTCCCAAAGTCCAGTTGAAGAGTGGGAGGAGGGAGAATATGAACAAAGAGGTCAAGACCATGATGGGGACACCCACTGAAACAGTCTACCTGAGCTAATGGGAGCTCACCAACACCAGCCCAGCCAGACCGGGAAAGAACAAGCATAGGACCAAACTAGTTCCTCTGAATGTGGTTGACAGTTGCATAGCTGGGGCAGACTGTCCTCAGTGGCACCAGGATTTATCCCTACTGCTTGGAATGGCTTTAGGGAACCTATTCTTTTTGGATGAATACCTTGCTCAGCTTAGATATAGTAGGGAGGGTCTTGGACCTTCCCCAAAGCAATGTGCCTTACCCTCTCTGAGAAGTGGATGGGGGGCAGAGGGGAGTAAGTGGAGGAAATGGGAGGTGGAGACGGAGTGGGAACTTGGAATGGGTATGTATAATAAAATTTAAAAATTTAAGTAATGTTTTTATAATAATTTTTTTTAAAAAGCTTAAAAGGTGGCTATACTGTAACACTAGTGCACAGAGGCAGAGGTGAGGGATCCCTCTAGTGAGCTGGTTAACTCGGCTAGCTAAATCAGAGACTTCTGGGTTTAAGTGACAGATCCTACCTCAATATATAAGGTTGTAAGTGGTTGAGGAAAACATCCAATGTCAACTCTGGTCTCCATATACATACACACATGTATACACATGTGCTCACACACATACACACACACATACAAAAAATCATTGGAACTGGCTTACTCCTCATTTGGGGGGGGCAGATACAGGATTTCTTTGTATAACAGCTCTAGCTGTCTTAGAATTAGCTCTGTAGATCAGGCTGGCCTCAAACTCACAGAGATCTGCCTGCCTCTGCCTCCCGAGTGCTGGGATTAAAGACGTGAGCCACCACCGCTCAGCTACTGTCCTCATATGGTTTTACAGATTAATTTTATTTTTAACTCTGTGTATGTGGGGACATGTGTGTACAGGTGTCCTCAAAGTACGGAAGAGGGCACTGGATCCCCTGGCTAGCCTGATATCATCTGACATGTGTTCTGGGAGCCAGACCCGGGTCTCCTTCAGGAACCGTGTCTTGATCTCTTAGACATCTCTCCAATTCCCCTCATCTTTGTGGGGGTGGATAGAGTCTCTCTCTGTAGACCAGAATAGCCTGGAACTCACAGAGATCCACCAGCCTCTTCCTCTCTGGCCCTGGGATTAAAGGTGAGAACCACTTTGCCATCTTTACGACCCTAGTGAACCTGTAATTGAGTTGAGAGTGCAAGGTTCATTCTCCTCATGCTCCTCGTTTTGTACAGAGGATCAGAAAGCCTTACTGACTCAGGAATGTTCCAGAGAGCAACGATGGCAAGTTGGAGCCAGGCTAGTGACAGCAGGGGATCCTACTTCAGAGTTCTGTTCACTGTGCCGTCTTCCCATATAAAATGACCACAAGGTCTCAGTAATTCTATTATGTTTTATTTTATTTTAAAGATTTATTTCTTTTTATTGTATGTACATATGTGTTTTACCTGCATGTATATCTGTGGACCAAGTATGTGATGATGCATGCTTGATGCCTGCAGAGCCAGCAGAAGGCTAACAGACTGTTTTCAACTGAGCTGTGTCCTCTGCAAGAACAGGCAGTTCTCCTAACCACCGAGCCAGCTCTATAGCCCTAGACTAAGTAATTTTGAAAAGGGCAAGAGGGTGGATTGAATGGGTTAACGAGTAAAGGCCTTGGCTGCCAAATCGGATGGCCCGAGTTCTAGCCTGGGGTCCCACACATAGGAGGAGAGACTCGACTCCTGTGAGTTCTCTCCTGACTTGACATGCGCACTGTGACACGAATGTGTCCCACACACAAATGATAAATAAATGTAGCAAAAAATTAAAGAGAAGATATTAAAAAATAGAAGTGGAGTGGTGCATGAGGAGGCAGAATGCCTGAGAGGTCAAAGTCATTCTCAGCTACGCAGAGAGTTTAAAGTCAGACAGGGCACGGTGGTGCACACCTTTAATCCCAACACTCGAGAGGCAGAGGCAGGAGGATCGCTATGATTTCCAGGCCAGCCTGGACTATAACAAAAACTAAATATATATAGATTTTATTATTGCATATTATTTATTTTATTATTATAAATATATATGCCTAGGCTACATAAGACCCCTGTCTTGACCAGGTGGTAGTGGCACACATCTTTAGTCCCGGCACTTAGGCACTTAGCAGAGGCAGGCAGATCTCAGTGAGTTCGAGGCCAGCCTGGTCTACAAAGTAAGTTCCAGGGCAGGATAGTTATACAGAGAAACCTTGTCTCAAAAAAAAAAAATTAAAAAAATAAAAAAAAACTCATCTCACTCCACCCCCACCTCTCCACACACAGACACATACTATATAATAATTCCATTTACATGGAGTTCTAGAATAGGCAGAACTAATCTTGAAAAAAAATTCAATTAGTAGTTGCCTCCAGAAGTGGGCAGGAGTTGGAAAGGCACGTCATGGATGGCAATGTTCATTTTGTTTATTTTTTCAATTTTAAACTTTTAAAAAGATTTGTTTTTAATATGCGTGTGGATGTGGATGTAAGTGCAGGTACCCATGGGGGCTAGAGGAGTCGGATTTCCCTGAGACTGGAGTAATAGGCAGTTGTACGTCACCATGTGTGTGTTGAGGCTCTTAACTACTGAGCCATCTATCTCTTCAGCCCCAAAGGTCAGGACTGGGGATGAAGAACCTTCTTGGGAGGTGTTTTGTTTTGGTTTTGGGACAGAGTCTAACTGTGTGGCTATGTGGTCCTAGCTGGCCAGGAACTCATACTGTAGACCAGGCTGGCTTTGAATTCTAGGATAGTCAGAGCTACATAGAAAGACTCTGTCCCAAGAAAATTTGGGAAAGGTTTTCTTAAGCAAACGACTTAATTATATTTTGATTTGTATGTACATATGTGTATGTGTATACATGTGTATGCATGCACATGCAAATGTTTACAAAATTTAAAAACTAGTGCAAACTCAGAGGCTAAACTTGGGACCCAAAGGATCATATTCTGGTGGGATTGGTACTACAAATCCTAACTCCTTCTCCCTGAGGTTCCTGTGCCACTCCAGAGAAAATGTTCATTCCTGGTGTGGGGGAAGGAGAATCTTGGTCGTCTGGTCCCTTGCTCACTCATTAGGGAAGAAAGGGACTCAGTGAGTCACATAACCACAAACAATGGGGTGGAGGAAGTCTTGTGAAAGAATGGGAAGTCGTGGCTGGGCAGGAAAAACCAAAAGATATCGGGGCTGGGCAATAGCTCAGTTGGTAAAATGCTTACAGAACCAACATGAGGCCCTGAGTTCAGTTCCCAGGACCCTTGTAAAAACACCTGCAGTCCCTGTGGCAGGAAGGCAGAGGCAGGAGGATACCTGGGGTGTACTGGTCAGCCAGCCTAGTTAAAGCACCCAGCACTAGGTAGAGTGAGAGACTTTGTCTTAAGAAATAAAGGGGTGTGGTGGGGTACCAGGAGCAAGATGACTCACCAGGTAGAGATGTCTGCTACCAAGTGACCAAATCTTGTAAGTCGTCCTTTGACCTTCACCAGTGGGTCAAGCCCACAGACCCACCCACCGACCCTACATAAAATAAAGCAATACCTGAAATTTACAAAGAACGTGAAGAGCCATTGAGGCAGATACCCGACATAGACCCCTGACGTCCATACACACACGATGCACACGCACAGCCTCACAAACACACACATATACACACCAAATGCCGTCCACTGATTAGGAAGGATTACAAATAACACAGACGGGGCTGTAGAGATGGCTCAGTGGTTAAGAGCACTGACTGCTCTTCCAGAGGATCCGGGTTCAACTCCCAGCACCCACATGGCAGCTCACACCTGTCTGTAACTTGACACACATGGCAAAACACCAAGGTATATAAAATAAAAATAAATAAATTAAAAAAAAATAACACAGACTCAAAATGACGATGGCTTCAACGAGCTCAAAAGTGATTTCCCCCAGGTCTAAAAGTCCAGACATAAGTCTGTCAAGCTGGCTGCGTGGGCTCTAGGCAATGAAGGCTGCGGGCAGCTTTTTCTTCCTGAGCTGAGGAGGAGGTCAGTTCAGCAGCTGAGAAACAGAAAATGAGAAGCAAGGAGATAGGACATCCTTCTCTTTCCATTCCATTGGTCAGAATCTGGTCATGTGGTCATGCCAAGTTGCAGTTCTAACTGGGAGATAGAGGTCCTTAACAAGCCTGCTTTCCCAAAGAGAAGAATAGGCCCTAAAGTACTATGATCGTCACACACATCTCTTCCCTCATATTTAATTTTTTTCTTTTTCTAAGTAGTATATATTAATGTAGAAAGTATGGCTTCACTGTGACATTGTCATAAACACCTATCATGTACTTTGATCATATTTTTGTTGTTTTGTTTTTCAACAGGGTCTCCCTGTGTAGCTCTGGCTGTGCTACAACTTTCTTTGTAGACCAGGCTGGCCCAACTTAGAAATCCACCTGCCTCAACCTCCCGCATGCTGGGATTAAAGGTGTGTGCCACCACTGCCTGGCTATTCTACACAATTTTAAGTATTTTGTGTGCACTAAATCATTTCACTTTGCCATTTATTTCATAACAGTTACTAAGATAATAATCTTTGCTTGTCTAAATGTCATGTCTTTTTGTTTTGTTTTGTTTTTTATCTGAGACAAGATTTCATTATACAATAGTACGGGCTGTCCTGGAACTCGCTCTGTGGCCCAGGCTGGCCTCAAACTCACAGAGATCTGCTTGCTTCTGCCTCCTGAGTCCTGGGATTAACAGGACGCATCACCACTGCTAGGTGACTTATGTTATTTTTTTTTTACTTTTTTTAAAATTGTTTTTGTTGAGCTTTATTTTTTTCTGCTATGTAGTACTCCATTGTGTAAATGTACCACATTTTCCTTATCCATTCTTCAGTCAAGGGGCATTTAGGTTGTTTCCAGGTTCTGGCTATGACAAATAAAGCTGCTATGAACATAGACTTGCTATTTTTAAATGTCATTCCTTTCATTCTGACACGTTCTGAAAGTGATAATTTGCTCAAAAAGTATTTGAAAAAATTTATTGACTGCTGTGCTATGACCATTATTAGTGTTGGTTAATATTGGTAACAAGGAGAACTTTGAGGTTAAAGAAAACATTGGACTGGGCAGGGGTGGCACACAGTTTTAATCCCAGCACTTGGGAGGCAGAGTCAGGCAGATCTCTGTGAGTTCGACTCTAGTCTAGTCTACAAGAGCTAGTTCTAGGACAGGCTCCAAAGCTACAGAAAAATCCAGTCTCGAGAAACTAAAAATAAATATTTCATTAATTATCTTTGGATTTTAAAATTAATTTATTTTATGTTTATGGGTATTTGGCCTGCATGCATATTTGTGCACCACATGTATGCCCGGTGCCCGTGGAAGTCAGGAGAGGACATCAGATCCCCTAGAACTGGAATCATGGATGGTTGTGAGTGACCATGTAAGAGCTGTGAGCCAAACCCAGACCCTCTGCAAGAGCAACACGTTCTCTTAACTACCGAGCCATCTCTCCAGTTCCATTGGCTTTATGTTTTGGGTTTTGTTTAATATTGTGCACGAGTGTGCGCCCATATGTTTGTATGAGCACCATGTGAACAGGAGTGTGCAAATGTCTGTCTAGAGAGGGCATGTGGCCACCTCAAGCTGGAGTTACAGGTGGCTGTGAGTCACCTGATATGGGTGCTGAGAATCACCAATTCCCGGTCTTCTTCAAGAACAACAAGAGCTCTTAACTGCTGAGCCGCTTCTCTAGCTTCGCCCAAGTTGTGGTTGTTGAGCCGGGGTCTTGCTGTGTACGTGGTCAATCCACATGAGACTTAGACTCCTGGACTCAAGCCATCTTGCCCTTAGCCTCCCATGCAACTCAGGCCACAAGGGTGTAGTCCACACCCAGTTTCTCTTCCCTTTCTAAATCATCAGTTTTCAAAACACACCACCACACTCTCAATGTTGCTGATTTCCTCACTGTAATAGCTTTATTGGCTTAGCCCAGTGTTGTGTGACTTTTCCTAGGAAGATGTGAACAAGCATGTATTTACCTCACAGGTTGAAGACAATAAAGGAACGATCTTCCCTGTTCAGTCTAGCCCAGTCAATCAGTGAGTTTAATGAGTGACTTACAATAGCCCAGGTGACTCAAAGCTAAAAGTTCACCCTAATACAGGTGATGACTCAGGAGAGCTGTATCCCTGAAGCTCACTCAACAACCTAACAGTGAGCTTGGCCAACTGGGGAGTCTTTCTACCCAGCAATTTTTAAAAAGAGTTAATTAATTTATTATGTATAATAAATGACATAGATTACATATTATTATATATTATGTATAATAAATAATATATAATAATATTTTAATTTATTTATTATGTATACGGTGTTCTCATTGCATATGGTTATGAGCCACCATGTGGTTGGTTGAGAATTGAACTCAGGACCTTTGGAAGAACAGGCAAAGCTCTTAGCCACTGAGCTATCTCTCCAGCCCCCTACTCAACAATTATTGGCTTCTTATATAAGCTTGAAGAGAAGCCTTGTAAATCCTGTAACTTTCTATCTTCCTGAGCCTTGTAAATCACTTGAATTTCCTGAGTCTTGTAAGTTGGGTAAATTCCCTGAACCTTGCAAGTTGCATGAGCTTCTTTCCCTCTTTCAAGAGGGAATGCATCAACTCAGAGGAAACAGCAGAATACCCAGGCTAGCCTGGAACTCCAGGCAGTCCTCCTGCCTCAGCCTCCCAAACTCTGGGATTACAGGTGTGAACCACCGTATCCAGCTTTAGAAAAAGTTGGTGACCCACATCTTGGATGGCGTGTCCCCATTCTCTCTTCCTGAGTCTTTCTCACGTTGATTAAATGTGAATGTAAGAAATACTTCCATGGAGCTGAGGGGATGGCTCAGCAGTTAGGAATGCTTTCTGCTCTTGCAGAGAGGACCTTGGCTCGGCTCCCCACCCACAGGGGAATTTACTAAAGCAAACTACAGTTCCAGGGTATCTGTGTGATGGCTAAAGAAACTCTATTTTATGTCAGGCATCCATCTTGGTACACACTAGCTGTTTGTCTTACTCCAGTGCCTGGAAGATAAGTTCCCAGGAACCCTGACTCAGTGACCTCCCCCTCTCCATCCCCATTCCCAAAATGTCCAACCATGACTTGTTATGGTGTGATTAACTGTTTTTATTACTTTCTTTTTTTGTTTTGTTTTGTTTTTTGTTTGTTTCTTTGTTTTTTGGTTTTTTGAGTTTCTCTGTAGCTTTGGAGCCTGTCCTGGAACTAGCTCTTGTAGAACAGGCTGGCCTCAAACTCACAGAGATCCCACTTCTGCCTCCCAAGTGCTGGGATTAAAGGCATGTTTCACCACCGTCCGGCTGTTTTTTTGACTTTCTATAACTTGTGTATTCATTGTTTTGGGTTATTTAACTTGGTAAACTTGGCAGAACAAGCCAGTTTTGTTGTTGTTGTTGGGTTTTTTGTTTGTTTGTTTCTTGTTTTGGTTTTCTGAGACACGGTTTCTCTGTAGCTTTGGAGCCTGTCCTGGAACTAACTCTTGTAGACCAGGCTGTCCTTGAACTCACAGAGATCCGCCTGTCTCTGCCTTCTGAGTGGTGGGATTAAAGATGTGTGCACCACCACTCAGCAGGACAGACCAGCTTTTGCTTGTCTGAGTAGTTCCTGAAAGCCTTCCTGTGATTTTCACCTTTAAAAGTCCTTCCCTTGCCCTCTTTCTCATGGTAATCTCAAATTTGGTTCAGAAATTATTCATCCTACTAGCACCTAAACAATAAATCTCTAATTATAATTGGGCTGAGTCTATAGTCTTATCCCAGGGATCACAAACTCCCTAACATCTGACATCCTTTTCTAGCCTCTACAAATACCAGGCTCATGCATATCTAGGCAAAACACTCATACACATGAATTTTTTTAATTTAAAATCTTTCCATACATGGGGTGAGGATTTAACATAGTGGGTCATGCTAGCACAGGTCCTGAGGTTGCATCCACAGCACCCAAGCTGGGCATGGGCAGGGCACAGCACTAGGGGTAGAGACAGGGGCAGACAAATCTCAGTGTATTTGAGGTCAGCCTGGTCTACTTAGTAAGTTCCAGGCCAGCCAGGACTACATAGTCAGATTCTGTCTAAAAAAAAAAAAAAAAAAAAAAAAGAGGATTCCTGGAGCCCATTGGCCAGATGGCCCAGCCAATTGGGGAGCTCCAGGTACAGTGAGAGACTGAATAAAAACCTAAGCCTGCAGAGCGACTGAAGAAGACAGCAGACATCAAAGCTTTGGCCTCCATGCACACGCACACACGTTCTCTCCCTCGACACACATACACATATAGAACACACAGACACCTAAAAGTAATCACAATAGTTTCAAACAAATATAAACATTATGAAAATAAACAAATAGACTTTTGTTCTTGTTTGCTTTGTTTTCCGCAGTGTTTGGGATTGAATCCACTGCCTCAATAAAGATGGGCTGTCAAGGGAAGTTATTTTATTAATGTGTGTGTGTGTGTGTGCGCGTGAGTGTGTGCGCGCGCGCATGCACACACGGCGAGTATGTGGAGGTCAGAGGACAACTTGCATTACTCATTTCTCGTCCTTTACCATATGGGTCCTGGGCATTGAACTCCGGTCATCGGGCTTGGCCACAAGTGTCTTTACCTACTGAGCCATCTCACTGTCCCAAGGAAAGTAATTTTATAAACAACTAATCATTAACCATTATTAATCATACACTGAGCTCATAAATCCACCAAACTTACAATCTAAGGACTCAAGGGCTCTGGATATAAAAATAGTTACTGTTTTCTGGGTGCCTTCTGTGTGCTTGGAACTGTGCCCAGCGCTGCAAACTTGATCTCATTCATTTCTCACAAATACCTAGCAGGGTACAGGGGGGTGGGGTGGGATAAGCATCGCATCCTCGACTTCTGGAAGCAGGTCCGAGGAGCGTGGAGAGGTTGCTGAAAATGGAGCCTGGTTTCTCTGCCCTGTTCTCTGCAGAGGCACAGCTCCAGCAGCAGCAGGGAGGAACAGGAGCAAAGCAGACGGGCTTGTCAGTTATTAATACAGTGTCTCTCCGAGCCCTTCTTCTCACTCTGTGCCCGTACAAAAGTACTTTTCACACCGACCTTTCTAATTTTCTCTCTCTCTCTCACAGGATCTCACGCAACCCAGGGTATCTTTAAATTTACTAGGAAGCTAAGGATGACCTTGAACTTCTGATCCTCCTGCCTCCACCTGTTGAGGTTACAGGAGTGAGCCACAGCGCCTAGTTAATGTGGTGCTGGGAACAGAATCCCGGGCTCCATGCGTCCTAGGCAAGCCTTCTCTCAATGGAACCACATCCTTGACCTTCTCTTTCGTGTGTTTGTCTCTCAGATTATCAGCTTTTCTCAGGTGAAGTGATGACTCGGTGCATTAAGTGTTTGCTGGCCAGTTGTGAGGACTGCAGTCAGGAAACCCTGAAACTGAATAAAAGCTGGGCGGGCACAGCAGCAGAGTTAATTTCAGACTCAGTAGGTACAGATAGGGCATTACCCAGAGCAAGTGGGCTAGCTAGACTAGCAGTACCAGTGAGCCCTGATATCACTAAAGATGCCACTTCAAAGAATATACTGGAAAAGTCATTGAGGAGGATTCCTGAGGACAACTTTGGGTTGCTATATGGGGCCAAACCCATGAGATCCCTTTCCACACCTATACACAAAAAGAAGAAAATGTTTAAAAAAAAAAAACACATCTCAAACAAATAAATCCAGAAAAAAAGATTTCTACCAAACTCCTTACATTCCAGAATACTAGAATTCTTCAAAGTCGATGTATATTTTACCTCAGAGGCTTTAATTAGTACCATAAGTTTTTCATTTTGTTGCAAGGAGGGGGCTACTTGTTTGTCCTGGCTGCCCAGAACCGGAATAACCACACAGAAACTATATTAATTAAAACACTGCTTGGCCCATTAGCTCTAGCTACTTACTGGCTAACTCTTATATTAATTTAACCCATTGCTATTAATCTGTATATCGCCACGTGGCAGTGGCTTACCGGCAAAGATTTCGCATGGCTTTGGTGGCTCCATGTTGTCTCTCTGACTCCACCCTTCTTCTTCCCAGCATACAGCCTAGTTTTCCCTGCCTAGTTCTGTTCTTCTCTGCCATAGGCTCAAGGCAGTTCTTTATTCTAAGCAACATATAGACAGAAGGACCTCCCACACCATTTCCCCTTTTCCGTTTAAACAAAAAGGAAGGCTTTAACTTTAACATAATAAAATTACATATAACAAAACAGGCATCAAACAATAACTGCAGTTACAATATTTATATCTACTTTATCTTTTCTCATAACTAAGAAAAACTATACCTATAACTATCTATTCTTTAACTCCATCAAAGACTCCAGAAGGATATAATATTACCTAAGTAAACAGGAAGTACATTGCAAGCAACTTTCAAAATTCTAGAATTGACAGAGACATCTTGCTACCTGGACATCCATCCAAAGTTCTTTTGTACCATTGGGGCATCCATTTTTAGCCTACAGCACAATAGTATCGAGAAGACTCTTCCATAAAGCAGGAAATTTCAAAGACAGGTCTACCTATATTGGCAGTTTGCCAGTCACTTTCTTCTGTAGCCTGTAGAATATCTTTCAGACTCTTTCATGAAGCAGGAAGCCTGAAGGATCATCTCACCTTTAGGCAAGTTTAGCAGTCATCTCTCTGCAGGTCCTGCATGTTTAGTTAAGCAGTTCACACAAGAGTAGTTTCTTGCCCAAATGGCTAAGAAGCCTCTGTGATGTCCGTCCTTTTCTCAAAGTATTTGGTGCTGCCAAGAGCAGACGTGTCTCATAGACATGAAAAGTCCTAAGTTATTAAAACATTTAAAATGCCATATTCTGAAAGTCTCTGAAAGATTTGAAGACTACCTAACTATCTAACTATCTCTATACATCTAGAAAATCTAACTAACAGGACTATAAGCTTGACTATTACAGATGAGTATCTATTAACTTATATTTCTTAATTAGAAATGAGCTACACAAACACAATAATCAAAACACCTTAATCAAGATTAGAAATACACACACACATATATATAACACAAAATTGTCCTTAAATTTGTATCAATAAACCAAGATCCACACCAATGCAAATTATTCATCTCTATAGTATATTCCCCCTTTAAATGTAAACAAATATTTATAGATAATATTTGGGAATATGGGTGTAGTTCTATCCATACTGCTTCCTGCTGTTTGGGGGCACTGTTAATCAGGTCTTCCATGGTGTATCCTGTGTGCTAGGTTCATCTCAGCCAGCAGTTGGGCAAAGTAATTTTTTGAGGGTGTTTACAGCAACCTTTCAGGAGGCCTTGGTTCCTGAAACCATATTCGCCCAGAAGCAACCCACAGGTTCTCATCTTCTATGAAAACAAAAGAAAAACCTCTTTTCCCAAGCAACATGTTCTTAGACCCAAATTTTGAAGTCAAGATACCTTTATAATACACACACTGTTTAGCTTAGCAGCCCATACAATGAAATGTCTCTCTGTACTTAGCTCCTTCACAGTCAAAAAAACTTAAAGAAGACACAAAAATACACATAATTCAGACTCTCCTTATATATTACATCTTTTTATGGCTTATTTTTCTTTACTCCTTTTAATCTTTGACTGTCTGTGCTCTGTCTCTTTAAAGTTTTTTTTTTAACGATTTACTTCTATTTGGCAGCTCTATGGTGTCTCTCTTTGACTCTGCCCTTCTTCCTCCCAGCATGCAGCCTAGCTTTCCCCACCTAGTTCTGTTCGTCCCTGCCATAGGCTCAAAGAAATTCTTTATTCATTAACCAATAAAAGCAACACATGGACAGAAGGACCTCCCACACCATCATTTGTTATTTTGCGGCAGGGTCTCACTGTGTAGCTCTGGGAGTTCTGGAAGCTGCTATGTAAATCAGGCTGACCTTGAACTCACAGAGTTCTGTCTGCTTCTGAGTGTTGGGTTTGAGGGCACATGCCATCCTGTTTGGCAGTACTACAATTAAAGTATATAGGGTCATAGGCTGGAGAGATGGCTCAGTGCTAAGGTCACTGGGCTGCTCTTCCAGAGGACCCAGGTTGGATTCCCAGCACCCACCTGGAAGCTCACAGTCTGGAACTACAGTTCCAGGGGATCCGACGGCCTCTTCTGGCCTTTGCAGGCACCAGGCATGCACACGGTGCACAGGCAGACATGCAAGCAAAATGGTGCATGCAGGCAGAACATTCACACACATAAAAAGTAAACAAATCAATAAAATTTTAAAGTATATAGAACTGAACATTAAACAAGAATGGCCGGGACTACAGGCAACCCAAGGAACACTAGACTATTCATTAGCCCACAAAAGCATTTTTCTTTCTTTTGAAAATTATGGTAAATATACATGTTAGGAAATTTACCATTGTAACCATTTTTAAGAAATACTGTATTTGTGTGTGTGTGTGTGTGTGTGTGCGCATATATGTGTGCGTGTAGGTGTCCATGGAGGCCAGAAGTGGGCATCAGATTCCATGGAGCTGGAGCTTTGAATGTTGGTGAGCTGCCTGATATGGTTGCTGCAGTCTGGACTCTGGTCCTCTGACAGAGCAGTAAGCACTTGTAACTACTGAGCCATCTCTCTAGTCCCTACTGTAACCATTAAAAAGATGGAAAGTTATATTTTGTGTGTGTGTGTGTGTGTGTGTGTGTGTGCACATGCATATAACACAGCAGGCTGCAGGGGGTGGGATGATATATTAATGTTTTCTAGTACTGTAATAAACCCCATTACCAAAATCAACACGGGGAGGAAAGGATTTATTTGGCTTATACAGCCCCCTGTCTGTCATTGAGGGAAGACAAGGCAGGACAGGAACTGGAAGCAGGAATTGAATTAGAAATTAAGATGAAATCACTACTGGCTCGCTCCCCACGGCTTCCTTACCTTGCTTTCTTACAGCCCAGAGACCATCGGCTCAGGGTTCTCGTTTTCTCAATTGAGGTTCCCTCTTCCAGGATAACTCTGGCTTGTGCCAGCGTAGAGAGCAACTCGTCGGAGTCAGTTGTGTCCTCCCACGGTGAGCGTATGAGGAATCGAACTCATGCCCTTAGTAGTAGTGGAAGGTGCCTTTACCCGCTTCACCACTTCGCTGGCCTCATGTTTGCCGTAACCATGTTTAAGAATATGTGATCTAAAATTACTTGTGACCATGGCCATAGTTCGTTTCTTTCCTACTCTCTTTTTTAAAAAGATTTTATTTATTTTTATGTGAATGTGTATCTGAGTATATGCATGCACAGATGAGTGCAAATGCCTGCAAAGACCAAAAGGCATCGGATCCCATGATACCAAAGTTTTAAGTGGTTGTCAGCCACCTCAGCGTCCTCTAGACGAGCAGCAAGCGCTCTTAACCGCGGAATCATCTCTTGAGCTTTGCTTTTTCTTTCTTTCTCTCTTTTTTTCTTTCTCGAGACAGAGCCTTGTCAGGGAACCCAGATCCTGTTTCAGCCTCCTGAGTGCTGGAATACTAACAGGCTAGAGCCGCCACGCCCGACTTTTCCTCTAGTTGTTATCATCAGCTTCACCATTAGAGGGCGCCAAAACGCAACATAGCGACTCCATTCTTGTACGCAAGCGCACTTCACTCGCGAGGAAAGCGGTCGGCGAGGCGGGGCACGGGGCGGAGTCTGCTCCCTGCGCAGGCGCGGGCCGGCTTTGTGACGTCAGGCCGCGCGGCCGGGCAGGGGATCTAGGTGGTAGCTCGCGGAGGCACTTCCTGAGAGTGACGTGCAGACTCAGCTCCCCCGCGGCCCGCCCTCCCGCCGGCCTCGCGGCGGTCTCCTTCGCTCCCTGAGATCGCTGAGCGCCGAACAGCAGCCCGGGGAGGAGGCCTTGGGCGACGCGGCGCGGAGAGGGAGGGCGGGCGGGCAGTGGGAGCGCCGCGGGTCTCTACATGGCGACGGCTCTGTCGGGTCTGGCTGTCCGGCTGCCCCGCTCCTATGGGGTCTTCTGCAAGGGGCTGACCCGCACGCTGCTCATCTTCTTTGACTTGGCTTGGCGGCTGCGCATCAACTTTCCCTACCTCTACATCGTGGCTTCCATGATGCTCAACGTGCGCCTGCAGGTAGGTGAGCCGCGCCCTCGGCATCTCTGGGTCGCGCGCGGCCCTGCCCACCTGACTCGGTGGGATGCAGGTGCTGGGGGGCTCGTGCCATCTGCCGGAGGCTGAGCGCGTACCGAGCAGCGTGCATTGCCCCTCGGTAACCCCACTCTGCATAGACGATGCTTCAGAGAACAGGTCCTACCTCTGGGGGTGGGGTCCAAGGAAAGATGACAGGAAGGTCCCTTAGGACGCTTTGTCCTTAAAAATGACAAATTGGTAGCGACCCAGTAGCAGCGAGTTCTTATGTGAATTCTGGTTCTCCAAACTTTGTGAAGGTTTATTTTGTTATCCTTGTACCTTTAGATGGAAAGTGTTTTGATCAATGTATCCGATTTGTCCCGGCCAGGGGTTAGAAGAGGCAGTGGGAATGAAGATGAGAAAAAGAGGTGAAACCAATTTAGAGGCCCGAAACAATTTGGAGTAACAAACAGCATGTGCCTTGTGTCAGCATTCTGGAGGCCGCGTTTGCTGGGAACGGCTGGCACGTCTCTATCTCTTCAATTACAAAACGCTTTTCTCTAGCGGAGAGAGGTCCTGCCGTTTGGAGTGTCCTGTCTCAAGTAAGAGAGAGGCTGGATAGGGAGCTTCCTTGGATTCTGTTTACACATTTTGGAGTGGCACAGGCTGTGTTGGAGGAAGGACTCAGCTCCACCCCTGGGAAGCATATAATCTGGCAGGGTTGTGTGATTTTTTTTTTTTTTTTTGTGGTTCTGGAGATGAACCCGGTGAGTACGTTGCATTTGCTCCTAGGCAAGAAAAACACCCCAGCCCTAGACGGACTGTACATACGTCATTCCCGGGTGTGCAGTGGAGCCCGCTCGAAGTAGTATACCTCGTTTTTCTGTGGTTGAGTCAAATTCGAGTGTAATGGATTAGGTGTGTGTACAGGTGGTTACAGACCATGTGAAATCCGAAGCCAAGTATGTCTGATCCAAATTCAATAAAACAAGTTAAGGAAAACCAATTTTAAAACTCAGCTCAGAATACCTTTCCTTTTTTGTGGTGAGAGGTGTCAGCTGTGCACCACCGTTCCCGGTGATGGGCTGCTGCTGGGATGAGCCCGGGCTTCCCGCACGCCAGGCAAGCATGCTACCAAACAGCTCTATTTCTGCTCACAAATCAGGACGTCGCACCTGCACAAGGACTCAGTGGCATCTTATGTGATCCCAGGCGGTGGGGGCAGAAATAGCAAACCTTCAGAGCAGGTGGCACAGAGGAGTGAAGAGTGCTGGGTGTGGGAACCGAGATAAACCACAAAGCCTGTGTCCTTGCCAATTATCAACCTGTAGAAACACAGCCCCGGTGTTTCTGCCGGCTCTAGGCACCTCCTCTGAGAGAAGTCAGACATCCTGATGTTAGCTCAGAGTCTGCAAACAGCAGTCTGTGCCTGACCCATCAAATTCCCATTTTGGAATTTGGTGTCTAGAGTTAGGTAGGATTTGTGCTCATTTAGAAAGCTATGTAATTTAGGAAGCTATATAATGTTATGTAGTCTTGAATTGCTCTTTTTTGTACCCTTAAAAAAACAGTCTAGGGATGTAGCTCAGGTGGTTGTGTTTGCCTAGTATGCACAGTGTCCTGATCTTAATCCCCAGTCCTGCATAAAATGGGTGTCATGACCTGTGTCTGTAACCCTAACATTTGGGAGGTGGAGGCAGGAGAATTAGGCTCACTCAGGGTTATCTCTGGCCAGGTAGCAAGACCCTATCCCAGTAAACAAAACCCGAAACACTTCCTCTCGTATTCATTTTTCCTCGTACCCTTCTCCAGTCCAGACTGCTGCAATTGTTGGCCTGGAGGATTTTTGTGTACTCTCCATCTGTTTCCCACCGGTCGGATATGTCTTTTGTGTACATAGTATGATGTGTCAGTGTGTATCTGCAGCAGGAGGAGGCCAGAAGAGGTCGCTGGCTGTCCTGGAGTGGTGGGTACAGGCCGTTCTGGACTGCCTGACTCCAGTTCTCTGCAGGAGTGGTACACTCCCTAACAGCTTAGCTATGAGGGCTCCCTAGAGAAGTCTTCTGAACACCGTAAGGCACGTCCTGTCATCCTTAGCCATCAGTACAGCACATACATGCTTATCCTTACTACGTGTGGGTGTGACCGACCCCTCGCCCAGCTTGCACCTGGATGACGGACTAGACTTTGGTATGCTGTCCTCTTTGCTCGGTTGCAGCCATTCCCTACCTGCTTCTGGAGTATGGTGAATATCCTCCTCCACAGGGACATTCCCACTGTCCTTTCAGGGGGAACTTTTGTAACCTTGCACCGCAAGAGTGCTGAAGGCTCGTTCGTTTTTCTAAGCAGTAAACAACGGCAGATTCCATTCCCAGTGTTTCCTAATGGTGCATCTGTTTGTAGGACAGTGAGATCATCTCTGGAAAGGTGATTCAAATCCATATTTCATCGCGGGGCGTGTGCACTGTGCTGATTGAAGGCAAGCGCATTTGGGGGAGGGAGACTGGATCTCTAGCCGGGGTGATGTGAGCAGTGAGTGAGAGAGACCCAGCAGTAGCGAGGGCAGCTCCGTGGGCTCCAGAGGAGGCATGGTTCAGGTGTAGCCAGCTCTAGAGAATCTGGGGAACCAGACGTGGACCCAAGTAGAGGGAAAGACAGTCTCACCAAGTGCTTTGGGAAAGTCTTGTCTTCTCCTCTCCTCCCCCACTCCTTTTGAGACAGGCTCTTACCATACAACCCTGGCCAGTTTGGAGCTCTTATGTATCCAGGCGGTTGTGGCACACGCCTTTAATCCCAGCACTCGGGAGGCAGAGGCGGGCAAATCTCTGTGAGTTCTAAACCAGCCTGGTCTACAGAGTGAGTTCCAGGACAGCCAGGAATGTTATATAGAGAAACCAAAACCAAACAAAAGAAAATAACAAACTTATGTGGACCAGCTGGCCTTAAACTCCAAGAGACCCACTTGCCTCTTCCCCCGGTGCTGGAATTCAAGGTATATACCACTGTCCAACCATGTAAGGCTTGATCTTGGACCTGAAACACAGCCTTTTCGTATTTGGGGAGTACAGTGGCATACTTGAGATCTTTATACCTGATGCTTTAGGCTCCCCTGAAGGCTTTAGGACTTTTGTTGTTTGTGAGACATCACTAACAGAACCTAGCTTGAGGGTCTATTCTGGCCTGCGGGTAAGGAGAGTGCAGTAAGAACTAGCCTGACCGAGGGGACTCCAGCAGCTCACGGCTTTCCCTCCACGATAGCGTTCTGGTCTGTGACGGGAACGGGAATGTGGTTAAAGCATTGGGCCCTACAGAGTTTTGTTAACCATGCACTTAAATCTCTTGTTCATAGGGCGCTGGGGTTTCCCTTACTCCTTTGGCAGTGCTGGGCATGGAACCCAAGGCCCTTTAAGTCTGTCACAGAGCTGCACCCCTAACTCAGCGGTGAGGCATTTTAACAAATACTAACAGCTCTTTAGTCTGAGAGATGATTGAACAAGAAAATAGATGCAAAGGGATTTGTACACTCAGTTCAGTTCAGTTAGCAGTTAAGAGCTTTGCCGCTTTTGCAGAGGACCTGGGTTCCGTTGCCAACACCCACATGATGGCCCACAATCATGCGTAACCTCAGTCCCAGCTCTAAGTGCCATGCGTGTTTGTGGTATACAAGCCTGTAGAACACATGCACATAAAATAAATCTTTAAAAAACTATTTTTATTTATTTTAAAATTTTGAATTGTGGATGTTTGGTCAAAGGAAAGAGCGACTCTTGTGGATTATCCTCTGACCATGTACATAGACTCCACACACAAACAAATGTAGCCAAAAAAAGAAAGCGTGAAAGCGCTGTTTGCAGACGAGTGTGTACCTGTAATCCCAGCTGAGACACGAAGATCACTTGAGTTCAGGAGTTGGGGCCGTGTGAGTGTGTTGTGTATGCTCGAGCATGTACATGCATGTGTGCATGTGTGTGTAGGTCAGTGGTCAACCTTGGGTGTCTGTCCTCAGGTGCGAGCCTCTTGATTTTTTGATACAGGGTCTCTCATTGGCTGTAGGCTCACTAATTTGACTAGATTGGCAGACCTGGGAGCCTCAGGGATCTTCATGTCTGTAGTAATTCTCCTGTGTCCAACTCCCCAGTGCTGGGATTATAAGCATGTGACACCATGCTTAGCTTTTCCTGTGTATTCTGGAGGATGGAACTCGGGTTCTCGTGCTTGCATGGTGAGTACTTGGCTGATTGAACTGCCTCCTTAGCCAGTTTGTGGTCAGTGTGGGCAGCATAGTGACAAGATCCCTGTCCCAAAATAGAAAAAGGATCGGACAGGCAGCTCTTGCGGAGGACTGGAGTTTGGTATCCAGCACTGACTGACACTTGGTGGCTCACAACAACTTGTGGTTCTTGCTTCAGGGGATCTGCTGGCCTCAGAGGGCATTGTACTCTTGTAAATATACCTGCCACCCCCTGCCACGTAATTAAATAAAAGAATAAATCTTAAAAAGTAAAGCCGGGCACATCCTTAATCCCAAGACTCAGGAGTCAGAGGCAGACAGATCTGTGTGAGTTCAATGCCACTCTGGTCTGCAGAGTGAGTTCTAGACTAGCCAGGGCTACGCAGTTTCTCTGCCTTAAACGAAGCAAAAACCAACAAAAAACAAAGAAAAGAAAGTGCTGTTTCTAATTAAAACTCAGTCTTCTGAGGTTATTAACATTCCACCATTTCACACGGCATGGGAAGACAGATGGTAAAAAGTGAGTCTTTGGGAGGCAGAGGTAAGTGGATCTCTGTGAATTCTAGGACAGCCAGGGTTACCCAGAGAAAACCCTGCCTCAAAAACCAAAACAGCAAAATGAGACGCTGTACCCTTAACTACATGTAGTAGAAGCAATCTGGGTGGGCCATGGTAGCATATACCTGTAGTTCCTGCACTTGGAAGGTGGAGACTGGAAGATCAGGAGTTCAAAATCAACCTGGGCTACCTGAGACCTTGCTCCTCCCCAACTGTAATAAAAATTAAAAATAACTAGTATCAACAAAACAAAACAAAAACAAGTGGTGGTGGTGGATGCCTTTAATCCTAGCACTCGGTTGACCCAGACAGGTGTATCTCTGACTTTGAAGCCAGCTTGGTCTATAGAACGAGTTCCAGGACAGCCAAGGACACACAGAGAAATCTTGTCTTGAAAAACAAAAACAAACCAACAAACGTAACTGGTATCATGAATACCTGCTGGAACAAGTCCTGCCTATAACTTTTCACTTATGTGGCCTCTGAGAAACATGGATCAAGTGTCTTAGTCCCATGTCACCCAAAGAGAAGGCCTAAAGAGAACAGGGAAAAGATACTGTAAAGGCTGATGATAATCGCCAGACAAGAGATGTCCTTGTTTCACCCGTACCTTCTCCCTTGCCGCCCTGTGCTCAGCAAGCCTTCGAACCTTTGCCGTCTATGCTCTTAACCAACCTCCCCCTCCTCTCCCACCTCCTCCTCCTCCTCTTTCTTTTAAATTTTTTAATTTTTATTTATTTATTTATTTATTTTGCAGCAGGGTTTCCCTGTGTAGCCTGGCTGTCAGACCAGGCTGCCCTACAGAGATCCGCCTACCTCTGCCTCGCTCCTGCTGGGATTAAAGGTGTGCTCCCCCACCACCTGGCTCTGTCCCACCTTTTTTGTTGTTGTTGTTTTCGTTTTTCGAGACAGGGTTTCTTTGTGTAGCTTTGGTGCCTTTCCTGGAACTAGCTCTGTAGACCAGACTGGCCTCAAACTCACAAAGATCCGCCTGCCTCTGCCTCCCGAGTGCTGGGATTAAAGGCGTGCGCCACTACTGTCTGGCTTTCTGTCCCACTTCTTTAGTACTAGGGATTGGGCCCACGACCTCTTGATCATTGAGTTACATCCCCAGCTCCTTGCGCCAATCTTCTCTTTCTATTACATCTTATTTACTTATTTTGTGTGTGTATATGCACATGCATGCGTGTGTGTGTGTGTGTGTGTGTGTGTGTGCACCCTTGTGCACATGGGATGTCATAATGTGTGTATGGAGGTCAGAGCACAACCTGCTGGAGTCCCTTGTCTCCTACTGTGTGGGTCCTGAGGTCCAAACTCAAGTCAGCAGCATGATAGCAAGCACATTTCCACATTGAGCTATGTCACAGGCCACAGCTTACTCTGTCTCCTATCTGAACCTCGTTATAAATCCATAGCTTCATGGGTTTCAGTACCCTCTCACCTCTTGGGCATCTTTTCCCCCTTGTTTGTATTTAATATGTTTTTGCTTCATCAGACATTGTACTATATGCCAGGAATCCCAGCATATAGAGACACTAAGGGAGGAAAAAATTCACAATAAAGCTAATCCTGCAAGCTAGGCATTGTGGTGCAAGCTTAGGAGCTGGAGACAAGAGCATCAGGAGTTCAGAGTCAGCCTCAGCTACAGAGTGAGTTTGAGACCAGTTTGGGTCACATGGAAACCCTGTCTCAAAAAATAAATAACTTTCCATGCTAGTTAAGTGTATAATTCAGGGACATTAATACCTTTCCATACTAGGCAGTTGTCTCACCACCCATTCTCAGGACTTCTCCATCACATGGAAATCTCTTTTGTCTTCTGAGAGGAAGGTGAGCTGGCTAGCATTCTGAGTAAAACAGAGAGGACCTCATTGAGAAGGGGACACTTTAGCAGAACCTTGGTGGAGGTGAAGGCTGTTGCCGCATTGATGTCTGAGTCAGAGGAGTGCAGCGTATGGACAGAGGGCAGAGCTGTCACCAGGACCCACATGTGGGCCAAGTTCAAACGGCAGGAAGCTGGAGGCTAGAGTAGGGAGCAGGAAGGAAACGGTAGATTTGTGCAAAGTGCATTGGAGCAACTCCCTTTTTTTGATTTTCCTTGGTGTGTGTGTGTGTGTAAACTAGAGAGGAGAGTAATTTGAATCAGTTCTCTCTGTAATGTGGATCCTGGGCATCAGATTCAGTTCATCAGGCTTGGTAGAAAGTGGCTTTTCTTGCTAAGCCTTCTCACTTGGCCCAGCATCTACATTCTTTTTTTTTCCCTAATGTGTTTGTGTGTGTATGTGCTTGTATATGTGTGTTTATATGCCTGTGGAGGCCAGAAAATGGTGACAGATCCCCTGAGCTTCAGTTCCATTGTGACCACCTGATGTGGGCGCTGGAAACTGAACTTGGGTCCTTTCCAGGAGCAGCAAACATTCTTGACCCCGGAACCGTCTCCCCTGTCTCTCACCTGGATTTTGTATTCTGGACTCGGTTTCATTTTGCTTAGTTGTTTTGAGACAGCCTCACCAGACTGACCTAGAACTCATTTTGTAACACAGGCTACTGGAATTCCAGATCAGTTTCCTGTCTTCCTGAGTCCTGGGATCCCAAGCTTGTGTCACCACTGCAGCCTCCTTGACTTGTTTCTGTATGCTAATTCCTTCTATTTTTATGAATGTTAAACGAGAGCCATCAAATATGAGGTGATGGGAACAAATCAGCTGAAAGCTGCTGCCGGGCAGTGGTGGTGCATATCTTTAATCCCAGCACTTGGGAAGCAAGGCTGGACTATTTCTATGAGTTTGAGGCCAGCCTAGTCTATGGAGCGAGTTCTAGGACAGCCAAGGTTACACTGAGAAACCTAGTCTCAAACAAACAAAAAAACAGCAAAAGATCCAAACAAACAAACAAAAACCAAAACTGCTTACTGCTGGGGCTGCATTTAGTGTGTGCTGGACTCTGGTCTTCGCCCTCTCTTGTCTGTACCTGGGGAGGAAAGAATCAGTTTCTTCACCCCTTGATAGTTTTGTAGGATGCAATAAAATTGAATAAACACGCTATTTCTACATGGAAAAGGATGAATTTGGAGGAGCTGAGTATGCAGCTCTGTGATCAAATGTTAGCTCAGCATGGATGAGGCCCTGGGGGAAGAAAGTCCAAAAGACCACCCACGGAATGGAAGAAAGCAGTTGTTGGTAAATTAATTTGATAAAGGATTAACACTCTGAATTGAGAAAGATCTCTTACAATTAAAAAAGAAAAAACAAAAACCAAGTAGCTCATTGGAAGAGCTGGTGTAGAGATTTCTTTAAGGAGGTACACAGATGGCCAGTGTGTCCTTGAGAAGATCCTGGACTCCAGGAGAAAGCAGATTCACTCAGGAGCAGTGGGAGGTCACTTCACACCTGTTAGGATGGCTGTTGTCAAGGTGGAAGGCGGGAGGAGAGGTCGCAGGAACAGATGCTGGGGAAGGTGTGTGTTCTGCGTCCTTGCATGCTGCTGGTCAGGTTGTAAAGTGCTCAACTGTTGTGAGAGCTGGGTGGTTCTCACACAGTTGAATGTGGCCTGAACCCACCATCTACTACGTCTGCTTCTGGGTATATACCTGAGAGGTTTGAAAACAGGGTCAAAGCTGGGTACTGCAGTGCTGATAAGTCTGTGGACAGGTGACTGGATGAGGCACTGTGGGTGTGACCTGGTGGAAGGGACCTTGTCTAGCATGCCCTGAACCCTAGGTTCCATCCCCAGCACCGTGTCCAACCAAGGCAAGATGTCCTAGGCCCGTAACACCAGTACTCAAGTGGTGGAAGCAAGGGGTGGGAGCCCAAGGTCAGCTTCTGCTACATGGCCTGTTTGAGGTCAGCCTGGCTATTCGAGACTCTGAGTCTAAGATAAATAAATAAGAAAAGGAAAAAAGAATTGATAAGAGCCCCGTTAGATGTCCCCACCTCTAGTGTGAGCATGCCACTTATAGAGGGCTCCAGTTCCTTCTACCAATGTGCTTTTCCATTGCTGGATCCCACTTGGAGTCTATAATAGTTACTACTCTCCAGAGAGCCTTCAGTTGGCTGCTGGACCTTTGGGTTTTTGTCACTATCTGATTATGAATAATGTTGCTGTGGGTATCTCTCTCTCTCTCTCTCTCTCTCTCTCTCTCTCTCTCTCTCTCTCTCTCTCTCTGTGTGTGTGTGTGTGGTTGTTTGTCTGGTACATGCACATGAGTGCAGATGCGTGCGCCCAAGTGCGGATGCGTGCACCCAAGTGTGCATTAAGAAGCATCTCACTGAACTGGAAGCTCAATGTTTCAGCTGGGCTAGCTGGGGGAACCGCTGGGGATTTTGTTTCCATCCTGGAAATGCTGGGGTTGCAGGTGCTCATGTGGTCACACCCACCTTTTCGGAGTGTTTTTTGATTGTTTGTTTAAGTGTGGGAGATTTGAATTCAGGTTCTCATGCTAGCACAGGCAGTATAATAACCACTGAGTCATCTCCCAGCCCTACTTTTTTACCAAGACAGGTCTTCCCACCCCTCACTCCCCACCCCCGCTCTGACTATACCCCAGACTGTCCTGGAACTTAACCATATATTCTACGCAAGACTTGAACCAAAAACGGTTGGTTTGCTTGCTTCAATTTTTATGTGTATGTATAAGTGCCCCATTTTCATGCCTGGTGCCCTTGGAGACTAGAGAAGGGCATCAGATTCACAAGGCAGGGTTTCACTGTGTACTAGCCCTAGCTGTCCTGGAACTCGATCTGTAGACCAGGCTGGCCTTGAACTCACAGCTCTGCCTCTCAAGTGCTGGGATTAAAGTGCCACCACTGCCCGGCTTGGCTCATGTTTTTATGGTGGAGTTCTTGCCATGTAGTTCATGCTGGCCTCAAATTGGAAAGCCTCCTTGTCTTGGTCTCCTCCATACCGGCATTCCAGTCATGTACCACAACACTCGGCTCATTTTAACTGTGTGTGTGTGTGTGTGTGTGTGTGTGTGTGTGTTGGTGTTGAGATCAAATCAAGGGCTTAGCCAGTTAGGGCGATGCACACCAGCACTCAGGAAGCAGAGAGAGGTTGATTTCATTGAATTTAAGCCTGGTCTACTTAATGAGCTCTATGCTACCCAGAGCTACATAGAGAGACTCTGGTCTCAAAAATAAAACAAAACAAAAAAGCCAAACCAACTGAAAGCTTTGTGCAAACCAGAGTAAGCCCTCTGCCCTTGTGATTTATTTTGAGAGGAAGGTTAAAGACGTGTTCTTGTATAGCCCTAAACTGGCCGCAGACTTAGAATATCTGAGGATGGCCTTGAACTCATGATCCTCCTCTCTCTGCCCTCTCCTGAGTACTGAGAGTGAGCCATGCACCACCACCTAGGCATTTTAACTTTCGGGGGCAGTGCACGGGTATGTGGGGGCCGAGAACAACCTCCGCGGCTTTCCTGCAGTGCATCTTGTCTCTTTCTCACTGGACTGGAACCTGCCCAGTAGGCTGGCCGACCAGTAAGATTCAGGATCTGCCTGTCTGCACCTCCCCCCTGCTGGTAATAAAAGCCACCCCCTCTTGGATAAGGAACTGGAATCAAGGCCTTTCCAGCCCTTATTTTCATTTTAATTTGAAATTTTTATTTGTGGGTATGTGTGCCTGTGGCAGTCAGAAGAGGATGTTAGATCCCTAGGCAGTTGTGAGTTGCTTTTTTTGAGTGCTGGGAATTGAACTCAGGTTCTCTGGAAGAGCAATAAATTCTTAACCGCCTGGCCCCTCTAGCCCCTCACTTTAGCAGTTTGTCTTGGTGCGTGCTCTGAGGCGTGGGTATAAACTGACCTCAGCGGTATCACAATGAGGTCCGTGCATTGGGTTAGTGATTCACTGGTGTAAACTGACCTCTGAGCGGTATCACAGTGAGGTCCATGCATTGGGTTAGTGATTTGCTGGGAAGGAAAGTGCATCTGCTTTTTTTTTGTCTGCTGTCCTCGCATTAGGACCCAGATCAGCACCTGACTCAGGGACGGACCTGGGGAGCAGCTGATTGAATTTGTAGCAAAGAAATTCTAGGAGCTGAATGCCAGGTAAAGGGGGTGAGCATTTGAGACTTCAGAGCTACCAGCCTGCCTTCACCAGCCGTGCAGAGCCTGCCTTGGGCAGACTATTCACTGTTCAACAGCCCCAATCAGGCTTTGACCTCTGCTGCTGCCCCACTGAGATACACCTGTCTGTTGAGGTCCCTTTTCTGCCCTTTGCTTTACCAAACCTCCAGCAGCCTTTCATTAATTTCATTTCATTTCATTCATTCTCTGTGCCGTCACGCCTGTGGGCCACCGCCGTCACGCCTGTAGGATGCTGACTGAAAAGAATGCTCAGTGCTTTCCCACGCTCGGCCCATAACACGGCATGAGAAACTGGACCTTTCCTGAGGATACCGAGTTGCCCAGCTCCCCCAGAGCTGTGTGTAGCTTCTCCTTACTGAATGTGCTTTTGAGCAGATGTGTGGCCAGGAGACAAGGTGTGGTTGTAGGGCAGAGCTGACTTCGTAGGATCAGGTGTGAGGCAGAGATGCTTGCCTCTTCAGTGGAGGAACGGAGTGATGTGTCCTCCGTGTGGCCATGAGTCAGCTTCAGTCAGGAGGGTGTTGTTGGCACCTTTTCTCATCCTCAGCTGTGTGTAGAAATTTGCAACCTTTAGCCTGATCCCCTAGTCAGGGCCCATCGGTACCAGGATCCACCTAACAGCACACCACAGCCCAGGGCTGGGTCATCTTAGAGCCATCAGCCCACAGGATCCTGCTCAAGCCAGTTGCCCTACTCACCGGGACTCCTCCCTGTCCCCCTTAGGACTGGCCTTGCTAGCTTGCTTTGGAAAGTATTGGGGGCAGGATATTTTTAGGTTACAAAGCGGTGGTAGTCTGGACTGTCAGGTGCCTGAGGCCATTAATAGCCTGGGTTAGGGAAGGTGAGGAGACAGGCATCCAGCAGGGCAACAGCTGCCTAACTGGGTCAGGCCTATTGTCATTGAGCAAGTTGGCTGCCTCATGCAAGGCAATCAAGGGTTTGTGTGGAGATGCCGTCTGATTGTCCTGAGGATCCTGGGTATGCCCAGGAGCCTTTGCTCCCACCCCTTGGTTACATTTTGAGCCTTTAGCATCTTCAACAGGGAGTGGGGGGAGGTGAAGGGAGTGGATGTTGAGGAACTGACTCCCATGACTGCATCTTATTTTTCCCTTGAACTTGGAAATAAACTCCTTTCTTAGCATTTTGGTGGGCAGGTTGGTTTACTATAACTTAACAGTATTGATGCTTTTGTAGACTTTACTTGGGGCTGAGTTATAAGACCTGGGGCTGGGGGAATTGATTATTTGTATCTTCTTGTATACTTAATTGATGCATCTGAGTCAGGACCCCATATAGTCCAGACTGACTTCGATGGCCTTGAACTTATGATCCATCTCTATGCTGTGAGCATGCACTAGTCTGAAATTCACTGCAGAGCCCAGACTGGCCTATGGCAATGCTCAGTACCTCTCATTTTCTGGCTCCTGTTCAGCTCTGTGGCCCCACTCCTCAAGGAACTAGTGTTTGATGATATTGCGTGTGTGGGAATGTTTTAATAACCCTCTGTCACAGAATCTTCATTTGATTATCTTTTCTAGGTTCATATTGAGATCCACTGAAGGCCAACGCTGACTGACAGGCATCACCCCAGCTCACTGCATCAGAGGCGCAAAGCATGAGGGGCAGAAGGGGGACCCTGGGTGCTTGCTTGACAAACGTAAGGAGGGCACAAGGAGGTGACTTGGACAAACTATTGTGTGGCCTTAAGAAGAGAAACCGGAAGGGGAGCCCCAGCCCAGCATGTGTGCCTTCCTGGACAGATCAGCCTGCCGCAGGTACTGATGGAAGGTCACAGGACACAGTGGTGGCCTCCCTGGAAATGAAACGTGGCCAGAGTGAGGCTGACCTCATACTTTACGAAGTGCTTCAGTGTCTGAAGGAATCAATGGGAAGAAATTTGGCTCCAGCAGCCTCCGTAAGCAAGGTTCTGGTATCTGCTTTGGAAGAACATCTGGCAGGAATATCCTGTGGCCTCAGAGATGCTCTAGGAAGTGACTGGCCAGACAGCTGTGGACGGTACCCCAAAGGAGAGTCCTGGGTGTCAGGATGGCCAGGCCATCCAAAACTGAGGGAAATGGGTTTCCTGAAGGGTGAACCGCTAAGTGCTGTCCCTGAGGGGCCGGGTACCAGGTCGGATCTGTCTCACCCACATCCTGAGCTGTACCAGCTGCCATATGCTTATTCCTATTATGAAGTTCTCCCAGAAGATGAGACCAGATGTGTATCCCTCGACGGTTCAAACCCCGTGTTTTCAGAGCAAACAGTAGACCACAAGGAAACTCTCTCAAGCTTAAAAAGCACTTCAGATGGTCTGCAGCTGGTCGTGGGGTCACTGGCTCTGCAGTCTTCCAGGTCAGCAAGTCTGAGGCCATAGCTAGGGTACAAGCAGAACAATAAAAATAGCAGATTAATTTTAAAGGTTGCCTTGCAGTTTCTTTTGCATTAAATCTGGCGTATGCTGCAGCCGTTCAGTTCCTGCTCTGATCGCCGTGACCAGGCACATCTCGCTGGTTGACGCAGAGAGACGGTTTTGAGCGTGTTTTTAATCATTTCGGAAAGACTCAGAACTGGGGAAACCCAGGAGATGATCCATCTACTCAGTCCAAGATCAGTCAAGAGCCATTTAGCGCGGTTCTTTCTCGTGGAGCCGATCTCAAGGGCTAGCATCCCAGATGCCGCCTGTCTCAGCTCCCCTCCGGCTGTCCGACAGAAGTGGCGGTCTGTAGGCTACCCCCTCCACTTCCTGTCAGCCCTGCTGTGATTTCTGCACTGTGTGGACTCTCTGGCCTGCGGCCTCTCGTCCTTCCTCACGTGCCGCTTTCCTTCCGCTTGGAGTGCAGTTTGCAGTGGTGGCGCTCTGGAGAAGTGTGAGGCTCTTCTGCTGACAGAGCACAGAGCGCAAATGAAGTGTTTCCTGTTTCCCAGACCCGAGGAGTCCTGATCTCTTTTACCTTAAGATTTTTTTTTCTAAAGTAATTCTCCCTTGTGGTTTGTTGATAACTTTAATAAAGGTCATCTAAAGAGTGGACATTTTTAAGCTCCCTACCCTAGAGAGTTAAGAACAGCCCTGTGGGGGAGGGGAACCTGACTGTATATGCCATTTATATTGTGTGCTAAATTACTATGCCATGGGCTATTTTAGTGTTTTGGGAAAATAATAAAACCTGTTCTTTAGCATAATAAATGTTTGATTTTGTGTGTGTGCTTATGGTTCCTCACCTTTTTCTCAGTGTCTCCGTCTTCCTGACATTTGAACTCCTCTTCCTCCCGTCCTCCCTCCTGCCTCCCTTGCCCTCTTGTCCCCTTTTCTCTCCTCTCTCTTGTGGGTTCTGAAGTAGTGCAGCATGGCTCAGTATGGTAGCACACACCCAGCACTCAAGAGGCCAAGGCATCAGCTCTGGGCTAGCCTGTGCTGGTTTGTGAGTTCTAGGCCAACTTGGATTACAAAGCAAGAATGTCCCAGGACACAAAACAAAGGGCTAGGGACGCAGGAAATCGCTTTCTGTGCAGGCTCGACCTGAGGTTGATTCCCAGAACTTATATACAACAGCGTAGTGTAGCTGCAATGGTCTCCAACCCCAGCACTCGGGAGGTGGGAGAGCCCTTGAGGTTGCCGGCGATCCAGCCATCCAGTCTAGCCTCATTAGTCAATTAGTCAACTCCAGGCCAGTGAGAGGGCCTGTATGAAAAAAAGGTGGATGTGGGGGGTGAGGCTGGAGACATTGTCTCAGCATTTAAGAGCCCTGAGTGCTCTACTAGAGGACCCAGGTTCAATTCCCAGCACCCACATGGCAGTTCACAGCTGTCTGTAACTCCAGTTCCAGGGCACCTAACACCTACGGCCAAACACCAGTGCACATTTTTTAAAAAAAGGCTGTGGAAGAAGTGACACGAGGCTGATCTGGCCCACACACCTGTGCACAGCCGTCCCCACAAGGGCGTGCCTCCCCCAACACTTAAGAGATGTGTAGTGAGCTTGGGTGTGCAACGTCTCCTTGCAAAGTAGTCATCTCAGGTTGGTTGTAACGGCTCACTCGTGATTGGCACTTGAGATGCAGTTACGGCCAGCCCGGACTGTGTAACTAGACCTCAAAACACCAAGGAAGCTGGGTGTGATGGCTCACACTTAACAGTCCTGGTATTTGAAGCAGAACAGAATGTTGCAGGACTTCAAAGAAGGCCTTTAATAAACATTTGAGACAAATAGTTCAGAAACGTGCTTCAGGACCGTCTCGCTGTGGTGGTGAACACCTGTAACCCTAGCATTCCTGAAGCCGAAGTTGTCTGAGTTTGGGGCTAGCCTGAGCCACATGAGGCTTTTTTTTTTCTCAGATGAAGTTTCCGTAGAATGCGTGGCTTTGCCTGGCCTGGGACTTGCAATATGTAGTTGTGGATGGCCTTCAACTCATCCTCTACGTCCTGAGTGCGGGGACTACGCATGCGCATCACACCTGTGTATCTAGTGCTAGGGATGGACCACAAGGCCTTGTGCATGCTGGGCAAGAACTTGGTTCCTAGGTTTCTGTGCTGCTCCACTTCCCCTACGGTCTTTGCCCTTAAGGACTGAACAATACAATTATTTTAAATTTAGCAGCTGTGCCTTAGTGGAAAATGTTCGACTTGTCATTCACATCTGGAAATCATGGTTTCCTTTCTTTAAAAAGCACTGGAGCGGGTGGTGAGGTCTTGAAGTCATTAGGTGATTGCCGAGGCTGTGGAGAGTGAGAAGTAAATTAAGAACTGCTCACGTGTAAATGGGGCTGGTGAGAGGGCTAAGCGGGTAAAGATGCTCCTCAACAAACCTGAGTTCAATTCCAGGAGTTCACGTGGAAGGTGAGAACCAGTTCCTCCAAGCTGCCCGTTGACCTCCAAGCCCAAGTACAACTTAGTGTAGAGAGAGTCCCACAGTCCAATTCTGTCATGTCAGAGCCGAGCAATCAGTCTAAAAATCTGAGTATCCAAGCATCCACACTAAGTTGTGTAACATATGGCTTGCACCTGTATGCAAGTAAAATCAAGCCACATGAGAATGATCTATTTACACATAAGTATTTTTTAAAATTTTTTTATTACATTTATTGTGTGGATGAATGAGTGGGCGTGTGTGTTCCGAGACTTATGTGGAAGTCAGTGAATAACTGTGTGTGTATGTCTGTCACCAAAGTTCATCAGTTAAGTGGTATCTGCTTCTCATTTGTACTTCAGGCTCAACCCTTCATTAAAGATCTGTATATTCCCAGCACTTGGGAGGCAGAGGCAGGCGGGTCTACTTAGTTCTAGGATAGCCAAGGAAAAGGTTTTATTTTTTTAAATGTCCTCTATCCCCACCCCCATCAGGCAAGGGTAGCACACACCTTTAATCCCAGTTCCAGGACAGCCAGTGCGACACAAAGAAACTCTGTCTCGAAAAACCACACAAAAAAGTTCTTTTTCATTATATTACAGGTGTGTGTGTGTGTGTGTGTGTGTGTGTGTGTGTGTGTCCATTGCACAGAGGTGGATTCAGAGAACTTACAGGAGCTGGTTCTCTTGTACATAACTCAGGCTTGGTAGCAAGGACCTCTACCAGCTAAGTCATCTCACCCGTCCAAAAGATTGTTTTCAAAGTTACTTTTTAGGAAAGATAACGTTCGAAAAGATAGAACTGGTTTTTCTTAGTTTCCTGGGGCCCATTAAGACTTCATGCTTTTGTGTCAGAATCTCACATGGTCCAGACTGGGCTCCAACTCCCCACATACCCACTAATGGCACCTAGGAATGGTGCCTACAAAGGCCAGATGAGGGCAGAAGACTCCCTGAGACTGGGGTTACAGACAGTTGGGAGCCTCCATGTGGATACTGGGAACTGAACTCGGGATCTCTGGAAGAGCAGTCAGTACTCTTAACCACTGAGCCATCTCTCCAGCTCCCTAAGGGCTAAAGGGGAAAAATGTTTTGGACTATGTCAGCAGAGACTTGCTAGATCAGACATAACAGACTTTTTTTTACTCTTCAAGACAGGACATCACTATATAGCCTTGGTTTGCCTGAAACTCACTGTGAGGATGAGGTTGGCCTCAAACTCACAGAGTCTGAGACCCAGAGCCTGTGTCTCCCAAGTGCTGGGATTGAAGGTGTGTGTCACCACTCCAGCTGGACATAGCTGTTTTTAAAGATTGTTTTGCTTAGCACACAGGAGGCATTGGGTTCAGCCCATAGCAACACACATGCACATGCATGCATGCACACACACATACACACCTGGAGGATGGGAGTATGCCTCAGTGGTTTTATTCCCCAGTGTCACACAAAAAGGATTTCAATAGAAAATTCTGGTTCTGAAGGTGAACTGCAGGAAGCTGCAGTGGTTGTGATGCTACTGAAAGACAGGCAGTGTGGGGCTGGAGAGATGGCTCAGTGGTCGCCAGTGCCGGGTGCTCTTTCAGAGGACCGGGTTCAATGCTCAGCACCCACACGGCAGTTCACAGCTGTACTCCAGTTCCAGAGAATCCAACACCCTCACGCAGACACATATGCAGGCAAAACACCCATGTACATAAAATAAATAATCTTTGGAGAAAGAGAAAGACGGGCGGTGCTGCTGAAGCAGGCCTCTTCATTTGGAGCCAGGAAGACAAGCTCACGGCATCAATGCATGCAAGGACCAGACCTTCCAGAAGAGGGAGCCACGTGTCCACCTAGGCAAATGAGCTGCTTTCAAAAAGCCTTCATAAGCCTTCATTTCCCCCCACTTACTGCAGTGTCTTTGTTTTTGTCCCTGTCTTCTTCCCTTCTTCCCTCTCTTCTCTTCCCTCTTCTGTTAAACTCCACATTTTATCCGTGCGTATGTATGTGTGTCCGTATGTATGTATGTATGGGTTTTTGTTTGGTTTTGTTTTTGAGACAAACGTTTTTTTAGGGGGGGATTTTTTTTCTTTTTTTTCTTTTGGATTGAGACAAACTATTGATATGTAGCTCCGACTGACCTAGAACTCACTGTTATAGCCCAGGGGGGCCTAGAACCCTTGGCAATCCTGATTCACCCACCTGGGTGTTGGAATTACAGGCCCACACCTACCATGCATGGCTTTTTCTCCTTATTTATTTCAGAGAGGATTTAATAATGTGTTATATTGGAGTTCATAGGGTAACTTGTGGGAGTTAAGTTCTCTCGAACATGCAACTTCCAGGGATCGAACTCGGGTCATCAGGCTGGCAAGACAGTGCCTTTACCTGCTGAGCCATCTCACCAGCCCCATGCTCAACTTTTAACTCGTTTGATTAGTTTCCTATTTGTATTCTCTTACATTTCAGGATACAATCCCTAATGCTACGTGGCATATAATATGCACCAAACTGTGCATGCATGCGCCCATTGTGGAAGACTGAACCCAGGGCCCTGTGCATGCTAGGCAATCAACCAGCTGAGACACACCTGCAGTCCCAATGTACACAGACAGTTAGGAGGTCATTAAGCACTGGAGTTTACATAGTTTGGCTTGCTTGCTCAAACAGAAGGAAGTGGATCGTGGCTAGAACAGTTTGCTGAAAGTTAAACATTTGTTCTGCATAACAAACTGAACTTAATGAGATAGATTCATGGTTCTGATAGCATATTCTGAACTCAGTTCCTCATACCACTGAGTTGACGCAGCCATCTTGACTTTCACATCTGTAGATTTTCTTTTGTTTTAAGAAATACTCCTTTTTATTTATGCACGTGTCAGTGTGTGCAAATGCCACATGTGTGCAGGTACCCAGGAAGTCCGGAGGAGTACGTCAGATCCCCTGGAGTTGGAGCTATAGGTAGTTGTGAACTACCAGATCACAACAGATGAGGGTGCTGGGAATGGAATCGGAGTCCTCAGAAGAGCCGCAAGAACTTGTAACCATCTCTCGAGTCCCATGAGATTCGATAGACAGACAAGATAGATGACAGATAGATAACATACATGTACATATTAAGAATTTATAACAGACAAGAATGGATTATGTTAATACATACGTTTTTATTTTTTTAAGATTCTGCTTTTATGTGTAGGAGTGTTTTGCCTGCATATGTCTCTGTACTACATGCGTGCAGTGCCTACGGAGATGAGAAAAGAGCACTGGATCCCTTGGAATAGAAGTTATGGACGACTGTGAGCCATCACTTGAGTGCTAGGACTCGTTCTGTGGGAGAGCAGTCAGTGCTCTTAAAGGCTGAGCCATACCTCTAGCTCCCTGTACATAAATTATGTTTGTGTGCATGTGTGTGCGCATGTGCATGCGTGGTGGGGGGGGCATGTGCAAAGTGCAGGTGCCAACGCAGAGACCACACATGTCAGATCCACCTGCCGTTGAGTTTTAGGTAGTTGTGAGCCACTTGTTGTCTATGTGCTGAGGCCCAAATGCAGTCCTCTGGAAGCGCAGTCATTACTCTTAACTGCTGAGCCATCACTATGGCCCCTCGTGAAATATTCCTAAACTCTAGGAGTGTGGCTCAGTGGGTAAACAGGCTTGCCACCAAGTCTGACAGCTGAGTTTGAGCCTCAGAGCCCCTGGGGTGGAAAGAAAGAGCCAACTCCCTGAAGTTATCCTCTGCCCTCCGCAGGGGTTCTGTGGCACAGGTACATGTGTACCCAAACATAATAAATATATGTAAAAGTTTGTGGACTGGTGTTTTCTTTGGATTCCAATGAATTACTGCGATTCCACATGCATTTTTGCAGAAGACCTGTCAAAGAAAAATGTTTAATGATAAATTGGGATAATCGATCATGTATAAATAGCTTGCAGGCTATTTAGTATCTTAGTGATGTTTTGAGCACCACTTAGGACTTGTTCAAATAAAGCAGTTTGCTGGGATAGACTCCAGGTTTTCTCTTTGTTAAGCGTTTCTGGTTTAGTCTGTTATAGAACAATTGCCAGGGTAGCTATTTCCTGTCTTCTGCATGGGGCTCACATGCCTATCCAAAACTCCTTTGATATGTTCCACAGGATCACAAACTGGAAAGGAATTTCTTATAGAAATTGGTATCTTTGTATGAAACTATTCATAGCTCTACAAAGAAAAAGCTTAAATTTTAATATTTGTGTGTGTACGTATGTATGCGCACGTGCGTGTGCATTCATGCACATGTGCAAGTGTAAGCCAGCCACTTATGGAAGTCAGAAAGTAAATTTCCAGGCTGTGGGTTGGGGCACCTACTTCTAATCCCAGTGCTTGGGAGGCAGAGGCAGGCAGATCTCTATGAGTTCTAGGCCAGCCTGGTCTATGTAATGAATTCCAGGACAGCCAGGGCTACACAATGGAACCCTGTCTCAAAAAACAAAACAAGACTTGCAGGAGTAGCTTCTCGTTCACCATGTGGTCCCTGAGGCTTGACTTCAGATCATACAGCGTGGCTCAAATGACCTTAACCCTTTGAGCCATAAATGCTGACCCCCCAGAACTTCTCTTCAGACAGGGTCTTGTGTGACCCACGCTGTCCTGAACTGGCGATTCTCCTGCTGCCTGAGTGCTGAGTACAGGTGTGTGTCACCAAGCCTGGCTTTAGTTTTTAAATTCTTCACAAGATAGTTAACAACCATTTTCTCTTTGACACCGGGTCTCAGGTGGCACAGGCTGACCTCAAACTACTGTGTCCCGAGGATGACATTAACTTCCCATATTCTTCTTTCCGCCACCTGAGAGCTGGGACTGCAGCTGTGCGCGGCCATGCTGTGTTTATGCATGTGCTGGGATGGAACCGAGGACTTCTGGCCAAGCAGGTCAGCACTCTGACAGCTGAGCCCCACCCCAGCGCTTAGGGTGATGTTCTTTGAGTCAAGGATGGAAAGGGTTAGTTAGCACAGTGTTGGGCACCTACTACATCCTGTGAGTGACAGTCTCTCTACACTGGTTTTACATTAGTTTGTGCATTTCAAAATATATAGGCTTGAATCCTAAGCAGCTTCTTGTGCAATACCAACTGTTTTCAAAGTCTCTTTGTGTCTTAAACCTTTGAAAATATTTTATTTCTTTTTTCTTCTCCTCCTCTTTTTCCTCCTCCTCTTCTTTTGGTTTTTCGAGACAGGGTTTCTCTGTGCAGACTTGGCTGTCCTTGACCTCATTCTGTAGACTAGGCTGACCTTGACAGAGATCTGCCTGCTTCCTCTGCCTCCTGAGTGCTGAGATTAAAGGTGTGTGCACCATCAGTGCCTGGTCCTTTTCTTTTCTTTTTTTTTTAAATATTTATTTATTTTATTATTATGTATACAACATTCTGTCTGTATGTATGTCTGCAGGCCAGAAGAGGGCACCAGACCTCATTACAGATGGTTGTGAGCCACCATGTGGTTGCTGGGAATTGAACTCAGGACCTTTGGAAGAGCAGGCAATGCTCTTAACCACTGAGCCATCTCTCCAGCCCCTCTGGTCCTTTTCTTTCACATATTATTATTATTTAAAACAAATTTCTGTGCGTGTATATATGCATGTGTGTGCATGTGGGTGTCTGTGGAGGCCAGAAGAGGGTGTTGGATCCCTGGAACTGGAGTCACAAACAGCTGGGAGCTACCCAGTGTAGGAACCAAACCCAGGTTCTCTGTAAGAGCACTAAGTCCTTTAACTACTGAGCCATTTCCCCAGCCCCATTCTTCTTCTTCCTTAGCTCATCTGATTCACCCTGTGCATGCTAGGCGAGGGCTCTTCTGCTGAGCCATGCACACAGCTCCTCACTGGGCTAGTCTAGGCCTGTGCTCCCAACATCTGAGACAGTGTTTTTCGTTCTGCTGCAGCCCAAACATGCAACTTCCCAGCAGCAGAGCCAGCTACCCTCAGCACACTACAGATGAAATCCATATTCAGGTTTTAAACTTGACCTTGGCATTGGTTCTGGGACAGTTCATCAAATTTGGAATGATTCATGAGAACATCCTGTACTGTCCCCCACCAGAGCCACTGGAGACTCAAAATATGAGAGCTGATGCCCAAGGCAGGGAGGCAGGACTTTAAAGTAGCTGTCCCCCTGGACCTGCAAGATGTCTTAAGGCGCTCTTGGGCATCTTCCAGCTCCTAGCAGAACTTGGCCTCCCCCTCATTGCCTCCAATATTACCTCCTTTCCCAAAAATAGGCGTTGGAACATTCCCCATGTGACATAATGCATCTTATAGTCAGAGGCAGGAAGCGAGGTTTTCCGGCCAGGCCTGTGAAGTCCCCTGGAGATGGAGTTGGGCAGGGGAGGGTTTTTCTTTTCGTTCCCATTCCGCTGTAGAAGATTAGGGCCCTGACTAGAAGAAGGTGGTTATCTTTTCTCTATCTTTTTTTTAAAAACTTATCGTGTGTGTATGCGTGTGTGTGATGTAGATGTATGTATCCCATGCATGTGTGTATGAAGGATAGAGGACATCATCTTTTTTAATCACTTTCCACTTGTTTGAGGCAGGGTTTGTTCCTGGAGTCACCGATTCTGCTAGGCTGGCTGACCGGCGGGTCCCAGGGATCCTCATGTCTCTGCCTTTCTCGAGCTAGGGTTACAGGTGTGCAAGGCCAAGCCCAGCTTTGATGTGAGTGCTGGAGATTCAAGCTCAAGTCCTCATTCCTTGTAGCAAGGACTTTACTGAGTCATCATGCCAGCTCTAGAAGGGCTTTTTAATCTGTCTAAAAGCATAGTATATTCTTTTTTTTTTTTTAAGAAAAAAGATTCACTTTCAAGTATGTGTATGTGTGAGCAATTAGCCAGGGTTCTCTAAAGGAACAGAACTGATGGAATGACTGGTGTGTGTGTGTGTGTGTTTTGTAAAGGGGTGAGAACAGGGTAGTCCAATAATGTCTGCCTCGCGCTGGAAGGGCTGTGAATCCAGTCCACAAGGCTGGCTGTCTCAGAATCCTAATCTGTTGCTGGAGTCCCAGAGGATTCCTAGAGAGCTGCTGATCTTCTTCAGTCTGTGCTGGAATCCCAAAGAAGGCGGTTCTAATACCAGCGAAGGAATGCCTCAGCAGCAGGATGGACGAACTTGCCAGCGAGAGTGGGAACGAGCAGGCAAACGGCTAAAACTTCCTTCTTCCGTGGCCTCTGATGTGGGCTGCCACCAGAAGGTGTGGCCAGGACTTAGGATGGGTCTTTCCACCTCAAATGATCCAAAACCTAAAATCCCCCATAGGAATGCCCAGCATCTTGGGTTTTAGTTGATTCTAGATGTAGTCAGAGTGCGTCGTGTGTCTGTGCATAGGTGTGTGCAGCTGCGTGCAGGGGCCTGTGTAAGGCTTTGGATCCTCTGGAACTGGAGTTACAGGCAACTGTAATTGCTACTTCCCAATATGGGTGCTGGGAATTGAACCTGGGTCCTTGACAAGAGCAGTACCCTCTCTTAACTGCTAAGCCACCTCTCCAGCCCCAGTATGCTCTCGTTAATTGCTTGTTTTGAGAGCTCCCGTAGCTCAGGCAGGCCTCAAGCTCTACATAGCCAAGACTGGCATTGATCCTACTGCCTCCAGTTCCCAAGCACTGGAATCCCAGCCTTGTGCCACCATACTGTTCCTGTTCTAAAGCATGTCCTGAGAGGTTAGGATGCTGTTCATGTTGAGCATGGTGGTACTCACTGGTCATCACAGTACCCGAGAGTATTAATGAAGCAGGAGGATGTGAATTCACGGTCAGCTTGGGATCCATAGCAAGGCGATTCTCCCTCCCACACCCACGAAGAGGAAGACGATGTTAACATTGCCAGAGTTGGATGCTTTGGGGTGTGTCCACTTCATAAACAAAGTCAGCACAAATATTAGTAATGGAGCTTCCCATCTGCTTGGACTCCGTCCTGGGTTCTGCAAGGTTCCCGTAAACAATGAGGTCAGCCATCACTAGGGACACATTAGCTCCCTTCAAATGATCGGAGCAGAAATGGGACATGGTGGCTCACTCCCATAATCCCAGAATTTGGGAGGCTGAAGGAGTCAAAGCCAGCCCAGACTACATAGTGAGTTATGCCCTAGGTTAAAGCCCGAGACCATGTCTCATCTCTAACAAATCTTCAAACAAGATTAGAGCGGGCAACAGCCTTTGGCTGGCTGGCTGGCCTCGTGTGCAAATGAGAATTGTTCTGCCAGAGCGGAACAGACAGGTCAGGTCTTGGAATAGCCTATAGTAGTCATTTTGGTTTTCCAGGGAATGTTTTTACTTCGTTGAGACAGCATGCCAGGCTCTAAAATAAACAGATGAAGGAGACAGGGGTGCACCTCATGCATCTGCAGACTCGGAAGGAAATCAGTTGTTAACATTCAACCGTGTGCACGGCCAGGATTGTTCTTGTGGCTGGGAGGTGCGGGGAAGATGTTGGAAGAGGTGCTCTTGCACTTGTTAACAATGTATCCAGCATCTCAGGTGGAGGCTTCTTTCTCACTAACCCATTTCAGTTCTGGAGGACAGCTTTGCGAGTGTGTGATTTAGGTGCTGGGAACTGAGCGTGAGGCAATGCATGCTGGGTTTCTTAGTTCTTTTTCTTTTTTTCAAGTTTGTTTTGTAGTGTGCACGAGTGTTTGCTTGGATGTATGTGTGTGCATCGTGTGCGTCCTGGGCTCTACGGGGGAAAGAAGACAGCGTAGCAGTGGCACTGGAGTTATAGACAGTTGTGACTGCCTTGTAGGTGATGGGAACAAACGTGTCCTCCGCAAGAGCAGTCAGTGCTCTTAACTATGACTATCTCTCTAGCCCAAGTGTTTTTTGTTTTCTAATTTACTTTATATGGATGGATGTTTTGCCTTCACATATGTCTGTGTACCTTATGTATGCCGAGCGCCCTAGGAAGCTAGAAGTGGGCCCCGAGTCCCCAGTATAACTGGAGTAACAGGTAGTTTGGCGATCCCACGTGGGTGCTGGGAATGAAACGTGGTCCTCTGGAAGAGCAGCGAGTGCTCTTAACCTCTGAGACATCTCTCCAACCCTAGTGTCTTTTCTTGGTGCTATGATAAAATTGGATATTAGGAAAAGGGTTTATTTTAGGCTGTGAGGCTGTGATTCAAGGCACAGTCCATACAATTCATTCTGATGGGGAGGCATCCAGGCTTGAAGCCGCTGGCCACTTCACAGTCTTAGAAGACCCGATACACGTGTATCAGGCTCAGCCTGCTCTCCCCCTCACATGCAGGATCCCCTGCCTGGGAAATGGCCAGGCCCGCAGTTAAGACGTGAAACATAATCTCACAAAGGTATAACAGTTGATTTATTAAAGGGTGTGAGGAAAAAGACAAACTCACAGATACAGAGTAAGGCTGATGCCGCTGCTGATCCTGTGCCGTGTCTCGGACCTTTGGGTCTCCAACCGCACCACGCATGAACCAGGGCAAGAAAGTTCTCTCTCTGGCTTATCAGTTGTCACATAGCAGCCAAAATGAATTCCCTCAGCAAAGATGGGTCTTTATACATCAATTAACATGGTTAAGATAGTCTCCCACAGGGGTGATCAGATGCACAGGGGTTCATCTTCCAGGTGATGCTAGTTGATGATTGTCACTAACAATCGCAACAAGTGTTCCATTGTTGAGCCACTCAACTCAATCCTCACTAGGGGATTCTAGGCAGGTGCTCTACCACTGAGCCACACCCCAGCCCCTCACTGGGGGATTCTAGGCAGGGGCTCTACCACTGAGCCACACCCCAGCCCCTCACTGGGGGATTCTAGGCAGGGGCTCTACCACTGAGCCACACCCCAGCCCCTCACTGGGGGATTCTAGGCAGCTGCTCTACCACTGATTCACACTCCAGCCCCTTGCTGGAGGAGCCTAGACAGGTGCTGAGCTATAGCTCAAGCTCTTCTTAAAAGGTACGTGTGCATGTGTTCATGTATGCACACACATGCTCTTGTGCCTTGGTATGTGTGGAGATCAGAGCCATCCTCATCTTCCAACTTGTTTGAGATAGGGTCTATTTTGTTCACTGCCTGTGGTCTCAGTACTCTGGAGGCTCAGGCAGGGACAATATTGTGAATTCAAGGCCAGTCTGGGCAGTAGAGTTGAGAACTCTGTCTCAACAAATAAGTGTTGGTGTGTGGGGAGCTGAAGAGATGGATCACTGGTCAAAAGTACTTTGTGTTCTATCATGGGCACTGGATTAAGATCCTAGCGCCCACATCAGGTGACTCGTAAAGCAAAGATCTGGTATGTGACTCAGTGGCAGAATGAATACCTAGCATTCATGAGACACTGGATTCCTTCCCAAATATGAAGACACACACACCCTCACACACACATACAATACATACACCCTCACACATACACCCTCACACACATACACCCTCACATGCACACACAATACACACCCCTCACACACATACACACACAACCTCATACACACACAATACCCTCACACACATACACACACAATACATATTCCCTCATACCCACACCCTCACACACATACACACACACCCTCACACCCTCAGACACACACAATACATACCCCTCACGCCCTCACACACATACATACCCTCACACACACAACACACACACAATATACACCCCTCACACCCATATCCTCACACTTATACACATACAACCTCACATACACACTACACACCCTCACACACACACATTCTCACACCCACACCCTCACACACACACACACACACACACCACACACCATGGAAAAAAAACTGAGACTAATGAGAGTTCAGTCCTATTTTATTAATTTAGCAAGAAAATAAAATCCTTTTTCTGTTCTTCTTTTCTTATTTTTTCTTTTTGAGACAGTCTCACGATATAGCCCTAGCTGCCCTAGAGCTCTCTATGTAGGGGTTAGCCTGGAACTCACAGAGATCTGCCTGTCTCTGCTTCCTGGGTGTGCGGACTGAAAGTGTGCACCACCATACCTAGATCTTCCCCTCACCCTCACAAGGTCTCCTGTAGCCCAGGTTTGCCTAAAACTTATTATGTAGCCTAGGATTACCTTGAATTCTTGATCCTCCTGCCTTCTCCTGGGCGTTATGATGATAGGCATGTACCACCAGACCCGATTTATGAGATATTGGGATTCGAACCTGGGACTTCATGCACACTAGGCAATCACTCCGGCAACTGAGCCATACCCTCAAGCCTCATGACGGTTTCATCTGTAGGTGCCATTTTCACCCTGCCACCTCCTATTACAGTTACCCTTCCTGAGCCTTTCTCCCTGGTCTAGTTGGTCCCTCTCTTTTCTCTAAATAGCCCCCTTAGAGGGCTTTTCACATTGATACCTCAAGCAATCCATGACTAAGTTCTTTCTTCCTTTATCTCATGTGGAAATCACTGGACAGCTTGCTGGAGTCAGCTGGGTCTAGGGCGTCCAGCTCAGGTCATCAGGCTTGGTGGAAAGCACTTTTCCCGGCTGAGCCCCCTTGCCAGCCCTCATTAGGAAATCTAATACAAGCAATGCCTCAGTTACTTATGGTGACAGATGGAGAAAATCTCCATTAATTGGATTAGCTATTAAGTGGAGGTATTAAATCCAATCAAACAGTAGATTGTTGGGAAAGACTTCGCGTGGCAATGAAAGCCTGTTTACTTCCTTGTGCCCAGCTTGGTTCCTACGCTCTTGGAACAGTTCGGGTTCTCTAGCCTAGGGAATGGTGACGCCTATACTGGCCACACCCCTTAGCTTAAGACAGCCCCCCCAACACACACACCAGATATGCTCCCAGGTCAGCCCAAGGTGACAGTCCCTCAGTGAGACTCTCATCCCAGATGATTCTAGGTTGTGACCATCACAATACCCCCCCAACTATAGGTGTATTTATAGATGTGTCTATAGGTCTAAAGGTCTAGGCCTCCTATCTCGGAGCATTCAGTTCCCCACAGGAAATGGCACCTGAAGGGACTGTTTTGTGATCAAGGACCCCCCAACCCGTCCAACATCTTAAAGGATGTACCACTTCCCGATACTACTATTCTGGAGACCAGCCCTCCAACACATGGGCTTTTGGAGACGAATCGTATCTAAATGACAGCGTGTTTTAGGGGATGCGTCAGTCAGACTCAAGACCGTCAGCTCCTGTGTTGTTACTGCAGGGATCACAAAGTTACCAGACACGTATCCTTGGGGCTACATCTCAGCTGAGCACTCCCGCAGTTACACCAGTGACCTGACCTTCGTTCCCTTGTCTGTAAGCTGCAGGCTGCACCAGGTATGGCGGCACACGTCTGTAGTACCAGTATTTCCCTAGGCAGGAGGGTTACATGTTTGAAGCCACTTTGGGCTACATAAGGAGACTACTTTAGTTAGGGCTCCCACTGTTGTGATAAAACACAATGAGAAAAAGTAACTTGGGAAGGAAAGGGTCTGTTTAAGCTACTTGCTCCACATCACAGTCCACCACTAAGGGAAGTCAGAGTCGGAACCAGGAGGCAGGAACTGATGCAGAGGCCATGGAAGAGTGCTTTCTCTGCCTGCTCTCTATTTTGTTTGTTTGTTGTTTTTATTGAACTATACATTTTTCTCCATTCCCTCCCTTCTTCCCCTCTCTCCTTCTACCCTCTCCTGTGACCCCCGTGCTCCCAATTTATTCAGGAGATCTTGTCTTTTTCACCTTCCTATGTAAATCCATGTATGTCTCTCTAGGTTTTCTAGGGTTGTGGTCTGTAAGCTGGTTTTTCTTTGCTTTATGTCTAGAAGCCACTTATGAGTGAATGCATATTATATTTGTCTTTCTGGGTCTAGGTTACCTCACTCAATACAGTGTTTGCTAGATCCATCCATTTACCTGCAAATTTCAAGATGTCATTATTTTTTACCATTGTGTAGTACTCCGTTTTGTAAATGTACCACATTTTCCTTATTCATTCTTTGGTTGAGGGGTATCTGGGTTGTTTCCAGGTTCTGGCTATTACAAATAGTGTTGCTATGAGTATAGTTGAGCACATGTGCTTGTGGTATGATTGAGCATCCTTTGGGTATATACCCAACAGTGGTACTGCTGGGTTTTGAGGTAGATTGTTTCCTAATTTTCTGAGAAATAGCCATACTGATTTCCAGGTGGCTGTACAAGTTTTGCTCTCGCACCAGCAATGAAGGAGTGTTCCCCTTACTCCACAACCTCTCCAGCATAAGTTGTCATCAGTGTTTTTGATCTTGGCCATTCTGACAGGTGTAAGATGGAATCTCAGAGTTGTTTTGGTTTGCATTTCTCTGCTGACTAAAGATGTTGAGCATTTCCTTAAGTGTCTTTTGGCCCTCTGAGATTCGTCTATTGAGAGTTCTCTGTTTAGGTCTGTACCCCATATTTTTTATTTGTTATTTGTTCTTTTGATGTCAAGTTTCTTGAGTTCTTGGTATATTCTGGAAATCAATCCTCTGTCTGATGTGGAGTTGGGAAATACCTTTTCCCAATCTGTAGGCTGTCATTTTGTCTTGTTGTGTTGACCATGTTCTTTGCTTTATAGAAGCTTCTCAGTTTCAGGAGGTTCCATTTATTAATTGTTGCTCTCAGTGTTTGTGCTACTGGAGTTATATTTAGGAAGTGGTTTCCTGTGCCAATGTGTTCAAGTGTACTTCCCACTTTCTTTTCTATGAGGTTTAGTGTGGTTGGTTTTATGTTGAGGTCTTTGATCCATTTGGACTTGAATTTTGTGCTTGGTGATAGATATGGGTCTATTTGCATTCTTCTACATGTTGATATCCAGTTATTCCAGCACCATTTGTTGAAGATGCTTTCTTTTTTCCATTTTATATTTTTAACTTCTTTGTCAAAAATCAAGTCTTCATAAAGTATGTAGACTGATATCCAGGTCTTTGATTCAATTCCATTTTTCTTCCTGTCTGTTCTTATGCCAATACCAGGCTGTTTTCAGTACTGTAGCTCTACAGTAGAGTTTGAAGTCTGGGATTGTGATGCCTCCAGAAGTTCTTTTGTTGTACAGGATTGTTTTGGTTATCCTGGGTTTTTTTGTTTGTTTTGCTTTTCCATATGAAGTTGAGTATTGTTCTTTCAAGGTCTTGCGAAGAATTTTCCTGGGATTTTTAATGGGCACTGCATTGAATCTGTAAATTGCTTTTGATAAGATTGCCATCTTTACTATGTTAATTCTACCTACCCAAGAGCATGGGAGATCTTTCCACTTTCTGGTGTCTTCTTCAGTTTCTTTCTTCAAAGTTTTAAAGTTCCTGTCATACAGGTCTTCCGCTTGTTTGGTTAGTGTTACCCTAAGGTATTCTATGTTATTTGTCCTCTGCCTCTTTTCTTATAGAACCCCAAACCACCAGCCCAGGGATGTCACCGCCCACAGTGAGCAGGTCCTCCCATATCAATCACCAATCGAGAAGATGCACCACAGGCTGGCCTACAGGCCTGTATGGTGTAGACATTTTCTCACTTGAGCTTTCCCTTCTGAAATGAGTAGCTGGTGTCAAACTGACCTAAAACTAACCACAGAGACCCTTATACTGGGGGCGTTGCTCAGCAGTACAGCCACTGGCTAGAATCTCCCAGAGAAGGGGCCAGGGATATGGCTCAGAAGTACAGTACTTGCCTGGAATTCCTCAGTGAGTGTCTGGGCGTGTGGCTCAGGCTCAGAGAGCCTGCCTGGCATCTGCAAAGCTCTGTGTTCCATTTACTGTAACACACACACACACACACACACCATCTTCCCAGTATTAACACAAAGATTAAGGGAGAAGATTGAGTAATATCCACATAATAGACACAGGCTGATTTAGTCTTTCCCTTCTCTAATCTTGAGGGGCAAGAGGACATTCTCAAGCTTGTAAGACTGTGGAGCCGTCCAGGGAGAGGAAATACAGACTGCTGTATTCACCCTTGCCCTTTCAGCATGAATGGGGAACAAGAGATGAGTCATAGCTATAACCAACTCAAGGGAAGAAGCGTTCAGCCCCATTAGTCACGAGGGAAATGCAAATTGCATACATTAGACCAGGTCTCACCCGAGAGTGAGGGGGAGTTTGCGGGGGGGGGGGGGGGGCGGGGATGCAGAGAGATTGGAGCCCCAGGATGCTGTTGGCGGGAACGCAGGGGCTGGGCTGCACTGGGAAACTTTGGCAATTCCTCAGTTAGGCACAAGAATCTATGATCTGGAGTTACAGAAGGCTGTGAACTGCTCAGGGTAGATGCTGGGAACCGAACCCCAGTCCTCCGGCAGCAGGTGCTCTTAACTGCAGCTCCTTGATCTCGAACTTTCTGCCTCTAGATTCATGAGAAACAAATGCCTTATGGATGTTTTGCCTGTGGGTATGTCTCTGCACCCTGTGTGTGTCTGGTGCCCGAGGAGGCCAGAAGAGGGCATCAGATCACCCGGAACTGGAGTTACACATGGTTGTGAGCTGCCACATAGGGGCTGGGAATCAAATCCAGGTCCTCTGTAACAGCAGCCAGTGCTCTTAACTGCTGAGCCACCTCTCCAGCTCCAAATGCTTGTTAGCTGAGCCACCACCTAGTCTGTAGAGATTTGCAGTGGCGACCTAAGATGACTAAGGCACGAAGCAGAGAAACTGAGGGAAATAAAGGAAGCTGGAGCTCAGTGGTAGAAGGCTTGCCCAGCGGGCACAAGGCCTGGGGTCAGAGCTCCTGGAAAACCAGAAAAGAAAACAAATGTGATGTAGGTGGGCCTTCTGTCTATGTGTTATTTTCATTGGTTAATAAAGAGACTGCCTTGGCCCTTTGATAGACCAGAACATAGGTAGGCGGGGAAGACAGAACAGGATGCTGAGAGGAAGAAGGCAGTGAGGTAGATGCCATAGCTCTCCTCTCCAAGATGGACACAGGTTAAGATCCTTCCTGGTAAGCCACCACCTCGTGGTGCTACACACATTAATAAAAATGGGTTGGTTAATCAAGATGTGAGAGTTAGCCAATAAGAGGCTACAGATAATGGGCCAGGCAGTGTTTAAAAGAATATAGTTTTCATGTAATTATTTCGGGTAAAGCTAGCTGGGCGAGTGGCAGGATGCAGCCCACTGTTCCTTCTACACAGATGCCAAAATGAAGCCGAGCTGGGAGTCAAGCATGCAAGCATGAGAACCTGAATTTGATCTCCAAGAGTCAGGTGTGCTGGTGTGCGTCTTTAATGCCAGCCCTGGAGAGGCAGAAACAGGAGGATCCCTGGAGATAACTGGCCAGCTAGTCTAGCCTTGCTGGCAACAGACAAGGTGGATAAAGCCTGAGGAGCCACACCTGAGGGCAAGCTTTGACCTCCTGCCCTGGCACGTGCATGCAATTGCAAATACGTGCGTGTGTATACACACACACACACACACACACATGCACACACGCATGCACGCACGCACACTGAGTTAATGAAGTGGGATACAGAGACACACACACACTGAGTTAATGAAGTTTGACACATGCACACACTGAATTAATGAAGTAGGATACATACACACACACAAGTTAATAAAGTGGCATACACACACACACACACACACACACACACACTGAGTTAATGAAGTGGGATACACAGACACACACAGACATACAGACACACACACACTGAGTTAATGAAGTGGGATACACACACACGCACACACACACACACACACACTCTGAGTTAATGAAGAGGTATATTCAAGGTATGGACATGTTGCCCAGCAGGATGAACCCCCAACATTTGGTACCTAGCAAGGATAAGGAATTGATATACGCTACAACTCCCTTGAATTGTGAAAACTTGTGAAGAAAGCAGGAGCAAAAGGTCATCTATTGCAAAATTGTACTTCTATGAAATGTCAGACAAAGTGAATCCACAGAGACAGAAAATAGAATAGAGGTTGCCAGGGATGGAGCAAGGTCCAAAGGAGTGATGGGAAGATGAGTAAGATATTCAGGGGTTTTTTAGTGGTGATGAAACTACCCTAAATTTGAATGTAATGATGTTTGCACAACTGTATGCGCATAGGACAAGACATTGAATTGTGTCCTCTTTTAAAAGATGGGCTATTCTGTGGCCCAGGCTGGCCTCAGATTTGCTGCATAACTGAGGCTTGACTTGTACTCCTAGTCTTCCTATCTCTATCTCCTGAGTGCCAGGAATCAGAGACCATCACACCCAGACTGCACTAGATCCACTGAGCCACACTCTAATCTCTCATTGGGGGATTCTAGGCAGGTACTCTACCACTGAGCCACACCCCAGCCCCTCACTAGGGGATTCTAGGCAGGTGTTCTACCACTGAGCCACACCCCAGCTCCTCACTGGGGGATTCTAGGGAGGGGCTCTACCCCTGAGCACAGCCAGTATTTCCTTTTGAGTGACATATTACAACTAAACATATTAATCAGGGACAGGGTAACATTTTGATTTATATATACAATTTATCTACATCAACTTTGGTTTTTGTACTAGATCAAAGTAGGCCAAGAGCATCTCAGCCTTTGGGCTTTGAGGTCCCTTGTCTCCAGAAGGGTCTGTTGGTCACTCTGCGCCTGGCCTAGGTTTTTCTATCCCTTAAGGGCTTATTTTTAGCTGCTGGGACCCATTTTGAGGTAACCCATTGGGTACTTACACAGCATTTTTTTTTTTTTTTTTGGAATGATCTTGCTTATTTCCAGCAGAGTAGAAGTTCTAAGGCAGAAACATTTCCTTTTTAAGGCGGCGATTCTCTAGCCGTTCAAAGACTAATCCAAAAGATTAACAAAAATAGCCGGTTGTTAAGTAGCTCAAACGTGGGAAATGCAGGCCGCAGAGTTGCTGCTCTGAGAGCCGCACAGAAGGAAAAACAAGGCTCGCTGTGAGCGACCGTGAGTAGTGAATTCGCTGCTAGCACGGTTTCTGGGGTTTTGTTTGTTTGTTTTTTAGTAAATTATTTATTTTACAACCCAGTCACAGTTTCCTCTCCCTCCTCTCCTTCCAGTCTCTCCTCCACCCCCCATTCTGTTCCCACCCCCCAATCCACTTCTCCGTTTTTTTTTTGTTTGTTTGTTTGTTTAGGGAAGGGCAGGTCTCCCATGAGTATCAACAAAGCATGGCCTATCAAGTTGCGGTAAGACTAAGCACCTCCCATGTATTAAGGCTGGGCAAGGCGACCCAGTATAAGGAATAGGATTCTGGCAGTCAGTAAAAGAGTCGGAGACAGCCCCTGTTCCCACTGTTAGAGGACTCCCACAGAGGACCAAGCTATACAACTGCACATATACAGAGGACCTAGGTCAGTCCCACGCGGGCTCCCTGGTTGTTAGGTCAGGCTCTGTGAGTTTTCTTGTAGTGTCCTTGACCCCTGTGGCTCCTACAATCCTTCCTCCCTCTCTTCTGCAGGATGTCCTGAACTCCACCTAATGTTTGGCTGTGGGCCTGCGTCTGTTTCTATCAGTTATAGGATGAAGCCTCTTTGATGACAACTGGCCAGTTCAGGGTACCTATCAGCTATGGTTAGGTGTCTTAGCTGGTGTCATCCTTTGTAGATTTCTGGGAAATTCCCTTGTGCCAGGTTTTTATCTGACCTTGAAATGCATCCCCTTTCCTGTAGTCTCTTTCAGTATTCTTCCCCTCCCCCAACCTGACCACTCCTGTTCCCATCCCCATCCATTCACAGCCCACCCACAAAATCCCTCTTATTTCTCCTTTCCCAGGAAGATCCAGGCATCCTCCCTGAAGCCCTCCTTGTTACCCAGTCTCTCTGGGTCTGTGGATTGGAGCATAGCTATCCTTTATTTTACAGCTAATATCCACTTATGAGTGAGTACATACCATGTCTGTCCTTTTCGGTCTGGGTTACCTCACTCAGGATGATTTTTTTTTCTAGTTCCATCCATTTGCCTTTAAATTTCTTGACATTAGTTATAACAGTTGAGTAATACTCCATGTGTAAACGCACCACATTCTCTTTATCCATTCCTTGGTTGAGGGACATCTAAGTTGTTTCCAGGTTCTGGCTATTACAAATAAAGCTGATACGAACATAGCTGAGCAAGTGTCCTTGTGTTATGGTTGAGCATCCTTTGGGTATATGCTCAAGAGTGGTATTGCTGGGTTTTGAGGTAGATTGATACCCAGTTTTCTGAGAAACTGCCATACTGATTTTGAAAGTGGCCGTACAAGTGTGCACTCCCACCAGCAGTGGAGGAGTGTTCGCCTTACTCCACATCCTCTCCAGCATAAGCTGTCACTTGTGCTTTTAATCTTAGTCATTCTGGGAGTTGTAAGATGGAATTTAGGAGTCGTTTTGATTTCCATTTCTCTGATGGTTAAGGATGTTAAACAGTTCTTTAAGTGTTTCTCCGCCATTTGGGATTCTTTTATTGAGAATTCTCTGTTTTGATCTGTACTCTATTTTAAAATTGGATTATTTGGTTGGTTGATGTCTAGTTTTTTGAGTTCTTTATGTATTTTGGGAATCAGTCCTCTGTTGGATGAGGGGTTTTTGTCCTAGTGATGGGGTCCTTTGCCTTACAGAGGAGATTTCCTGTTTTTAAGCAGAAAGTTAACCTTCATCAGTAATAAGTGGAGTTCATCTGAGCCCAAAGTGCATGCTGCTCCACCCATCTTCTCCAAGTTTGATGTAAGAAGTGGCTTCTCTGGGTGTGGTAATGCATGGCTATAATCCCAGCACTAGGGAACCTAAAGTAGCAGACTCTTGAATTAGTCTTGGCAACATAGTATACTGAAGGTTAGCCTGAACTTTGGTTGAGACCCTGTCCCAAACAAAAACAAAAACAAGCAAAATCAACCAAACTAAACAAACCCCCAAATGGGTTGTAGGCTTAATTCAGTGGTAGAGCCCCTGCCTAGAATCCCCCAGTGAGGGGCTGGGGTGTGGCTCAGTGGTAGAGCCCCTGCCTAGAATCTCCCAGTGAGGGGCTGGGGTGTGGCTTAGTGCTGGAACATCTGCCTAAAATGCTCCAATGAGGATTGTATTCTAGGCCTTACCTAGCATGCACAGGGCACTGAATTGCATCTGAAATAGATAAACAACAAATTAACTAGTTTTTTTAAAAACTTCTTTAAGGTTAACCTCATATAGAAGTTTGTTTAGATCAACAAATGTGGTTCATTTCTGTGTGCCTGGAAGTCACCTAGCCCCGTGGGTCTTCTTCCTATGGTTTAAACCCCAGTTTCTATAGGCTCTGAGTCCTAAGTTGTAGTGATGGAGCTGCGGGCAGGCCTGCTTTTCATCCTGCCCGGCTCCCGCACAGCTAGCTTAGCCCCGGAAATAACAACACACAAATTGTATTCATTTAAGCACTGCCTGGCCCATTATCTCTAGAGAGTTAGTTACTGACTAACTCTCATATCTTGATATTAACCCATTTTTAATAATCTGTGTAGCACCACGAGGTAGTGGCTTACCGGAAAAGATTCAGCATGTCTGACCTGGTGGCTGGCTCCATGGTGTCTGCCCCATTGCCCTCTTCCCAGCATTCTGTTCTGTTTACTCCGCCTACCTAATTTTCTGTCCTATCAGAGGGCCAAGGCAGTCTCTTTATTAACCAATGAAAATAACACAATAGACAGATAACCTTCCTCCATCACTAACTTTGCTTTCAGAAGCCATAAGTGAACATTGTTTCCTTTCAGAAATGTGTAAAGTTGATTAAAAAAAAAAGCCAGTGAGTCAGGCATGGTTTTGCATACTTTTAATGCCAGCATTTGGGAAGCAGAGGCAGGTGGATCTCTGTGAGTTTTAGGCCATTCTGGTCTACAAAGAGAATTCCAGGACTGCCATGGCTGTTACAAAGAAAAACCCTGTCTTTAAAAACAAATAAACAAAATCAATGGATTTCTTTTATTTAAAATGTATATGTATATTTATGTGTGTGTGTGGGGGTATGTGAATGTGTCATTGCATGTGCTGGAGGCAGCCAGAAGAGGGCGTCTGATTCCCCAAAACTGGAGTTAAGGACAGTTAGGAACTGCCACCAGGGTGCTGGGAAGCAAACCCAGGTCATCTGCAAGGGCAATGTATGCTTTTTAACCCCTTGGCCATCTCTCCAAATCCTGAAGTTGTTTCTTAAAGATTTGATTTGATTTGATTTGATTTGATTTTCATTTATGTGGATGGGTGTTGTGTCTAAATTGCACATCTGCCCGAAGAGGCCAGAAGAGGGTGTCTAATCCCTGGGAACTGGAATTAGGGATGGTTGTGAGCCTGGGTCCTCTGAAGGGCAGTCATGCTCGTAACTACTGAGCCATCTCTCCAACTCCAAGATGACAGTTTCATTATTATTTTGAATACTTTAGTTTTAATTATTGTGTGTGTACCACGGTATGCATGTGGAGGTCAGAGGGCGGCTTTCAGGAGTTAATTTTCTCCTACCTTGTTGAGGCATGGTTTAGCAGCTAGCCTTCATGATTCTGGTTGATTCTTCTGTCTTTGCCTCCCAGCTTGCTGTTGGAATGCTGGGACTACAGCTGCACGCCATCATATTTATTTTCATTTTTAATTAATTACCACTGCCTGGCCTAAGTCAATTTATTAAAACAGTTGATTTAGGCATCTCCAGTAGTGACTTCAGTCACCCTTGTTCTAGGAGGCCACTTCTTTGTTCCCAACTGCTCAGCCCCGAAATAATCACACAGAAATCATATTATTTGCAGTACTGTTTGGCCAATAGCTTAAGTGTATTTCTGGCTAACTCTTATATCCTAAACCAACCCATCTCCATTAATCTGTGTATTGCCTTGTGGTTATGGCTTACCCACAAAGTTTCAGCATGTCTGTCTCTGGCTGGAGGCTCCATGGCTTCTCCTTGACCCCACCTTCTTTCTCCCAGCACTCAGTTTAGTTTTCCCTACCTGGCTAAGTTTTGCCTTGCTTTAGGTCAAAGCAGTTTTCTTTATTCATTAACCAATAAAAACAACACATATATAGAAGGACCTCCCATACCACACTACTACTGGCTCAATACCATTGGAAGGAGTTTTAACAGTCTGCGAAGGATTGTGTAAATCAAAGAGTCACTTGTAGATCCTGAACTCGAAATGCTGAAACCGTCACTCCCTGATGTTTTTCCTGTAGTCTCAGGGTCTTGGTAGGCATGCGCACAAGTCCATTCAGGTTCAGCTTTCCTTTGTGAGTCCTCATTCACCTTCCCCAAAGACTTTGTGGTGCTGCTCCTTGAGTGTAATTGGAACTCAGTGCATTGCCACCCCAGGTTCCATTGGTATTGTTTCTTCTTCCAATATCGTTAAAAGCCAGGCATGGCTATAGGGGCGTGGCTTCCAGGATGACTTGTTCTTGGTGGGAATGAATAGCTGACTCAGGACAGAAGCAGGCTGAACCTTTACCAGCTGAGCCATACTCCCCGGTTCCACAGTAGTACTTGTTGGAGACAAAGTTTCACTTGGAAAAGATGACCAAGTTCTAGAGGTGGACCAATGGAGTGACTGTTGCCTACTGTAGCTTACAGTTGTGAATACTGATACCACTAGACTGTTCACTGAAAAAAATGGCTCAGGTGGACCTGTTTTTACCTAAAATCCACACATTGGGGAAGTGGAGGCAAAAGGGTCATGAGTTCAAGGCTAGCCACAGATACTTAAGAAGTCCAATCCAACCTGGGTTACATGAGACTCAGTTTCAGAAAAACAACAAGGGCTGTTGAGATGATTCAGTCAGTAAAGGCTCTTGTTACCAAGTCTGATGAGCGGAGTTTAACCCCAGGGACCCACATGGTTGAAGGAGAGAACTGACTGCTGCAGGTTACCCTCTGATCACCACATGTGCTCTGTGACACACATGTACAACAAATAATTTTAAGACATAATAAAAAGGGGGCTGCTGGAAGATGGCTTACTAGCTAAAAAAGAAAAATCTTTATGATGCTGTGCAATCATAAAGATGTGAGTTTGGGTTCATAGCACCCCATCTATGTCAAAACTGGGCCTTGTGATGTTTGATGCCGTCCCATTGTGGGGATGGGGGACACGAGGATCCCTGGGACTTGCTGGCCAGCCAGTCTAGCCAAACGGGAGAGTTCTAGATTCAATGAGAAACCCTGTCTTAAAAAATAAGCTGGAAAGGGACTGGAGGGTTGGCTCAGAGGTCCAGAACATTGGCTGCTCTTGCAGAGGACTGGTGTTCGATTCCCAGCACCCACAAGGTCGCTCACAAGCATCCTTAACTCCAGTCCCAGGGAATCCAATGCCTTCTTCTGACTTCTGTGTGTACATGGTGCACATACATATGCGGGACAGTACTCACAAACATAAAAACAATTAAAAACAAAAAGTTAACCTTAAAAAAAATAAATAGGGTCTAGGCTGTGGTGGTGCAATCCTCAGCACTCAGCACTCAGGAGGCAGAGGCTGGCAGGCCACGCTGGTCTACATAATGGTGGACAACCGTTGAGGAAGATGCCTGAGGACACACTCACATGCATGAATACCGTCACACAGGAACACAAACTACGCAGGCGCACATAAAAAGATGACTCATGATGAGTAGTTGTGAGAATCCGAAGTATGTAAAATATGCTGTCTACAAACCTTGTAAAGACAGGGATGAAAAGTAAATAAAATTGTTTAATAATCTCCAAGGGTCCCAGGAGGTCCTAAACTCATGGGTTTCCAGCTCTCTCTCCCAGATGGCTGGTGGTCCAACCGTACCCTCGGCCAGATGTCGACAATTAAGCCTAGAGGTATTGGACAACTCCACAGTGGCTTCAAAAGAAGTCACTCAGCTTATTCGCATCGTAACATAGAGACTTGCTGTGAGACCAAAAGTTATTCAAAATAACTTAATGAGGAGGGAGTGTGGCCCAGTGGGAGAGTGCTCTCCCCCTGGCATGTTCTCCAGCCCTGAAATAGAAAGAGTGGTGTCATGGCTGGGCCTGCTGTTGCAGATGCATATTCCTAGCAATCAATAGGCTGAGGGAAGCAATCGCAAATCCAAGGCCTTGCCTGGGTCACAGAGGGAGTTCAGAGCCACCCTGGTTACCTTGCTGAGACCTTAAAAAAAAGATGTAAATCAAAGTAAATAAACAAATGGCCGCAAAGTACAAAAGAAAATGGTATTGGGGATAACTGTGTTGCACTTCTATGGCATGCTTGAGGCTATGGATTCCATCCCCAGCACAACAAGCAATAAAAACAGAGGCCAGAGCTCAGTGATTAAGAGCACAGGCAGCTCCTGCAGAGGACCTAGCATCCACGTGGCAGCTCGTGACACCGACTGCTGGGTTCCCCCTGCCTTGCTAAACCAGACGCCAGGGATGGGGATTTGGCCCTCTGTGTTGTCGTTAAGGATTTCCAGTTAGTATTATGACTGAGCTTTGAGCCACGGGTACAGTTTATACAATGAGAGTTAGAGAACACTCCAAGCAAAACAAACATCTTGCAGGGTTCAGAAGACAATACTAGGGAGGTCACCGAAGTGACAGTGACCTTATGTAATTTTCTGATGTTAAAAAAGAGCACGAAATATTCCAAACCATGACCGCAAATATGAATTCTACAAGAATAAAAGTCCCTCAAAACACAGTAATTCAACAACCCCATATCTAGGAAATTGTTGAAATTCATTTTTATTCCATTTCTCCATTTTAAAAACAATTTGTGCCAGGCATTGCATGTCTTTAGTGCCAGCACTCAGGAGATAGAGGTAGATGGATCTCTGTGAGTCTGAGGCCAGCCTGGTCTACACACCAAATTCCAGGCCAGCCTGGTCTACATACCAAATTCATGGCCAACCAGGGAGGGCTATACAGAGAGACTCTGTTGCAAAATACCAAAACCAAACCAGACCAACCCCAAACCCTGGTTTTTGAAAACACTATTATTATTGTGCTCATGAATGTGTGTGCACCCCTACCACATACCTGGAGGGCAGAAGACAAGTCCAGACAGTTCTTCCACCTCTACCTTTATGTGAGTTCCAGGGATTGAACTCGGGCTGTGAGGTTTGTCAGCAAGTATCTTTTTCAGCTAGGCCATCAGTGGTCTTAACTGTTGAGCCATCTCTCCAGCCCCTTCTTCATGTTTAAAAGACAGGCTTATCCCCATCTGGTCTTAACCTTGTTTGATAGTTGAGGATGACCTTGAACTTGTGATTCTCCAACAGACTGGACCTCCCCAGGGCTGGGATCATCGGCATAGACCACCATACTCAGGTGACTGGCTTATTTCACGTAGAATAATGTCCTCGAGGTTTATCTATGTTGTAGTGTGTGCTAGAATTTTCTCCCTTTTAGATTGACATTATGTGGTTCTGTTGCTGTGAAGAGACACCATGACATGACAACTGTTATAAACAGAAAACATTTAATTGGGTTTGGCTTACAGTTTCAGAGGTTTAGTCCATATTGTTATTCCTTTGCGGTGCCTTTAAGGACTAACCACACCCATTCCCAGCCACTTCGGACATCCCTCGCTGCCATCTTAACTCTCTCTCTTTGGTCTTTCTCTCTCGGCGTGTGCACACGTGTTTCTCTCTGTCTCTATATTTTTATGTCTTTATGTTTGTCTATCTCTGTCTCTCTGTCTCTCTGTTTCTTTTTAAGTAATAAATGTTTACCCTTATGTTTATTTACATATGTTATGTTTATTTACATATACCCTTATGTTTATGTCCATGAGCCTTTTATCCACCGTACCCATCCGCCTGACTCGTCCGGCCACGTGGCAGGATCAGCCTGCCACCCTGAAGATCTTACAAGAACCCACAACCGTCCTTGTCGGACTAGCGGCTGCTCTGCGAGCCTGCCAGGGAGCACACCCTTTTTTAAAGAACAATATTGGTGTCGCGGACTCGAGAGATTCACCCGCCAAGGGCCAGGGTCCCAGCTTCACCTTTCGTCCGGGACTCTGAGCACCAACTTCTGGGACTGAATCGGGACCGAGGGCCTTCCTCAACACCGCCAACTGCCTGGACTCATTCCTACAAACAACACCGGCTTCTAATTGTAAGTTTCCCCACAACAGCCAGCTTAACTGAGCCTTTTTAACCCAGGATTTGACCGGTCCTCCCGGATTTCTAGGCTCACAGGGGTACTTCTTCACCCCTTTGCTGGCGTTCATTACGGCTTGCATTCTATTAAGCCCGTGCCTGGGACAGCGGGCCTGGCCAGCTCCCAGCATTACCGCACCTGGGGGCCCGAGGCCTCCAGTCTTCTTCCTCTCTTATTTAATTCTTTTCTTCCTTCTTATCTTTCTCACGGACGGAAGGGCTGATCCGGTTCGGTCTTTAGGCATCCCACATGGGCACCTCGGACGCCTGGGCACATGTTTCGGATGTTCGCTTGCATCTCACCTAAACGGGGAGCCGTTCCCCATAGGCTCGAGATGCCATGGTTTTTGCGGGTTTTTCATGGTCTTGACCTGGAAAAGCAAGTCGTACCAGGCTAAATATCCCTTACTCAAAATCCTCCACACCTATCCGTTTTTAAATTGTCTGTTTATGCGGGTTTTCATGATTCAGACTCTGGATAACAACCAGGCGGCCCCCGGCTTTTAAAATTCCTGCGGCTTTTCCATTCAAGCCACAACACGTGGCTGCCACCATGTTCATTGGGGTCAGGTGACTTTATCGCTAGATTCACTGAGAGCCAGATCACGCGACCAAGCTCTCTCATTCTTATGTATGTCCTGCCTTTCCTCTCTCCCTCCTCGGTGTTCACTGAAATCCTCTTGTTAACTCTGATTACAGGTGTTTTGCATAGTGACACACTTCTGGTAGGGCCCATCAGAGGCGTACACTTTGCCTAATTCCTGTTCAATCTTTCTATATATAATAATTGTTCATTTCATTTCATTTCAGACTACAAAATCATAAGTCTCATATTTTAAACTGGTATGTACTTTTATATTTGATATTAAGCTGTTCTCTACCATCGTCAGTTCTGCCACTAATCTTAATGTTACAAACAGTTTTTTTCTTTCTTTCTGTCTTTTTACAAATGTGGATCTTACCTATAAAGAGTCAGTACAGTCAAACTCAAACACAACCTTCCAGACAGATTCTATATTGCAGCTATACCTAATACACAGCCCTCAACTGCTCAGAGATCTGGGGAATATGATATTTAAATATTTTATTACTAAATAACGTTTCATAACAAAAAGAGACAGTTTGGCTCCTAGCAAGCACTCTGTTTCCTCCAGGAAGAAGACAAACGGTCACAGACCAGCGTCCATCTGCAGTTTGCTTCGACTGCCAAATGCTGACCGTTGGGCAAAAAACTGCCTTTCACCTAAACTGGAGACCTCCAGACGTGGATAGAATCACTGGAATCGACAGCCTAGCTGCCCGGGTAAGGTAGGCCTGTCTTCCTACAGTTTTCTTAGCCCACAGGGTCTTCTAAAGCCTGACAGGCTCTGCACTAAACAGCAAAGGTCAAATGCAACCTTCAGCGACCAGGGAGGACCCAAAAGAGTAGCTCTGGGTGCCAACCAAGTAAGTTCTCTGTCATTTTTTAATCAGTAATTCAAGTAAAATCTTATCCTTCTCAAAGATCTCTGACAGTTTGATAGCTAAGAGGTTTTGCCAGGTTGCTTCACCAAATAAAAATACCTTTCATTATACAAAATATGTCATTATCGATTATGTCTAATATTTCTGTTTTTACGAACCCAAGGAGTTCTTATGAGTTCCAGGGAGCCGAATTAAAGAACCCACCATAAACAGGTCAGATACATAACCGCTCAATTCCCTGGTCCTAAAAAATTTTTTTCTTAATTTAACTTTGTCCTCTGTTCTGCTAATACTCTAGCCAGGTACAAGGGGCACCAGACATTTCCATGCCACAGACACCTGTCGGGAACAGAGACCAGCTATGCCAGGATGTGAACAGCACCCAGCCTTTTCTCGGATCTCCCCCACCCCTCAAAGACAACGTCCACAAATCAGCCGGAAGCAGTCTTGAGAATTCGCTGCCCCAATTCCTTCAAACTGTAATGTCTAACCTTCTACTTTTTATTATAAACAGGATCCAGGAATGTTATTCCTTTGCAGTGACTTTAAGGACTAACCACGCCCACTCCCAGCCACTTCTGATGTCCCTCGCCGCCATCTTAACTCTCTCTCTTTGGTCTTTCTCTCGCGGCGTGTGCACATGTGTTTCTCTCTGTCTCTATGTTTTTATGTCTTTATGTTTGTCTATCTCTCTCTCTCTGTTTCTTTTTAAGTAATAAATGTTTACCCTTATGTTTATTTACTATGTCCTGTGAGCCTTTTATCCACCGTACCCATCCGCCTGACTCATCCGGCCATGTGGCAGGATCAGCCTGCCACCCTGGAGATCTTACAGGGACCCACAGTCATCTTTGTTGGACTAGCGGCTGCTCTGTGAGCCTGCCAGGGAGCACACCCTTTTTTAAAGAACAATACATATCATCATGGTGAGAGGTATGGTAGTACACAGGCAGACATGTACTGAGTAAGTAGCTAAGAGTTTACATCTGGATTCATAGGCAGCAGGAAAAGAGAGCCACTGGGACTGGCTTGGGCTTTTGAAACCTCAGAGGCCCCTCCCAGTGACATACTTCCTACTAGGCCACACCTCCTGTTATTCCTTTGAGGTCCCTTTAAGGGCTAACCACGCCCACTCCCCAGCCACTTCTGACCTCCCTGTCGCCATCTTAACTCTTCTCTTCTGTTTCCCATCTCTTGGCGTGTACACACGTGTCTCTATCTCTCTCTATGTTTATCTCCATGTCTCTCTGTCTCCCTCTTCTTTAAGTAATAAATGTTTAGCTTTGTGTATAGCCTTATGTCCATTTACTCTGCCGTCCACCACATCCAGCCGCCTGACTTTGCCGCTTGCCCGGGGAACCTGCACTGCTCTGGCGGCAGCCTCTGCCTGGCTCGCAAGCTGCTTGGGGCATCCCAACATATTATCTTTTTAAAGAACAATACCTCCTAATGCTTTAAAATAGTGCCACTCCCTTGTGACCAAGTATATTCAAATCTGTGAACCTAAGGGGGCCATTCTCATTCAAACCAACACATATGGTTATACTTTTTTGCTGTTGTTGTTCTGTTTTTGTTTTTTGTGTTTTTTTTTTTTTTTTTTGAGACAGGGTTTCTCTGTGTAGCTTTGGAACCTGTCCTGGAACTCGCTCTGTAGACCAGGCTGGCCTTGAAATCACAAGATATCCATCAGCTTCTGCCTCCTGAGTGCTGGGATTAAAGATGTGTGCCTCCACCGCCTGGCTACACATTTTTTTAAAAATCCACTCTTTTTTTTTTTCTTTTTCAGAGACAAGGTTTCACTGTGTAGCCTTGTCTGTCCTGGAACTCACTGTAGACCAGACCAGTCTCAAACACACAGAGATCTGCCTGCCTCTGCCTCCCAAGTGCTGGGATTAATGGCATGCTTCACCATTGCCCAGCTAACCCCTCTTTTGGAGTTGTACATCTGAGTTACTTTTGCTACCTGACTATTTTATTTGTTATTCCTGTGTGTATATACGAAGTGTTTGTGTATGAATGTGGACACATGAATGACGTGTCATGTTTATGGAGGTCAGCAGACAGCTTTGGGAGTGTGTGTGTACGTGTGTTGTGTGTGTACCCTCGCCACGGCACCACGTGGAGGTTAGAGGAAACTATTTCCAGAGGCATTTCTTTCCTCTCACCCTGTGGGTTCAGGGGATCAGACTTGGTTCGTCAGACTTAGTGGCAAGCCTCCATCTATACCCGCTGATCCATCCAGTGAGCTGGTGTCTATTCTAGCCTTTTAACGTGTGCCCCATTATCTGGTTATACATACAGACTTCAGAGGCACAGGGAAACCAGCTTGCCATTCATCTTGCATAAGCAGGCGCGTTCCCATTGTATTTCACGCTCCGGTTAGGTCTGGCACCAACCCTCCTGAAGTGCGGGTTTGTTTGTTATCTTAGACGCTCCCAGGTTTAACAGAGCTCAAGCCTGTAGCCGAGAGCTAGTCACGTGAGCTAGTGCCCTATTCAGTGTTTTTTTCATAGCGTTTCCTTAACACCGGTGACCTCTTCCCAAGCCCTCCTCCAGGAGGCTCTTGTTCCCGGTTTGATTCAACATCAAAAGAAAATAACTCTCTGGTTTCCAGCTCCCAAAGACCCTGGGAACAGAACTCCGGGATCCTGTCTTTGCTACTTTGTGGGAAAATGATCTGATGTTTTGCACAAATGCGCCTGACTGCCCTTGTGACTTAGATTAAAAATCAAAGTCCTCACAATGGCTCCCGGCCTTGTGGCTTCCGTGCTCCGCTCCATACTCCTGCCTCCCGCACTTGGATGGATTCCAGCTACACCAGACGCCTGCTGCGGACCCTCTCACCTGGGCCCTTCTGTGAGAGACCGGCTGAGAGCTGGACCGCGGGGGTTCCCTCCTCTGGCTGCTCTTCCTCAGGGGCTGTGGCCTCAGCTAGTCAAGTGCTTGTTAGGCAAGCCCAAGGACCTGAGTTCAGATCCTCAGCACACATTTCAAAGCTGGGTGTGGTGGTCTATGCCGGCAATCCCAATGCTGGGCGAGGTATAGACAGTATCCTTGGGGATTGATGGTCGACCAGTCTACCTGAATTGGTGAGCTTCAGGGGAAGAGAGATTGAAGAAGACACCAGTGTTGACCTCTGGCTTACACACGTGGGCACACACACACACACACACACGTGAGCGTGCACGAGTGCGCACGTGTCCTCACCCCCCTTAAAGTCTGTTCTTCATCAGCCTCTTTAATGAAGACAAGCATTTAAACAAACCACTAGATGTAGTTAACAATTGCCATCCCAGGACTCCGAGTCGCTGAGGCAGAAGGATCGTGAGTTCTAGGCCAGCCTGGGTGGCAGTGCGCAAGTTTGTTTCAAACTAAAACACAACAGGGCAGTGAAATGGCTCAGCAGGAAAAGACACTTGTGTAAGCCGGTGACCCACTTCAATGTGAAAAACTGACCCCACTAAGCGGTCCTCTGGCTTCCACCCGCATGCATCCTGCATGTCACACTTGTGCACATAATGTATATGCACAGTAATAGTGAATAAAATTTAACCCCCCAAAGCAAATCAAAGCCAAAAAAAAAAAAAGGAAAAAAAAAAAAGAACAAGCAGCAAAACTAGATTGAATAATTTTCTCGAGGCAAGGTTTCATGTAACCCAGGCTGGCTTTGAACTAAGTATGTCGGCAAGGATGACCTTGAATTTATAATTGTTCTGTCTCTCCCTACTGAGCGCTGGGATTACAGAAATGCACGCCCGTGCTCGGTTTCTATAGTGTTGGGGCTGGAACCCAGGGCTTTGTGAAGACTAGGCAAACACTGTCAGTTGAGCCACACCCAACCCTTGAGTAAATATTTTAAGTATAATATAATTTGTCAAGTTAGGACAGAGGCATGATTTTCCGGTTTTCACATGTGTCCTGGAGGAAGATTTGGCATGTTTCCATTATGGAATGGAGAATTCTCTTCTCTGGACCAAGAATGGAATGCTTTTGGCCCAAGGACTCCTCACAATGATATAACTATATCTATCATTTATATCTGTATCTATCTATATCTATTTTTGAGGTAGTTCCTCACTCTGTAGTCCAGGCTGGCCTGGAACTCACAGCAATCCCCCTGCTTCATCCTCTTGAGTGTGGGATCACAGCTGTGTACCACCATGTCTGGCTGGCTCAGTAACTTAGTTGTTTCTCCAAAGACAAATTTCAAAAATTCTCTTAGCAGGCCAGGGAGATGGCTCGGGGGTACAAAGCCCCTGCCCCAAAGCCAGATGAGCCCAGTTAGATCTCTGGGACCCACATGGTAGAAGGAGAGGACAGACTCCTCCCACAGGCTTCCACCAGCACACGTGCAGACTCACATACCTGCACACACCGTAGTGCTGGGGTTGGAACCCCAGGCTTCATACATACTAGGTAAGCATGTTGTCAAATGATAGTTACAACAGAGTAAAACAACTCAATGTCATTTAAAAGCTGTAATTGTAAAAGCTGGAAAGGAGGAGCTGGAGAGATGGCTCAGGGGTTATGAGCAATGTTCTTCCAGAGGACCCAAGTTCAGATCTGAGCACTCTTGCTCGGTGGTTTTCGTCTGCCTGTAATTCCAGCTCCAGACTGTTAACCACCCTCCTCTGGCCTCCCCACATGCACACACACATACACTTTTTGAGGAATATTTTTAAAGTTAAAATACTCAACATTGCTTGCTTGCATACTTTCCCCCAGCAAAGTCCTTTTTCCTTTTAACCGTGGTAAAAATATACATGATGTAAAAAGTGCTATTTAGGGATCAGGGATGTGGCACAGAGACTGGGTGTTTGTCTTGCGTGCACAAGGCATTGGATCCAACACCTGACGCTGTGGGTTGGGGGAATTGCCATTGAGGCCATTTCTGAATAACTAGCCCATTGGCTTTAACACACTCTGCTGTGCATCCACTGCCACCAGCATCCACAGAACATTCTTCATCTTTGAAACAGAAACTAGTTAAACACTAACTCGTATACCTTTCCCCTAGTTCCTAAAGTCAACATTCTCATTCTCGCTCTCTCTCTCTCTCTCTCTCACTCTCTCTCTCTCTCTCTCGGTGACAGGGTCTCTTGTAGCTCAAGTTGTCCTCAAACTCAGTATATTTCTGAGGTTGACCTTGAACTCCTGAACCTTCAGCTGCCACCACCAACCAAGTGTTTGGATTACAGGCATACATCGTCATGCAAGTCATGCCTCCCCCAGCCCTCCTAAATTCTAGTCCAGCACCCTGATATAATCTATCATTCATGATGCTTGGTTCTTTCCGAATGTTGAGCAACCACTGCTATTGTCTGCTTCCAGGACATTTTCGTCGCCCCAGAAGGAGCCTGTATCCAATAAGCAGACACGCCTTGCTGTACTGATCCTCCTCCACCCCCACGCTCTCTGTCCCTGTGGGCTTTCCAGTTCCGGACATCTCCTCTAAATGGAGTCATGTAATATGTCGTCTGTGTCTGGCTTCTTTCTCTTGGGGCGATATGTTCAGATAATAGGATTATTTGGCCGGACTCGCAATCCTGTGATGACAGTCTGCATTCTTGCCTGGGCCTCCCTTCCTCCGACCTGACTTCTGGCGTTGCCCCAGTACACCCTGAGCCCCCGCCTTTCCTCCCAGCTGCTCTCCCACTGAAGCCTAGGATCCCTTTCTCCAGCCAACTCATAGTAAAGGCCTGATCTTCTCTGTCCTCCCACCCTCGCCCTAGTGATGCGCCACATCTTCTCCCTCTACCCTGAATCACCCGTTTTGCCTACCTGGCATGTCTGGATGGCCTTCTAGAATTAGGGGTACTCATTGACACCCCCCCCGCTTTCCTTTCTCCCCATTCATCCTTCCTCCTTGACATCCTATATGGGGATGTGTTCAACTAGCATGCATGATGCTCTGGGTTCTATCCCCAGCATGCACCATAGACCTGGTGTGAGCCTATAACCTCAGCACTCAGGAGGTAAAAGTGGGAAGATGAATTCGAGGTGATCCTTGGCCACGTAGTGAGTTTGAAGCCGGCTTAGGCTGAGACGGTCTCAAAAGAAAGTGTTGTTTTTAAAATCACATTAAAGACAAATACCTCAGGAAAATGTATGATTCTATAAGGGGATGCTTTATCTCATTTGATTCTACTCTAGCCCAACCCTCCCTGGAAAAAAATAGAATCAAGAGTGTGGTCATGCTCAGAGCACTCGATATATTTGGAAACAGAAAGTAGATTCTTTATTGGGAAACACAGTGAGTACAGAGTCCACCCATTTTTGAAATGTTTTCTGCAAACTCTTTTTGGCCTTGAGAATTTTAGATGGCAGGTTCTAAGAACGGGACTGGTGGATGCAGCTCAGGGCAGGGCACACACCTGTGACGCACAAGACCCTGGGCTCCCCCACCCCCTATTAAGAAAATACTCTAAAGGCCAGGGAGATGGCTTAGCCAGTAAATATACTTGCTGCCAAGCCTGACTGCCTGAGTTCAATTCCTAGGCCCCGCACAGTGGAAAGAGAGGGCAGATTCCCATACGTTGTCCTCTGACTTCTGCATGTGTGCTGTGGCAATACCCCTCACATCAGTCAGCCAATCGATGCGTGTAAATTTGCTTTTTAAAAGAATGAATCACTAAGCTGGGTGAGGTGAGCCTGGTATGGTGGCCCAGAGCTGGAATGACCACAGTTGGGAGGTGGAAGGGACAGGATGCGGATCTCTGTGTGTTCCAGGCCAGCCTGGTCTACAAGAGCTAGTTCCAGGACAGGCTCCAAAGCTACAGAGAAACCCTGTCTCAAAAAACAAAAACAGAAATAAAAACGAGAGAGAGAGACAGAGAGAGAGAGAGACAGAGAGAGAGAGAGAGACAGAGAGAACAAGATGAAGAGTTCAAGATAATCTCTGGGGACAGACAGGCTCAAGGCACTGTCTCTGTCTCTCTTTCTGTCTCTCTTTGTCTGCATGTCTGTCTGTCTGTGTCTCTCTCTCTCACACACACATACACATTCAGAGAGAGAGAGAGAGAGAGAGAGAGAGAGAGAGAGAGAGAAGAGAGGGGACTAAATCACAGCATTTGTCATTAAACTTTTTGCAAGCTCATGGGTGTATTGAGAAATGACATATGACCTCGGGCTTCGGATTCTCATAGCTGCTCTTAGATCCGTAAACAACTCAGAACCAGACAGTCAGTGATCCTGGAAGTGAGGTAAGGTCAGGGAATCCAGGTAAGAGGCCCCAGGTGTTCCTGTTAGTTCTCTGATCCTCCTGCCTCCACTTCCTGGGTTTTGGACTTGCCAGTGTTCAGCAGCACACACAGTTTTGTTCAGTTGGAACCCAGGGCTTTGTGGGTGCTAAGTAAGTACTCCACCAAGCAAGCTGCATCACCATCCTCATTAGCAGAATGTGTGCATGTGTGTGTGTGTGTGTGTCCATGATGAAAACCAGAGCCTCACACATGCTAATCATGTGTTCTACCACAAACAACCCATGTTTATCTATGACTGTTGGGTGGACATGACCTGGGATTCCAGTCTCAGAAGGTAGAGTTAGGGATCCTCACAGTAAACTGATTAGCAAAACTAGCTGTGTATCAGTGAGCTCTAGATTTGATTAAGAGGCCCTGTTTTGTCTACTAAGGTAGAAAACCCTATCAGCCTTAGAACACACACACACTCACACATTCATATACACACATACACATGTGAAAATTGGGGGAGATGGGGGGATCCATTTCATTCTTTGTTCCTTATATAGCTCAGTCACTTTAGAAAATGTAGCAAACAGCGGAGTGGTGGTGGCACACGCCTTTAATCCCAGCGCTTGGGAGGCAGAGACAGGTGGATCTCTGTAGCCAGAGACATTTGTCTGCAGTGACTGCTACATGGTTTCTCACTGACTCTGCCTTCTTTCTCCCAGCATTCAGTTTAGTTTTCTGCCTAGCTCTATTCTGTCAAGCCACTGGCCGAAACAGCTTTATTCATTAACCAATAAAGGCAACACATATACAGAAGAACTTCCCACACCATTTCCCCTTTTCTGTCTAGATAAAAAGGAAGGTTTTAACTTTAACATAGTAAAATTACATGTAACAAAACAGGTATCAAGCAAGAATTACAGTTACAATATTTATATCTACTTTATCTTTATCATAACTAAGGAAAACTATAATTATAACTACTTATTCTCCAACTACATCAAAGACTCCAGAAGGATATAATATTACTTAAGTTAACAGGAAGTGCATTTAAGCAAATTCTAAAATTCTAGAATTGACAGAGACATCATGCTGCCTCAACAGTCACCCAAAGATCTTTTGTAACATTGCAGGTACCCATCTTCAACCTACAGGACCATAGTATCTGGCAGACTTTTCCATGAAGCAGGAAACTTCAAAGACAGTTCCACCTATATTGACAGTTTGTTAGTCACTTTCTTCCGTATCCTGCAGAATATCTGGCAGACTCTTTCATGAAACAGGAACCCTGAGGGGCCATCTCACCTTTAGGCAAGTTCAGCAGTCATCCTTCCATGGGTCCCGCAAGTCCAGCTCACACAGCATGCCATCAAGGAGCCCAGGCAATAGCAGTCTTTTGCGTAAATGGCCAACAAACTCCATAAGGAGTCTCTTCAGAAAAAAAAAATGTGGCTAAACTCAACAAAAAGCAGGAAGTAGTCTAGACAACAATGCCCAAATTCCCCAAATGATTGTCAATACATGTTTGTTTACATTTAAAGGAGACTATGCTAAAGATATGAATACTTTGCATTGGTATGGATCCTGGTCTATTGATATAAATTTAAGGTCAATTTTATTATACTGTGAATAAATATTTCTGCTCTTGATTAAGGTATTGTGTTTGTGCAACTCATTTAAAAATGTAATATATAATTAAAAATACAGATTAATAGATAGTCATCTATGATAATCAGGTTTGTAATCATGTTAGTTAGGTTTTCTAGATATATAGAAATATATTTCCGTTAGATAATCCTCAAACCTTTCAAAGACCTAGGGAATATGGCATTTAAAATGTTTTAAAAACTGAGGATTTTTTATGACAGTGAGACACATCTGCTCCTGGCAGCACCAATACTTCAAGAGGATGATGGACATCAAAGAGTTTTTCCACCTAGCCCTATTTTGCTAAGCCACTGGCCTAAACAGCTTTAGTTATTAACCATATACAGCAGGACTTCCCACACCGGATCTCTGTGAGTTGGAGGCTAGTCTGCTCTACAGAGGGAGTTCCAGGATAGGCTCCAAAGCTACAGAAAAACCCTGTCTCGTAAAAAAGAGAAAATAAAGCAGACCTTCATCATCCATCATATTAAACTGAACGTGCCACAACAAAGCCTTTTCAGGTTGCAAAACTGGAAATGATAACTTTTTTTTAAACACATTTTTGACACCTGATCTTTCCGCCTCTGCCTCCTCCTGAGTGCTAAGGATATAGGTGTGCACGGTTGTATGCAGCACTGGGACTAGAACCTGGGACTCTATGCATGCTAGTCCAGTGCTCTTCCAACAGAGCCACATCCTCGGCCCATGACACCTTTTGTTTGCTTGCTTGCTTGGTTTTATTTGAGACTAGATCTCGTTGTATAGCCCAGGCTGGGTATGAGCCACCCGTCTCTGCCTCCAAGGCCTGGAATGAACAGCCACTCTGCCTGGTCCCATGATACCCTTTTAAATGTTCTTTCACGTTTTAACTTTTTCTCTTTCCTGTATATTATTTGGATGTGATATACATGTGTGATATGTTTGTTTGCATGTGTGTAGGTATATGTATGTGTGTACATGCATGTGAAGCCCCAAGGTCAATGTTGGGAATCTTCCTCAATCATCTTTCACCTTATCCACTGAGCCAGGGTTTCTCGTTTGAACCTGGAACACACCCTATATGGCTGGTCTCCATAGCCAGCTTGCTCCTGAGGCTCCTTTGCCTCCTGAGCACTAGAGTTGCTGTACCCACCTGGCATCTGTTGCTGTGATAAAACACCCCGACAAAGAACATCTTAGGGGAGAAAGGGCTTATTGTAGCTGACAATTCCAGACTGTAGTCCTTCACTGTGGGAAGGTCAGGGTGGGACCTTCAAACAGCTGGTCACATGACAGCCACGGTCAAGAGTGGAGAGAAACGAGGGCATGCTCACTTGCATGCTTGTGAAGAGCGCAACTGTTCTGCTCTCATACAGTTCAGGACCCCTTCAGCCTAGGGAATGGTGCTAACCACAGTGGGTTGATTCTTCCTATGCCAGTTAACTTAAGACCGTTCCCCACTGACATACCCTCAGACCAACACGAGACAGACAGTCCCTCACTGAGACTCTAGGTGATTCTAGGTTGTGTCAAGTGGACAAAGCTCACTCTTGCGCGTGTGTTCCAGGGGTCCCAAATTGTAACTGTGCGTCATCTCCCTAGCTCTAACCGGTACGTTTTACCTTAAAATGGTTCCTTGGCTTTGTCCTGTTGTAGCGTTCAGGTCTCTTTAATCAAACGGAAAGTTCTTATGCTGAAAGGTCCTTCCTTTTGTTATTTGATTGCCTTCCAGGTTTTGTTCAGTCTCATCCAGATTGCAGTCATATTTTTTGGCCTTTTTCATGTGAGTATTAAAACATCAAGTCCAGAGTCTTTGTTCTGGGGTCTTGGATTTTCGTGCATACCAAGACATATTTTGGGACTCTTGACAAAGAAGAATGCTTGCTTTCAGTATTTTTTAGTGTCTCGAAGCTTCCACGGTCGTGTTCAAGTTCTAAAAATGTCATGCATTCTGATGAGGCGTTTTATTTAGAGAGTATTTTGTCTTAATTAAGCCCATCTGAAGAGACATGCAGATTCTGAAAGAATGTGCTCTCTCCTTTACAAGTCAATTATATTTATAACATCCATAAACTAAATCGCTAGCAAAAAAGCATGATTTTAGCTGCAGTGTGGGGCTGTGTCTTCTTAGTTCATGGGAATGGCCGTGCTTAGCCAAAACACAGCGAGTCGAGACCCTGGAAACACATGGGCAAATTAGTTTCATGGTTTTTTTTCTTTTCTTGTAAGCAGTGCTGGGTTTTTATTTTATCCTTTTAAGATTTTACTTTATATGTGTGGTTGTTTTACCTGCATGCATGTCTGTGCACCACATGTGTGCCTGGTGCCTCTGGGTGCAAGAAGACGATGTTAGATGCCCTGGAAGTAGAGTTACAGATGGTTTTGAGCCACCATAGGGGTTCTGGGACTCAAACCCGGGTCCTGTGAAAGAGTAGTCAGTGTTTTTAATGTCCGAGTCATCTTTCCAGTCTCTTATTTTTAATATTTTATCTACCTGTGTGAATCTAGGGGTGTCTGTGGGTCATGGCTCACATGTGGAAGTCAGAGGACAGCTTATGAGAATCAGTTCTCTCTTTCCACCTTGTACTTCCCAGGGACTGAACTCAGGTTCGAAGGTTTGGCAGCAAGTTCCTTTGCTACCTGAACCATATATTAGTTCTTTTATTTATTGTTTAAAAATTTGAGCCGGATGGTGGTGGCACACACCTTTAATCCCAGCACTCGGGAGACAGAGGCAGATTGGATCTCTGAGTTCAAGGCCAGCCTGAACTGCAGATCGAGTTCCAGGACAGGCTCCAAAGCTACACAGAGAAACCCTGTCTCGAAAAACCAAACATTAAAAAAAAAAAAAGAAAGAAAAAAATTTGAATTTTTTTTGGTATGAGCAGGTGAGTGTATGTGGTGTATGGAAATCTATCTGTGCAAGTGTTCACACCCAAGCGTGTACAGGGACCAGGGTGAGACAGTGAGTGTCCTCTTTTATCACTTATTTCCTGAGACAGAGTGTCTCGCTAAACCTAGAGCTAAGGCTAGTAGCCAGCAAGCCCCAGAGATTCCATTTTCACTCCTTCCCAGCTGCGGTGACAGGTGCCATGCCTGACTTTTCACACGGGTCCTGGGGATTTGAACTCAGGTCATCAGGTTTGCACAGTAACCACCCTCTTCTGCAGAGCCATCTGGATTGATATTGAGATTTATTTTATTTTATTTATTTATTTGATTTTTCGAGACAGGGTTTCTCTCTGTAACCCTGGCTGTTCTAGATCTCACTTTATAAACCAGACTGGCCTGGAATCCAGAAATCCACCTGCCTCTGCCTCCTGAGTGCTTGGATTAAAGGTGTGCCCCACCACCACCACCCAACTATTTAATTTTTAAAGATTGATTTATTTTTATTTTATGTGTATGGGTGTTTTGCCTGCATGTGTGTCTGTGCACCACAAGTGTGCCTGGTGCCCATAGAGGCAGAAGAAGGAATTAGAGTCCCTGGAACTGAAGTTACAGATAGTTGGAAACAGCCATGTGTGTGCTGGGAATTGAACCCTGGTCTTTAGGAAGAGCAACAAGTCCTCTTAATCTCTGAATCATCTCTCCAACTCATTTATTGTTTTTCAGAATATTTTATTGTATTTAAAAAGAAGGCTTATGGAGGTATATTTGTGAGTAATGGCATGACTTTTTATTTCTTTTAACTTCTTTATTTAGGATTTTCGATACAGGGCCTTGCTATGTAGCCTAGGTTGGCCTCAAATTTACAATGATTTTTCTTTCTTTTTACAATAATACATTTATCATTATGACCTGAGTGTGTGTGTGTGTGTGTGTGTGTGTGTGTGATAGAAAGTGTGTGTGTGTGGACACAATGTGAGTATGGAGACCAGAAGGCAACTTTTCTCAGGAGTCAATTCTTTCCTTCAACTGTACGGGTTCTAGGGATCCAACTCAGGCCATGAGCTTCCCAGTTGTTAGGATTACAGGCTATTGTTCTCCTTTTTAAACAATATAAATGTCTTCTATCTATCTATCTATCTATCTATCTATCTATCTATCTATCTATCTATCTATCTATCTATTATTTTTTCAAGACAGGGTTTCTACATGTAGCTCTGACTGTCCTGGAATTCACTCTATAGACCAGACTGGCCTCCAACTCAGAGCTCCACCTGCCTCTGCCTCCTGAGTACTGGAATTAGAGTTGTGTACCACCACTGATCAGTTATTTTCCCTTTTATTAAGATCATTTTAGGGCTGATAAGATGGCTCAGTGGCTAAAAGAGCTTGCTGTCAAGCATAGAGACCTGAGTTCAATTCCAAAAGTGCACATGAAGATGAAATAGAGAACCAACCTCACAAGTTTATCTTTTGACCCTCACATGAGCATGCCCACACAAACAAACACACAAAATAAGTATATGAAAGGTAACACAATGACAACCTTATATCTATTATAAAAATACAACTAGTCGGGTGGTGGTGGCACATGCCTTAATTCTAGCACTCAGGAGGCAGAGGCTGGTGGATCTCTGTGAGTTCGTGGCCAGCCTGGTCTACAGAGTGAGCTCCAGGATTGGCTCCATAGCTACTAGGAAAGCCTGTCTCGACACCTCCCCCCAAATAAATAAAATTAAAATAGAAAATAACCTTCTGTTTGAAGAAATTGTCTATATTTTTCCATTATAGATAATGTTTTCGTCAGCATTGGTGAGATAAAAACTCATCCATACTTCTGTAATTTTTTAAAAAAAATTGAATTTCGGGGGCTGGAGAGATGACTCAGTGGTTAAGAGCACTGACTGCTCTTCAGAGGACCTGGGTTCAACTCCCAGCATCCACATGGCAGCTCCAGTTCCAGGGGACCCAACACCCATGGCAAAACACCAATACACATAAAATAAAAACAAATTTTAAAAGATTGAATTCTGAGAAGTGGAGTGAAAGGGCACCACCGTTTCTAAGGCTTTTAATTTTGTCACATTTGTTTATCATCTGTGTGTTTATGTGTGTGCATATGCAGTAGCATGTGTACAGGCATCAGAGGACAGCTTTTGAAAGTCAGTTCTCACCTTCTGCTATGTGGGTTCCAAGGATTGAACTCAGGTCAGCAGGCTTGGCGGCTGATACCATTTTGTTGGCCCTTCCAAGGTTCCTAAAAGACAATGTCCGCCAAGGATGGTGGCCCATGCCTGTAATCCCAGCACTTGGGAGGCAAGAGGATCAAAGTCATCCTTTACCATGTAGCAAGTTTGAGGCTAGACCCCCCCCCACCAAAACAATAATAACCGCAACCCAGAAGGATAGTATCCACTTGCTGCTCTCAACGGTTGCTCATTTCACACCCACCTCATGTGAATGACCCGTTTGTTTCTAGCTCATTCTGTCAGTGCCAAGCATACAGTGACGCATCTCTAGCTAAACGACCTTCCAGATGAACTTTTGCTGACTTGTTGCCAAGTTTCAGTTGTGCAAATGACCAGCCTGTGTCATCAGATCTCAAATCTCCCAGAAGACTTAATCTTTGCTTCTTGCAAATTTCTTCTCCTTTCTTCTCTCCCCCTCCTCTCTTCCTCTTCTTCTTCCTCTTCCTCCCTCTCTCTCTCTCTCTCTCTCTCTCTCTCTCTCTCTCTCTCTCTCTCTCTCTCTCTGTATATGTATACATCTGTGAGTGTGTACATGAATGCAGGTGCCAGAAGAAGCGAGAGGCACTGGATTCTCTGGAGGTGGAGTCACAGGTAGCTGCAGGCCACCTGACATGGATCCTGGGAACTGGACCTTGGCCCTTATAAAGAGCAGCCAGTGCTCTTAGCCACTTACCCATCTCTCCAGCCCCCGCTTTTCAGTTTTTTGTGAAACAAGTTCTCACTGTGCAGTGCAGGCTCATTTCAAAGTCATAATGCTGTCTCAGCCTCCCAAGTGCTGAGATTACAGGCTTGTGCCTCAGGTGATATTTAATTTTGTATGTATGTGTGCATGTGTGCACAATTCTATCTTACTACACTTTATTCTGTATGTATGTGTGTACTATTGTATCTTACTCTACTTCGTTCTGTATGTATGTGTGCATATGTGAACTATTCTTTTCTTACTCCACTTTTTTCCTTTAAGTTGGAATTTCTCCGAGAATGTGGAGCTTTTCTGGTGGCCAGACAAGCCCTAGAGATCGCTTGTCCCTGCTTCTTCCAACGCTGGCATTGTAGGAATTTGAGTGTCTACTTTTTACACAAGTTCTGGAGATTAGAACCCAGGTCCTCGAGTGTGTGCTTGGACCTGCTGAGCCAGCTCCCAGTCTTCCCTCTCATTTGTAACTTACTGTTATTTTTGATGTGTATATGCACATGTCTGAGTGTATACGCACATTTGTGTGGGGGTGTTCACAGAGGCCATAAGAGGACATCAGGTCCCCTGAAGGTAGAATTACATAAAGTGTGAGCTACTTGACATGGTTGCTGGAAATCAAACTCAAGTCCTCTGCAAGAGCAACAAGCGCTGTTACCACTGGGCTATCTCTCCAGACCCACCTTATTCACTTATTTTTTATTTTCTTTTTTACATTTGTCTTATTTATTGGTGTGTGTGTGTGTGTGTGTGTGTGTGCGCGCGCGCGTGTGTGTGATGTGTATGTATGAGTGTTAGCATATGTGTGTCATGGCATGTGTGGTGGTTAGAGGACAACCTGTGGAGTGGCTTCTTTTTGTCCACCCAGGGACTGAACTCAGTTTGTCCAGCTTGACAAGTGCTTTCCCGCTGAGCCACCCTGCTGCCACTTCACCTTCCCTCCTTCCTTCCTTCCTTCCTTCCTTCCTTCCTTCCTTCCTTCCTTCCTTCCTTCCTTCCTTCTTTCCTTTTGATATTTGAGACAGGGATTCTCTGTGTAACAGCCCTGGCTGTCCTGGAACTGTATTTGTAGACCAGGCTGTCCTCAAACTCACAGAGAGCCACCTGCCTCTGCCTCCTGAGTGCTGGGATTAAAGGCATGCACACCCAGCTTCTACCTTATTTCATATGTCGGGGATTTCTAACTGAACCTAGAGCTTCCTGATTCATCTAAACTGTCTCCCCCTGTGTCCACGTCCCTGGTGAAGGGAATGGAGTGTGCTCCACCATGCCTGGCTTGTACAGGCTGCTGGATATCTTAGTAACAAGCCCTGTTCCGGCAGCCGCTCACCATCATAACTTTTAAAGGTTCAGATATCATCTGTGGTCCATGGGATGAGATGTAAATTTAAGAGCAGCTTTGCGACTTCTCCCTGGCTTTGAAGTCTGTTAATTTGAATTTCCAGAGTCATGAGAGAAAGAAGTGATAAGGAAGAAACATAGCATGGCATAGTGCACCCGTGACTTTCCCGGACTCTACATGATTGCCTCCTGAGTTACGGTGCTCACAACACTACGTGGTGGACAATTCTATTTTCAGCTGTTCTTTCTTCTCTTATGAGTAGAATCCACTTTTTTTCCCCCTTAAAATACATGGTCTTCCTGGGCAGTGGTGGCACGCCTTTAATCCCAGCACTCATGGCAGAGGCAAGCAGATCTCTCAAACAAACAAACAAGCAAACAGAAGTAGAGGATTAGGACTTTAGGGTTATCCTCTGCTACACAATGAATCTGAGGGCAGCCTAGGCTACATGAGTTTTTTTTCTCCTCCTCCTCCTCCTCCTCCTCCTTCTCTTCCTCTCCTCTCCTCCTCCTCCTCCTCCTCCTCCTCCTCCTCCTCCTTCTCTTCCTTCTTCTTATTCGTTTTTCAAGACAGGGTTTCTCTATGTAGACTTGGTTGTCCTAGAACTCGCTCCATAAACCAGTCTGGCCTTGAACTCACAGAGATCTGCCTGCCTGCCTCTGCTTCCTGAGTGATGGTATTAAAGCCATGTGCCACTACCACCTAGCAGGAGTTCTTGTCTCCAAAAGCAATAGAAGGTATTCTGGGGATATAGCACAGTTAATAGAGTGCCTATCATGCATTAAGGCCTGGGTTTGATTCCTAGTAATGCATACTCTGGCTATGGTGGATTAGGACTGTAACCTAAGGGCTTGGGAAGTGGTAACAGAGCTGAGGTTGAAGGTCATCTTTGGCTGTCTAGGGAGTTTGAGACCAACCTGGGCTACTGTGAGACCTTGTCACTGTCACCAAACAAACCAACAAAAGAAGGCTCTCCTGGAGAAGGAGGGTAGTGCTGGGTTGTAGCTTGCAAGGGTTGAGCTGACTGAAGAAGGAAAAGAACAAGCATGTTTCTGGAAACGTCCTGAGAGTGACCATTGAGACCATTCAGCAGGCACAAGCGGTTCACTGTGCAAGCCTGAGGACCTGAGTTCAATCCCCGGAACCCATGTTCAGAAGCTTGATGCAGTGGCCCCACATCTGGAAATCAACCCCTTCTACAGCAAGACTGGAGGCAGAGACAAGACAATGCCTGGAAGCTCAAGACTCAGCCAGCCTTGACTACACTGCATGGTGGTAACAACAAGAAAGAGCCTGCCTCAACAAGATGGAAGTCGAGAACTGACGCCTGACAGTTACCCTCCACACACACACTGTGATGTGTGTGTACTTGTAAATCTTACACACACACAATACTAAATTAAAAATTAAAAAAAACTACCAAGCAACATTTTTCAACTTGACTCTGTTTTAAAGATTCATTTATTTTTATTTGATGTGTATTGGTGTTTTGCCTGCATGTATGTCTCTCTGAGGGTGTTGGATCGCCTGTGACTGGAGTTACAGGTAGTAGTGAGCTGCCATGTGGGTGCAGGTCCTCTGGAAGAGCAACTGGTGGTCTTAACACTGAGTCATCTCTCCGGCCCCCAACCTGACTCCTTTCAAGGCTCTGCAGGATGGGCGAATAGGGGGATGTTAGAGAGCTGAGGTGTGCCTTGGGACATGCCCTGTTGCCTCCTTTCGCTGTTTCTTCTTTCTGTTTGGGAGAGAGTAGGCAATACTGGGGATTGAACTACAACTGTGTCATGCTAGGAAGGTGCTCTACTTCTGAGCCACACCCAAGTCCCTCACTGGGGGATTCTAGGCAGGGGCTCTACCACTGAGCCACATCCCAGCCCCTCACTGGGGGATTCTAGGCAGGGGCTCTACCACTGAGCCACACCCCAGCCCCTCACTGGGAGATTCTAGGAAAGTGCTCTACCACTGAGCCACATCCCAGCCCCTCACTGGGGGATTCTAGGCAGGGGCTCTACCACTAAGCGATATCCTCAGTCCTCTCCATTTCTTCAGTGTGTAGCTGTAGGTGGCTACATTTCCTAGTCCAACTGGCACAGGCCCTTCATCCTCCTCGCCTTGGGTTTTATAAGAGTCATTCTGTTTTCCACCCTCCAGGACAGGCAAAGTCAACATCTATAATTAAATGTGTCACTTATTAAATTTCACACCTAAATGAGTAGCTCTTGCTGAGATGTGGGGAGGACAGTATGCCTCGGAATCAATAAAGACGCAGCCTTGCCCGGTGGGATGGAAATGAAACCTCCTCCAGGGGCCGAACCGCAGATCACGTCCTCTCCGTGGGATTTCTCGCTGCTGCGTTCTAATTCGCCACTCTTTGCTCTTAAGGAAGAATGTTCGGGATTTCAAATGGATAACTGTATGTCAAGTTTTAGTTGTCAGCTGTAGCTCGGGATGGGATGATAAGTAAATAAGCATATCATATTCAAATTACATTGCAACCCTCTCTTTTCCTCCTTGTTTTCTTCCTCCCCTGCTCTCTCTTGATAGGCTCTCTTCAAACTCTCTGTGTAGCCTCTCTGGAAAACACTGAACCTGGGTCTTCCTGCTTATAGCCTCCGAGTGCTGGGATAGCATGTATGCACTGTCAAACCTGACTTGCCCTCCCTTCCTCATTTGATTTTTTAGGCGGGGTCTCAGGTAGTCCAGACTGGACTTTGAACTTGCTGTGTAGACAAGCTGCTATGTAGCTCATGATCCTCCTGCATCGCCCCCTGTGTGGTAGGATTACAAGCGTGCACTGCCAGCAGGGTACAGTGGTTTGTGCACACCTTTAATTCCAGTGCTTGGGAGGCAGGGGCAGGCAGATTTCTGTGGTTTTAAGTCCAGCTTGGTCTGTGTAGTGAGTCCAGGACAGCTAGGGCTACACAGTGAGACCCTGGCTTGAAACAAATGGACAACAATGACAAAAACAAGTGTGTACTATCATGTCACATTTTGATGTGGTATTGAGAGTTGATGCAGGGTCTGGTTCATGCTGTACTGTACCCCAGGCCCCTCTTCTCCTTTCTATTATATTTTCTTCTTCTGTGATAAACTTGTGGTTAGATCTCAGTGTTAGAGCCCCTGCCTAGAATCCCCCAGTGAGGGGCTGGGGTGTGGCTCAGTGGTAGAGCCCCTGCCTAGAATCCCCCAGTGAGGGGCTGGGGTGTGGCTCAGAGACAGCAAGTGTTCTACGAAGCACAAGACTCTGGGTTCAACCCCTAGTACTATAATAAATAAGCCTAAGAAGTCACATGTGTGATATTCTGAAAAGCAGAAGTTCAGTTTGTTTCATGCACCTCCCTCTTTCTTAGCTCTGGAATTTTCCATAGGATGGAGTCTTATGCTATTGTGTATTCAGAATCAACATCCAATCTGCTTCACATCAGGTCGTTGACTTGTTGGCCAGCTGCAGTCAGTTTCTGGCTGAAGGAGACTTAGGAGCCAGTGAATGTGAAAGCTTCAGAAGGGAAATCATATTCCCTCTGATCCCCTCACTTCCCCACAGTTTGGTTATGAGCAATTGTTTGTTTTCTTTTCTTAAAAAAAGACGCATTTATTTTTTATGTCTCTATGTGTGTACATATATGTACGTATGTGTGTCTTGTGGGCGCAAGTGCCCATGGAGGCCAGAAGAGGTTGTGGTTGTGAGCTGTCTCAAGAGGGTTCTGAGAGCTAAACCTAGGTTCTCTGCAAGAATGACAAGAGCTCTTGATCACTGAGCCACCCTCTCGCCAGCCCCTAATTTTCTTCTTTAATTCTTAGTATGTTGGCTAATTAGAGGTGTGTGTGTGTGTGTGTGTGTGTGTGTGTGTAAGAGGTCAGAAGACAACTTACATGAGTGTATGTTTGTGTGTGTGTGTGTGTGTGTGTAAGAGGTCAGAGGACAACTTACATGAGTGTATGTTTGTGTGTGTGTGTGTGTGTGTAAGAGGTCAGAGGACAACTTACAGGAGTGTGTGTGTGTGTGTGTGTGTAAGAGGTCAGAGGACAATTTACAGGAGTGTATGTTTGTGTGTGTGTGTGTGTGTGTGTGTGTGTGTGTGTAAGAGGTCAGAGGACAACCTACAGGAGTCAGTTCTTCCATGTGGGGCCTGGGGTTGAACTAAGGTCCTCAGGGTAGCAGTGGGATCCTGTATTCACTGAGCCATCTTTCCCGTTCTTTCCATCTTCCCGCCCTGCTTGTTTATTTGACATAACCTCACTATGTAGTCCTGGCTGGCCTGAAGCTAGCTGTATAGACATGTTGGCCTTGAACTCATAGAGATCCACTTGCCTCTGTTTCCTGGGTGCTAGGGTTAAGGGTGTACACCACCACTAGCCTCACTTCACTTTTTGAACAAAAATATTTTTATTAATTCTTTGTGCATTGTATACAACACATTTTGATTGTATTCTCTCTTAATTCCTTTCTTACCTCCACAATAATAATGCAATATACAAATATTCCATTTTTCCCACATATTTCCCAACTGATGTATGTTTTGGAGGTCCATAATTTGGTGTTATTAATAATGCTTGATGAAGCCAGTGTGGTGGCACACGCCTTTAATCTCAACACTTAGGAGGCAGAGGCAGGTAACTCTCTGAGTTGAAGGCCAGCCTGGTCTACAGAGCAAAGTCCAAGACAGCCAGGACCACACAGGGAAACCCTGCCTCGAAAGCAAGAATAGCCAAAGTAGTGCCTGAGGAGTCATTGCTGAGGAGCGCTCAGCCCACTCTGGGGGGCGCCATCCCTGAGCAGGAGGCACAGGGCGCTATAAGAAAGCAGCCTGAAGAAGCCACGAGAAGCAAACCAGTAAGCAGCACCCCTCCATGGCCTCTGCCTCAGTTCCTGCCTCCAGGTTGCTGCTCTAAATTCTTGCCCTAGCCGCCTTCTGGGAGAACTGGGATGTGAAAATGTAAACTAAAACAAACGTTTCCCTTACTTTACTGTTTGATGGTTTTTTTTTTCTTTTTCCATTCTAATCCTGGAGTCCTGCTAGACAAAGGCTCCTTCTGAGAAGCCAGGCAATTACAAGAAGGCTGTCTATTGTGCTTGCTTCTTCTTGTCGCCCCTTCATAAATAATTAACCCGAAGTCACGCCCAGAAAACTAATGGACTGGGTACCATCAGTGGTGTTTCTTGGGAGGTTTTGTTGTTGTTGGTTTGTTTTGTTTTCCTCGGGGGTCTTACCCCATTCACAACATCCAGGAAGCGGATACGGCCTTTCCATTAGTGGGACGAGCTGTCTGCACTGAGCGCTAGATTAGAAACCACAGCAGAAGCCGCTTCTCCTCTCGTGCACTTCAACGTGAGCTTTCTCCATGGAGAGATTTTCCCCAGACCCTGGACCACACTTTTCTCCTGTAGATCTCTCACAAGGGCCCTAAGGAAGGGCCTGGCTGAATTATGTTGTTGTTTGATTTTTTTTAGTACTAAGGACCAGGGTCTTACACATGTAGATGCCCTGCACCTGATTTATACTTCCAATCCTCCTTTTATTTTGTGTGTGCACGCAGGTGTGTGCCTGTCACAGTGTGCACGTAGAGGTCAGAGGACAACCTTAGCTGATGGTTCTTGCCTTTCGCTCTCTTTTGAGGAAGGGTCTCTTTGTTGTTCACTGCTTTATATCCAGACTCCCTGCCCTTGAGCTCCTGGGCATTTCACAGACCCCTATACGTATACATACATCTGACTTTGTGGCCTTTTTATGTGGCTTTTGAGCATTTTAACTCAGGCCCTCACACTTGAAGGGCAAGCAAGTGCTTCACCCGTCGAGCCATCTCCACGACTTCCTGCCTCCTGCTTGAGACTGAGTAGCCCTGGCTGACCTCCAACTGAATATGTAGTTAGCATAACCTTGAACTTCCTGTCATACTTCCTGAGTGTTGGGATTGCGGGCATGTGGGCTACCATAGTGGGGCTTTTTGGGGGTGTGTGTGCTGAACCTAAGGCTTCATGCAAACTGGTGAACACACTCCCACTGAGATATTCCCCCTTTGCTCCTTTCCCTTTTTCTTTTGACACAGAAACTGGCTAGGCTACCCAGGCTCTGCCTTGAACTCACTATGCATCACTCGGTCGCCCAGATGCTGGGAATTACAGGTGTTGTTTTAGCACCTGGTTAAAATCTTAAGTTTGATGTTACATCCAGTTCCCAAGTATTTTCAACAAAGAAAACCTCATGCCCACTCCAAAGCCACTTCCTCCTTCCACCGCCCCAGTTCCTGGCAGCCACCGATTCACTCCCTGTCTCTATGGATTTTCTTATTTCAGCTATTTCCTATAAATGGAATCACACAATCTGTGGTCTTTGTGTCTGGCACTGTCACTTAGCCTGCTTTTGGAGTTGATCCATTCAGCATCCTCTCTCCAGCCTGGCTTTCGTTTTCTTTTGGCGGGTGTGTGTGTGTGCATATTCACACGTGTGCTTGTGCACGCGTGTACCTGCGAGTGTGGAGGATGTAAGTTGATGTCAAGCGTCTCCTAGATCGCGCTCCACCTTAGGCATCCGGGCACGTGAACACAGAGCTCTCTGATTAGCCTAGCCCAGACAGCCAGCTATCTCTGGGGAGTCCCTGTCTCTCCGTCCTGCATGCTGAAATTACAGGTGGGCGGCCACACCTACCTGGCATTGATATGGTGGTGAGGATCTGAATTCTGATCCTTTCCATTGTTTAGTCAGGGCTTTTATCTGCTGGGTCATGGCTTTCTGGGGTTAATACTCTGCTACACAGATAGATGGCCGTTTGTTCCTGCAGCTGACTCTACATTCGCGGATAGATGTCTGGGCAGCCTCTTCCTTTCGCAGTTTATGAACACCGCTACTTTGAGCGCATTGTACAGCAAGGATTTGTGTGGATGCCTCTCTGTCTGTTGTCCAACTGCTCTTTGCTCTCAGCTGCGGTCTTAGCCAAGCGGCTTGCTCCCAGCTGTGGAGAAGGTGTTAGCACGTGTGTATTTATTCTAGCACTCAGGAGGCACAAGTTCAAAACGCACCTTGGACTATATAGGGGGTTCAAGGCAACCCTGGGCTACATATCAAGTACCTGCCTAAGACAAACAAACAAAAAACAAAACAACAAAAACAAAAATCAGGGGCTAGCTAAGACGCTCAAGTGCTTGCCGTGTGAAAGAAAGCTCATGGTGTTGGCACAGGCTTGTAAACCCAGTGCTGGGGAGGTGGACATGTGTAGATCCCCAGGACTTGCTGGTTAGCCTACCCTACTTTGATAGTTCCAGGCCAGTATAAGACATCGTCAAAAGAAAGAGGATACCCGGGGGTGGTGGTGCAAGCCTTTAATCCCAGCACTTGGAAGGCAGGTGGATCTGTAGGCCATCCTGGTCTATGAAGCGTGTTCCAGGACAGCCAGGGCTACACGGAGGAGTCCTGTCTCGACAAATCAAATAAAAGAAAAAAAGAAAAGAAAGAGAATAGTGCCCAACAGAGAAACACTCAACACATGAATATGAATGCACAAGCATATGAATACACACACACACACACACACACACACATACACACACACACACTGGATCCAAAGCACACAAAACAGAAGGCTGATGCTTGCCCTTCCGTACTTGTAGTCAGGCTAATCCTGCTGTGACCTCCCAGACGTTGGGCGACAAGCAACCCTTCTTGGCAAACCTGATGGGTAGCATGTCTCAGAGGGTCACAGCCCTCAGTGGCCACCCATTAATTAGTAAGCTGCCTTGTCATATGTCCTGGGAAGGGTGCCCTCGGATGTGGCTGACACTTCTGTCATTAGTTTTCCAGAAGCCCGCAGAAGGCGAAATGCCAGACTCTGTAGGACAGGTGTGACGAGAATCCACCGACCTGACTCACCCCTCAGAGAGCCATAATTTCAAGTCGCTGGTCAATCTATCTCACCCGAGTTTGCATGGAGACACAGACGTGGGAGGGGCCGAGTGTGACTGACTTTTTATCCTGGCTTGGCTCTTTACAGGGCACTGGGGATTTGTTGTCATGGATTTTCCTAGGGAGATGAGCGTGAACTCCTCTGTCTCCCAAGTGCTGGGATAAAGGTGTGCACCACCCCTGCTTGGTTCACATTTTAATTGCTTTTAAATGTTTATTTTTATTTTATGCACTCTGGTATTTTGTCTGTCTGGATGTCTTTATGAGGGTGCCAGACCCCTGGAACTGGAGTTATAGACAGTTGTGAGCTGCCGTGTGGGTGCAGGGAGTTGAACCCAGGTCCTCTGGAAGAGCAGTCGCTGCTCTTAACTACTGAACCATCTCCCCCATCCCTCACTTTTTAAATTTTAATGAGATTTATTTATTTACTTCTTTATTTTGTGTGAGTGTTTTGCCTGCATGTCTGTATATGTACCGTGTGGGTGCCTGGTACCCAGTGGGGGTCAGAAGTTGGTATAGGATCCTCTCTGGGACTGGAGTTAGAGATGGCTGTGAGCCACGATGAGGGTCCTGGGAGCAGAACCTGTGGCTGCTGGAACAACCACTTTGGTTTTGGAGACAGTATTTCTCTGGGACCTGGTGCTTCCCAATGAGGTTGGGCTGGGTGGCTACTGATCTCCAGAGATCTTCCTGTCTATACCTCCTCAGCAGAGGGATTACAAGCATGTACCCCGAAGCCTGGCTTTTTACCTGGGTGCTGGGATCTAACGCAGGTCCTCAAATACTTTATTAACTAAGCCATTTCTCTCCTATATTCTCCTATAGGGAATATCCAGTCAGTGTTACTGCTTATATAGCCTCATAGCCATGTGTGTCTCTTGGGGTGCTTCTGTGTAGATGTCTGTGTGTTTGTGGCTATGTGTATATTGTGTGTGTGTGTGTATGTGTGTGTGTACGTATATGTTTGTGTGTGTGTATCTACAAAATTTCAGGAACTTCCTGAGACTTAGGTGTTTGTTTACTTCTGTGTTTCGTAAGTATCATTTGCTTCCTCGGCTTTACTCCACCCTCTAGGAGAGAGACCATTGATCTTGAAGGAAATACCCACAGCCATGAACTTATGCCAGTCAGGCGTTGTGGCACAGGCAGCGCTTGGGAGGTAGAGGCGAGTGGATCTTAGTGAATTAAATGCCAGCCTGATCTACAGCCACAGCTGAGTAGTGATACCCTGTCTCAGGAAAACAGACAAACAGGGACATACCCAGTAGTGAGCGAGCTTCCAGCTGAGGAGGCAGCAGGCCTAGATTTTAGAACAGCCTTAAAGGTTATTAGACTTGGAATTCCTTGGTTGTACAATGTCTGTCCCAGTTTTTGTTGTTGTTGTTGTTGTTTGGTTGGTTGGTTTGCCTGGCTGGGTCCACAAACCATTTCAGGTTCAATTTTCAGATGGTGGAGGTTCACACTGGAAATCCCCGAAGCCGTGGGTTCAAAGCCAGCCTGGGTTATGCAGTGAGTTCCAGGTCAGTATGGGCTATTGACAGAGAGACCCTGCTTCAAAATAATCAAAACAAAAATAAACTCAAAAAAGAAAGAAATGAAAAGAAATCCAACCCTTATTCTAAGGCACTGATCCTGGACTGGTGGTATCTATGCTAACTGATAGGGAGTCAACAAAGATGTGAGGGGCTGGAGAGATGGCTCAGCAGTTTAGAACGCAGCTATTCTTCCAGGGGACTTGGGCTTGATTCCCAACACCTACGTGGTAGTTCATAACTATCTATAACTCCAGTTCCAAGGGTGTCTGATGACCTTTTCTGGCCTCTGTGTACACATGTCTGTTGTGCACAGACACACATGTAGGCAAACATTCATACACATAAAAATAAGAATAAGTTTAAAAGTTAAAAAAATATCACTATTAAAAAAAAGGTACGCTTACTGGTGGTGGCACATGCCTTTAGTCCCGGCACTTGGGAGGCAGAGGCAGGCAGATCTCTGTGAGTTTGAGGCCTGTCTGGTCTACAGAATGAGTTCCAGGACAGCCTGGGTTACACAGAGGAAACCCTGTCTCAAAACAAAAGAAAGAAAGAAAGAAAGAAAGAAAGAAAGAAAGAAAGAAAGAAAGAAAGAAAGAAAAGAAAAGAGAAAAGGAGAGAGAGACATGACAAAAAGAGCTGGTGGAGAAAGAGCTGACCTGATGTCATAGGTCTGGAATCCCAGTTCCTCTAGAGGCTGAGCAGAAGGATCACAAGTTCAAGTTCTAGGCTACAGAGTGGATTCAGGGCCCGTTTAGGCAGTTTAGTGAGACTCTGTCTCATAGTAAGTGAGAAAAGATACAGTTGGGGCTGTGGCTCAGCAGTAGAATACTTGCCTAGAATCCCCAGTGAGGGGCTGGGGCGTGGCTCAGTGGTAGAGTCCCTGCCTAGAGTCCCCCAGTGAGGGGCTGGGTGTGACTCAGTGATAGAGCCCCTGCCTAGAATCCCCCAGTGAGGGGCTGGGGTGTGGATCAGTGGTAGAGCACCTGCCTAGAATCCCCCAGTGAGGGGCTGGGGTGTGGCTCAGTGGTAGAGCCCCTGCCTAGAATCCCCCAGTGAGGGGCTGGTTGTGACTCAGTGATAGAGCCCCTGCCTAGAATCCCCCAGTGAGGGGCTGGGATGTGGCTCCGTGGTAGACCTTTCAGTAAAGGAGCATGGCTTATAATAAAGTGTTTGTCTAGTGCGTGCCCAGCCCTGAACTCCATTTCCAGCACTGGGAGCTGCAGAGGGCAGAATAAGGGGGAAAGAAAAGGTAGACAGAAAATATTTGCTGGGACTGAACTATTTCCTTTCTCTTAGATTCCAGAGGAACAGGGCCAGTGAAAGCAATGTTCGTTGGCCCTTCTCCTGTCATCTTGTGTGGTCTTAGCTGAGTTACTGTCTGGAGTCTCACTTCCCAGGCTCTAAAAGGGACAATATATGCCTTGTTTTCTGGGTGTGGAGAGGATTCTGGGAGGGCTCTAGGAAAAGTGTGACCTTCACTCAGTCTCCAGAAGGTCCTGAAAAGTAAAGGCAGCCATGGTAATGGTGACATCGGTGGTGGTGTTGGCCTTGCTGGGCGTGGTCAGAATGAAGCCTCAAGTTGCTCATTTTGTTTACCACATCTAGGAGAGAAAAGGGAACTGAGCCAGCTGTGGTGACATATGCCTTCAATGCCCAACATTTAAGAGACAGACAGTTGGAAGGTTCAAGGCCAGTATGGGCCACCCAGCAAGACTGGGTCTGAAAACAACCAATATAAAAAAAAACAAAAAGAGGGGTTGGGGCGATGATTCAGTAAGAGCACTTGCTGCTCAAGCATGAGGATTTGAGTTTGAATGCCCAGTGCCCAAATTAAAAAGCCAGGCATGATGTTTTGTGTGTGCACGTGTGTGAATGTGCTTGTGTGTGTGTGTGTGTGTGTGTGTGTGTATGTAATCCCAGGACTGTGGTGGAGGAGGCAGGAACATCTGTCTAGCATCTAGCATACTATCCTAGCTTCAGGGTTAGTGAAAGACCCTGGTCTCAGGTCAGTAAGGCAGAGCATGCTAAAGCTCCCCTGGCCTCTGTGAGCATGCATAGGTGCACATACATATCTGCATACATCTTACATATATACCACACACAAACATGCTAAAATACCAAAACAATTAAAACTTTCTCTTTTTAAAAGAAAAGGGAAGCTGGGAATGGTGGCACACGTCTTTAATCCCAGCACTCTGGAGACAGAAGCAGGAGGATCTCTTTGTGTTCCAGGCCAGCTTGGTCGATAGAGAAAACTTCAGGGGAGCCAGAATTACAGAAAGACTCTGTCTCAAAAAAACAAAAAAACGACAGAAAAAAACTAACCAACGAACAGCAACAACACCAAAAACTGCAAGGGAGGAAGCAAGGAGGGGAGGGGGACGGGAGAGAAGAGGAGGGAGGGAGACGTTTAGAGGGATGGAAAGCCTTTCACTCTGCCTGGCCTGGTTCTTCAGCCTCCCTGAGCCTCCTCTTTGCCTCCTTTGAACTTGGCCTTGTGGAGGAGGATTGAAGGGTCATGCTAATTAAGCTCCCAGCCGTGGACTCAGAGCCTTCGGACAGAGAGCAGGCTCCAGGAGAAGAATGTGCCCTGGGCCCTGCACTGATGTGCTGTGGCCGCTGGAAAGGGATTTTCGTTTGCTTGTTTTCAGGCCCTTCTTACCCGCAGAAAAATGCCGCCTGATGAGGGAGTGTCCCTCTTTGTTTTTGTAGAAGCTGGTTCTTCAGCTGCAGATGGGATCTGAGACTCATTCTCCTCCAGAGGAAGCTACAGCGACGACAACACAGTCCCCATATAAAACGCTGCTTTCTCCCTGTGATGCTGTTAGCAAGAGTCCCTTCAGCATGGTGGTGTGCCCTGGTCGTCCAGCATCCAGGAGGCCGAGGCAGGAGGATCTTTAGTTTGAGGTCAGCCTGGGCTACGTAGTAAGACTGTCTTGAGCATTAAAAGAATAGAAAATAGCCAGCTTTTGTGGCACACACCTTTAATCCAAGCTCTCAAGTAGCAGGGGTAGGTGGGTCTCTGAGTTTAAAGCTAGCCTGGTCTACAAAGAGAGTTCTAGGACAGCCAGAGCTAGACACGGATAAACCCTGTTTCAAAAAACAAACAAACAAAAAAACCTGAAAAGGCTTCAGAGATGGATCAGAGGTTAAGAGCACTGACTGCTCTCCAAAGGACCCAGATTTCTAGCACCCCAAATCCTCTGCCTCTGGTTTCTGAGTACTGAGGTTATAGGTTTACACAGACATGCTAAGTGATTTTTAATAAATTATATATTAGGAGACTCTTGGTCTTCCAGAGTTATTCTGCTAAAGTGGGCACATCTTGCTCATTAAGACTGGTTGGGGCTGGAAGTTGACGTTTTCCACTAGACTTCTGTTGACATATCAGGTTGGGGGGGTACTTTATTATGTCTGAGTGTGGGTGAAACTTTTGGCTACCAGTAGGCCTTGGCAGGTGGGGGAAAGTCCTGATTTTCCCCTTGACCCTCTCTAACATCCCTTCAATGGGGAGGGAAAAGAGGAGCCTTATTTTCTATGTAACTGGAATCAAATCCATTTCCGTTTGGCCTTTTGGGAAGGGAGGCATGGGTTTGCCATGTGTTCTGACATCCCAGGGAGGATGGGAGACAGGCCTTTTGTTTACGGTGGGAGTAGGGTAGTGGGGGCTGAGCTTTATCAACTAAACATTCTCTATCCTGCCCGGCTACGCCTTTCCTGGATTTGGTTGAAGAGAGAAGCCTTTTTTCCTTTGGGGCGCCTCCATCACAGGCCCCGACCCCTAGAAACCAGTTAGTGTTTCTGAGCGTATGAATGTCTGGCTTCACCAGCATTCACTCTAGGATAGATATGAACGAATATGAGGGAAGTTACCGGCTGGTGTTTCTTGGGTCTCTGTGACCAGAGCCCATCTGCTGCCTTCCCTCTGCATTTTGCATTCTCTTAAATCTGTTTCATGTACAATGTTCACTCAGGTCATGTGTATTAGTGAGAGGATTAGAGATCACTTTACTTCACCTGGAATCAGGAATCTGTCTAGACAACCTATTTTTTCTGAAGATTGAATCTAGGGCCTGGCATATACTAGGCAAACATTCTACCATACATTGTACGAAACTAAGCTACACCCCAGCCCCTCACTGGGGGATTCTAGGCAGGTGCTCTATCACTGAGCCACACCCCAGTCCCTTACTGGGGGATTCTAGGCAGGTGCTCTACCACTGAGCCACACCCCAGCCCCTCACTGGGGAATTCTAGGCAGGTGCTCTACTGCTGAGCCACACCCCAGCCCATCACTGGGGGATTCTAGACAGGGGCTCTACCACTGAGCCACACCCCAGTTCTCTCTCTCTCTGTCTCTCTCTCTCTCTCTCTCTCTCTCTCTTTTTTTTTTTTGAGATAGTGTCTCATGAAGTTGCCTAGACTGGCTTTGTACTTCTGTGTAACCCAATCTGGCCTGGAACTTTTGATCTTCCTGCCTCACCTTCCAAGCAACTGGAATTACATTCTGGGACTCTGGGAATCTTGTTGGTGATGTCTGTAGTGAGCACTAGGAAGCCCTGGTCATAATCTGAGTTCAGAAGATGTGGTAGTTATAGGGCACCAGGGTCAGGGCAGAGCCTATGTGGGGATACTGACCATGCAGAACAGACTGCCAGGATTTAGGAACCCCAGGACACTCTAGAGAAGAGAGGAGAGAACTGGGGATGGGCACATTTAATTAATTAACTTTTACACGTGCGGGTGGTTTGCCAGCGTGTGTGTATATTTGTGAACTGTGTACGTGCCTCTTGCCCATTTAGGGCAGTAGTGGGCTCTGGATCCTGACCCTGAGCTATGGATGATTGTGCGCTACCCTGTGGGTGCTAAGTATGGAACCAAGAGCAGCCAATGCTCCTGGTCCTAGCAATGAACTTGATGCTCTCGCCTCAGCTTCCCAAGTGCTGGGATTAGCGGCATACACCGCCAGGCCCAACTCTACAATATCCATTTCTCATGGTACCTTTATGAACCAGGGCTTGTTGTTAGTCCTGCTTCATAGAAACTAAGGCACAGAGAAGTGAAACAATTTACACAAGGCAACACAGCCAGGAAACGGAAGCGTTTTGTTCCTCTGACTTGACAGGGTGGGTTATCCAGGTACCAGTGGTGGCCCTCTGTGGTGTATCACGACTGGGACCCAGAGGCAATCACTGAGTGTGACATGGCCAGAACTCAGAACTCATGATTGGCTTCTGCTACCCTATAAGCCAAATTACAGAATTGCATTTGCCTGGGTATAGTTAGGCCCTTCTGAGTCAGAGCTGTCATAGTCCTGACGGTACAGGACCATGGAGGATCCTGTCACTTGCTGGCAAGGAACACTTTCTGTGTAGAGGACCTTAATCACAGACAGATGCTGTGTCTTTGTATTTGTCACTTTACACTTTATCTTTTTAATTGCCTGACTGATTATACACTCTGAACTCCAGGACAGTTTTAAGCTGTGTACCACAGACTGTGACTACCTTTTTTTTTTTTTTTTTGGTGTGGAGATTACTTTTTTCAGTCGGTCAGGGACAAACTATAAAAACAAAGAACTAGATAACAATACTAACAACATTATCCAGTTTGGCGTGGTGGCACACATCTATGGGCCTGACAATCAGTCGATGGAAACAGGAGAGTCATGTGTTGAAGGTCTGCATGAGCCACTGTCGGGTAAGTGTTCCTAGGGAGACATGAAAACCATTATTCGCCTCCTGATAAGGTGATGAGAGACGAGAGAAAGGATTTCACCCAAAGTCCAGCTTAGCAGTCCAGTGAATTTACGGAGGTCACTTACAGGAGCACAGGTGATTCAAAGGCATCTGCGTCACCAAAGAGTCCACTCCACTATGGGTTAGGACTGATGAAAGCTATGTCCCTGGACTCCAAGGGGAGTGTCCTTTCCCCAGAATTCTTGCTACTTACATAACCTGGTTGGGGAGGGTATCCTGGGAATCCTGTTAAGTTTCAGTTACTTCCTGGAACTTGCAATTTTTGTTTCCTGAGTCCTAGAGGAATATTTCAGTCCAGAGGCAGCAGCAACAGCCAGCATCCTGTCTCAAAAAAACCTATGGGTGTGGGGCCTGGGAAGGTGACTTAGCAGTTAGGGTGTTGTCTGTGTGACCGTGATAACTAGGGTTTAGATGCACCCCAAATCCACATAAATAAACGCCTGATGGGTGTGATGGCCCACCTGTAATTCTAGCCACAGAGGATCAAGATGCTGAGGTGAGTGATATATGTCCCTAGAGAACCTTTCTCAAAAAACAGACAAAGGGATAAAGAAGCAAAGTAAAAAAGCATAGCATTTTTTTTTATTGCTGTAGGAGACAATTTAAGTTGTAAGTAGAATAACTGGTGCTGCCTCGCATGCCTTTCTTCCAAGGACAAACAGGGCTCAGTTATTCTTTCCAAGTTTGCCATGCGAAAGAAATCTGGCCACCTTTGTTCCTGGAAAAGACCAAAAAGAGAGCCCGTGAGGAATCAATCTAAAACAAATTAAGCTGCCCTCGGTAATGTGAGGCCAGGGAACTGATGTCAACGCTGGATTCCAAGGGGGGAAAATGAGACCAAGGTGGATGGTAGAGCAAACGATCTGAAAGATGGAGCTTGAAGGACGGAGTGTATGGGCTTTTGAAAATTTAATGAAGGCTATGACTTGCCACGTGAAATCCTTCTGTTTGCTTGGGTAGAGAAGCCTGCTAATCTGTCCAAGATCCGCTCTATTCCTAGGTGAAATTAGATTTTTTAATTTTTTTTTTTTTTTTTTTTTTTTTTTTGGAAAACATTACTTTCCTTTCGTGACTGTGAGCCCACAGGGAGCTAGCTGGCTGGTTGCCTATATGTGCATTCCCCAGACTGGACCAGACCCCTGACCACATGTAACAGATTAGTTGAGGTCTTGGTCTGCTGATTGTCACCACTGTGTCTGCATTCTTTGACTGCTATCAAAGGAGCTGGGAACTGTTTTGTGCCGGATCTGGCAACGGCCTTAGCTCAGTGGTGTAGGCGGCCTTTTCCTGTGCCTGCATAGAGACAAGGGAGGAAAGAGGAGGACACCTGAGAGCAACGGGGCAGGTTTGCTAATGCCAGGATCCAGAAGGTCGGGGCAGGAGGACAAGGCCAGGAGGACGAGGCCGGGAGAAGGGCACCTGAGAGCAATGGGGCAGGTTTGCTAATGCCAGCATCCAGAAGGTTAAGGCAGGAGGATATTGAGGCCAGCCTGGGCTACACTGGAGATGTTGTTGGGACAAGAAGGGAGAAAGAAAAAGTGGGCATGGAGAAAGGAACAGAGAGAGAGAGGAGGAAGAGGAGGAGGAAGAGGAGAAGGAAGAGGAGGAGGAGGAGGAAGAGGAGGAAGAAGAGAGAGAGAGGGAGAGAGAGAGAGAGAGAGAGAGAGAGAGAGAGGAATTAGATACTGCTTAACCCCGGGAGGCAGGAGGATCAGGAGTTCAAGGTCATCTTCTGTTGTGCGTAGCAAGTTCAGGGTCACCCTGGCTCCTTGAAAGGAAGGTAGGGGAGAGGGAGAAAAGGAGGGAGGGAAAGAATAAACTGGTTCAGGCAGGCCTTGGTGGTTGTGCCCTTAGTTCCAGGAGAACTGTCTGCTTCCACAGATTTCCTTGGGCAAGCGAAAGATGAATGTAGAAAAATAATGTCCCAACCTCGACGGAATGCGCACATTCTTGATTTCTTCAACTGTCTCCTCCATGTCTAAGAGGCTAATAAATGGGTTCCAACATGTTTGCAGGATGTCTTCCACTTGTCACGCTGCCTGTCCCTCAGCGATCACTACTGTTTTCTCCCCTTTTTACACGGCCACACCCTGCAGGAGGTGATAGTAGAGACAGATTACAATCTCTCTGAGGCTGCAGTCAGTAAGGCGTGTAACTGCAAACACAAGAATGGCTACAAACGGCAAGGGGCATTGAAATTATAATGGACAGAGTGGGTACTCCTGCCCTGGGTTCCGATCCCAGAACTGGGGCAGGAATGTGGCTGGGATAGGTAACTATTTGCATAGTTACACTCCTTTCTAGACTCTATCCCTTCTAGTCTATGGAAGGACTTGAGATTGATTCCCCAAGACCCACATGGGGGAAAGAGAAAGATCAATTCTTGAAAGCTGTCGCCTGACTGCCGTACATGTGCCACACAAGTGTCCCCACACATACGCAATTAAGAAACATAAAAAGGAAAGTGGTACCCATCTCTATTTTCTGACCCTGTAATTACAAAAATGTAATAATTTTGTTTAATACAATAATTTGGTGCGTGTCTTTTCGTAAGAGACCTTTCCTTTTTTTTCCTTTTTTTTCCAAGTAAGTATAAATGTACTTGGAACAATTTCAATGCCTCAGCTTGCTTAGTATCGAAGGCACCTGCTACCAAGCCTGACAACCGGAGTTCAGTTCCAGGACTCACATGGCAGAAGGGGAGAGCTGGCTCCTGTTAGCTGTCCTTTGACCGTCACACCTGTGCCATGGCGTGCATGCACTGCCCCCTACAAATAAATAAATGTAATAAAAACGTTTTTTAACTTCTGAGAAAAGCACCCAAAAATAGCCATAACTGAGTGTCTTAGTGGCTAATGACAGCTTTAAATGTCCCTATATGAAGGCACGACAGAGATCTTTGTGGGATTTATGAAATATCAGAAAACACGAGTCCTCAAAAAAATCTATTTTTTTTCCTGATATTAACACCTGAGAATTTTGAAGGTCTTAAAGTCCTCAGATTTCTCCAGTAACAGGCAGAAATGACACTGTAAGCCTTTATTCTCCCATTGTTCTTTAAAAGTTTTTTTAAGATTTATTTATTTTATGGGAATTAGTGTTTTGTCTGCATGAATGTATGTACACCTACACGTGTATGTTTTTTGCCTGAGGAAGTCAGAAGATGTTGGATCTCCTAAAACTGGAGTTAGGGGTGGCTGAAAGTTATCACATGCTGCTGAACCGGGCCCTTTGCAAGAACAAGTGCTCTTAACTGTAGAGCAATCTCTTCAGCCCCATCTCCCAGCATCCTTGTGTGTTGTGTGGTACCCATGAAGAGGCCAGAGGAGAATGTTATGTTAGATGCTTTCGTCTTTGTTTGTTTATTTTTTTCGAGACAGGATTTCTCTGTGTAGCCCTGGCAATCCTGGAGGCCACTTAATCCACTGTAGGCCATTTAACTCCAATATCTGCCTGCCTCTCTTCCTCCTGAGTGTTGGGATTACAGGGGTGTGCCACCACCACCAACGCCTGGCCAGATCCCTTCCTCTTACCCCTCTCCTTTTTTAGTGCCTTGAGAAGGGGTCTCTCACTGAACTGGAAGCTTGCCAGTTTGACTAGGCTGGCGGCTTATGAGTTCTTGGAATCAACCCGTCTCTCTACTACCCATGACCACTATAGTCATGCCTGGCTTTTCATGTGGGCGCTGGGGTCTGAGTTCACATCCTCATGCTTACAGAATAAACACTTTTACCCACTGAGCCATCTTTTCTCCCAACATTCTTTCAGGCTTTGTTGAAATGAGGGCTCAGGCTATCCCAGCGGGGTAATGCACGTTGCTTACAAATAACTTCTGTGTGCTTTGTGCTAATGAATTGGACTCGATGGGTATCAGAAGCAGCTTTTTAGATTCAGACTCTGAGAGAAGTGCCTATAGACCGTGCTTCAAGAAAATGGAAGCATCAGGATTGAATATTAATATACATTAAATTGCATTATTGCTCGGTGTGTATGTGTATGCATGGGAGTGGCTGTGTTATGGTGTGTGCTTGGAGGTCAGAGGACAGCTTGTTGGATCAGTGCTCTTCTTTTGCCACGTGGGGCCTGGGGATTGAACTCGGGTGGCCAGACTTGGCAGCAAGCGCCTTTACCCACCGGGTCATTCCACCAGCCCAGGGTTAATATTGAGAAGCATTTATAATTGATGATATCTGAGTTCAAAGCTCCACCCTAGCACATTATCGGGTTCAAAGAGTGCTGTTGATTTTTTTTTTCTCAGATAGGAAGCTGTTATCTTGAGATAAGAAATCTCACAGGCACAGGATCAGGAAGTCACACTTTCGTGCATTAGGACTTAAACGTGCATCTCTTGGTTCCCAGGTCGCATCTCTAAGCAGCTCTATCACAAGCTGCTAACCATCTTAGCAACTCACAGAAACATCCCTCATGATCTAGGAAGCAGCAGAATGTCCGGGGTTATAATTTTTGAGGTTATCAGGAAATTGGAGTCTTTGAAATCATCCTATAACCTTGAGCAAAAAGGTGAAGGCTGTCTGCTTTGATAAATAGATGATGGGGGAAGTATCCTTTGATTCAATGGGCAATTTGTAAATATAAAACAGTTGCTGGAAAATTTTATTACAGACGAACTATCTCCTCCCTTACAGTGTTTGCTTTTCTTTAATGCAATTTAATCCAAGCAGAAAGGCTCGGGAGGGCCCACATTCAATGCTAAGGAGAGGTTACTGGAAACGAGACACGGAATGAGAAAAGCAAGCCATAGATTTGGAGCAGGGACGAACTGAGGCCGTCTGCTCAGCCCTGGGCTGTGCCCACGGGAAATTGAATTCAGAGCTCCTACTGCATCATAAATCCAGGGCAGCTGGCAGCAAGCCAAGGGAGACTAAAGCTCAACTCCAAGGGCATCTGACGCCAGACTGGCCAACTCCTATACTAATGCTTGCTGAGAGCCGGGTCCCAGCTGTGCTGGACTGCGATTAGAGTTCAACGTCATGACTACATTCATTTCCAAGCCTTATACTTTGTTAATTTTAAAATGCAACCAATCCGCAGGAAAAATGAGACTCCATTGTTATTATACATCTGAGGGATAAAAGGCTGGAATTATCCTAACATCCTGAGGATGAAGAAGGGTGGAGGTGGGGAGAGGCTGACTTGTCAGAGGGCTCATTTTCAGATTATTATTATTTCAGACTGGGTCTCTCTAGGTAGCTTTGGTTGGCCTGGAACTCACTATGTAGACCAAGCCCACTTTGAATTCATAGAGCTCTGGCTGCTGGAATTAAAGGTATCCATCACCATACCCAACTTTTAATATTTTTAAAAATAAGCACTTAAAAGAAGTTTGTTTAGCTGGCGCACACTTTTAATTCCAGGTGGATATCTGAGTTCGAGGCCAGTTTGGTCTACAGAGAGAGTTCCAGGACAGCCTGTGTTACACTGCCTCAATTTTTTAAAATTTTATTCTATGTGTACCCATGTTTTGCCTGAGTGCATATATATGCACCACAAGCATGCCTGATGCTTGCGGAGGCAAGAAGAAAGTGTGTTACATATCCTGGAACTGGAGTTACAGGCTTGTGTGCCTCCATGTAGGTGCTAGGAATCGAACCGAAGGGATCTGGAAAAGCAACCAGTGCTCTTAATTGCTGAGCCAAGCCATCTCTTCAGCTCCTTATTCTTTTTTAAACTTTTATTTTCTTTTTAATTAGGTGTGTGTCTGTGTGTGGATAGGTGGATGTGAGTGCAGCTGTCCTTTGTGGAACTGGAGTTACAGCGGGTTCTGAGCTTTCCCAAGAGGGTGCTGGGAACCAAACTCTGGTCCTCTCCAAGAACAGTAAGTGCTCTGAAGAGCAAAACTATGTCCCCACACATTATTTGTGTGCATGAAATGTGTGGACGCCCACGTGTGCTGAGGTCACAGCAAAACTTTATAGTCCGTTCTCTCCTACCTTTAAGTGTGTGTGGGGGCAATTATCAGCCTTCACTGCTAGATTTTTTTTCCCACTCCCCTACTCCATGCACACGAGTCTCAACCCTAGCCACCTGGTTTTGTAGAGTGGGGCTTCCCCGTGCCCACGATTGACAAGTTTTCGTCTCCAGGATGCCCTAGAGCGTGAGAACGGAGGTTTGAGGGAGTGTGCTGCTCTGCAGGATCCAGGTCTCTGGGCTAGCAGCTACTGCAGCTACTACAAGGCCGGGCGGGGTTTAGAGGGCGGGACCGCTCGGCGTCTAGGCTCCGCCCACACCGGCAGGAGGAGGCGTGGTTTGCATCACGTGATTGTACCCGAGCAGTGAGGCCCCGCCCGGCCCTCGGAGGAGGCCCGGCCGCGACCCGGGCCGCGCGCGCTGAGTAGTTCCACGGTTCTCCTCCGCGGCTGCTTCTCCTGATCACGGCTTTCAGCCCTGTCGCTCCCGCCGGTTCCGGGCTCGCCGGCTGGCGGGGAGTGGCCTCAAGATGGACGAAGGCGGTGGCGGTGAGGGCGGCAGCGGTGAGTGATGGAGGTGTGGCCCGCTCGCTGGGCAGCCCGGAGGCCGGGGGTCGCGCTGTGGAAGAGCCCACAGGCTTGAGGTGTGGGGCCGGGGGTTGGGTGGGGTGACGGCGACCGTGGGGAGGTGTGCGGCGTGAGGCCGGGGCGCAGGCTTCGCAGCCCTGGTATGAGGACATGTCGGAGACCGCGGGGTCGTCTCCCAGAGCGGTCGCGGGTCGGCGGTTCGAAGCCGGGGTCTCCGCGGCGCAGCTCCAGGTCGCCTTTCCGGGGTAGGGGCACATTGCGGGGCGACCTTCTCAGCGTCTCATCGCCAAGGGCGTCCACGCCCTCCCGAGCCCAGCTGTTTCGGACGGGCCCCGCTTCTTTTCAGCTCTCCTCAGGTGGCTGGAGCTAGGCAGCTCGTGGGAAATAATGGGGAGGGCAAAGTTTTCAATTTGGATGTCTCAGGGGTATCCATCGGGGAGAGGGGGAAGGTTGGAAATCATGACCGCGTCTCTGGTTTTTAATCAGAAGTGTTCGCTGCGAATGGATTAAGCGACCAGAGGGGCAGACTGCCCGAGTCCGAGTCTGAGCATGCATTTTTATCAAATTGAAAAAAATGTTACGGGGTGGAGGGAGGTGTAAAAATAAAGAGGAGGGATAAATGGCTCAGTGACAGAATCCATGTCTAGCATGCCCGAGACCCTGAGTTTAATCCCCAACACTACCAAAGGGAAAATATAATTAAGAAATTAAAAGGATCAGATGGGATCCCTTTAAAACCGAGGGTGGGACTCAGGAGCCACAGCCAGCTAGGCGTAAGACTCCGGGGCAGGTGCGTGTGGCACACACCTCTCCAGGAGAGGTTATCAGTGCTCGGTGTTGCTCAGGCTGTTTGTGCCTTAAGTTCCACCCTGCTGCAAACGTGCTGTTGGTTGTAAACTACTCAGTGGAATACAAATTATTGTGTCATCTTGTGAATTTGGTTTTCCAAAACAATAAAGAGTCTCCGTATGTGGAGTGGGTCGTTGATTGAGGACGCGAAGGGTTAAGTTCCCCTTATTTTCACCCAAACACCCCAAGTTGGAGCTGTCTGGACTTTGAGTAACGATCTTCCTTTTTGCTGACAGAATGATCAGAATCCCATGTAATAAGGGAGTGTTTTGGGGAAGAAGGAAAAAAAAAAGGTCCTAATTACAGGCTGCTGGAACAGCTGCCTGTAAGAATCAGCAGTATTGAAGGCTTCCCCGTGAAGTGGTTAATCAAGGTGCCTTCTAGAATTCCAGAGCTTCTCAGATGTTATTTTTTTTTTTTCCCCTGAAAGAAACGAGGTGGCCGGGCTGGTAGGAAGTTGGCACCCTTCTTGGCATTTGCCAAGTTCAGTTCTCATAGTAAAAGCCAGGGGTAGCACAGTTGCACCGAGTGGGTGTTTTGTTTATGAAAAGAAGGAACCCAGTTACAAACCCTCCTACATACCGGCTGCTGGGCTGGAGACACAAGATCCCTGGGGATGCCTTGCCTTTCGCCTATATCACACTTTGACGTAGTACTTTAGGAAAGACAGTGGCACTAGTTAAACAGTTGACATTGGAATTTAGGAAGCCAGCTGGTTTGGGATTGCTTTTCAGGTACTCCAGAACCTGTGAGTCCACACTTGTGAAGGATTCGAAGGTAAAAGCCAGACACACAGGGAGAAAACTTAGAAGCCAATGTGTTTCAGCAGTTCATAGAATTTGAGAATTATAACAAAGGATGATACTATATGTCAAAAGGGCTTAAAACTATCTCTGGGCTATTAATATCTCTTGAGACTGTACCCCAGAGAAGCACCCTTAAAAAAGATGTTGCAGTCGATGATACTTCATTCCATGGTAGAAAAAAAAAAAAGAAACAGTAATGCCCATCAGGTAAGATTACTTTGATGAGACATTTAAAATAAGTAATTAAGAGGCCTGCTGTCAAGACAGCCTGACAGCCCGAATTCAGTCTCCAGGAGCCATAAGGTGGAAGGAGAGACCTGCCGCCAGTAAGCTGTCTTCTGACCTCCATAGGCAAGCAGCAACAAGCTTGCACACACACACAATTTAAAAAAGTTACCCAGAATAAGTAGTTATTTTATACATTCTGGTCTAGACAGTGTAAACACTGGTAGCTCTCTGGAGTTTTCTTTTTACATTTCCTAGGTTTCTTCAATAAGAATACATGCATTACTTTCAAATTTGAAAAAAAACAGCTTGTAAATGATGTGGTAGACGCACAGTGTCGTTTGATTCACCTTTCTGGGACATTCAACAATGAAGAGATTTATCCATTTTTCTTCTGAAATGCCAGACAGTGCTAGATGGTAGAAAACAACTTTTTAACTTCTATTGATTTGACTTATCAAGATCTTTTCCTATTTACAGTGTGGAAAGACACTTACAGGTACTTTTGGCAATCTTAGAGTATTTGATTTTGAACCAAGTGAAAATCTTTCACAATTTTGAAATGTGAGTCATTATATACTTATTGTATGAACTTGATGGACTTCTATAGAACTCTTGATCTGTGGAGGGTTGACGTTAACATACAGTTTCTGGTAGCAATCCCATTTCCATTTTCAAAAACTGCTTTATCTTAAAAATAATTGATGTTTTTTCTTTCTTTTTTTAAAATTTGATAAAACTATTTCTCTTACCAGGGAGTTACAAAGCATAGCATTATTTGGCATATTGTTAGAGTATAGGAGAGACCTTTAATCTGCATCTGGGAACTCTGTTTCTGCTTGCTTAGAAGGTAAAAGTTAAATTCAAATAGTAGTTATAGCAGAGGCTGAGGATAATTTAAAAGATCTTTTTATTGTTTGTGTGTTGGTCAGGTAAAAGGAACTTCAGAAATTGATTCCTACTTGAGTTTTTATAATTGAACTTTTTGTCCAGGCTTTAATTATTTGTTCTTTGCAATGCAAGATAAGGAAAGGATGGCGTATGAATGGCTGGAAGGCGGTTACAAGGAGGAGCAAGTGGGGGTACAAGATTACAAGAACACATTGTTCCTTGTAATGTGTGCAGAGTGTAGTTAAGGTATTTTTTTTTTTAACTTCCTTTGGCACTGGGTGCCTTTCAGATTTTCTAGAATAGTTCTTGAACTTAGCCTCTACTTAGGAAATAACTGGCTAATTTGGCTCCTTGCCATGACCTGCGCCATGTTTCTGAATGCACCATTGGGGCAGATGAAGTAATGGACATGAGTTGTACCACTGCACTTCCATCTGTGTGGATGCTGATGCTGTGCTCTGAAGCCCAGGATATTCAAAATAAATATGAAAGTAAAGCTAGGTGGAGAGCCCAACTTTGGCGTGTTTGACCAGTGCTAAGCCTAAAGTTTGAAAACTGAGTGTGGGTAAGACCATCTTAGCCTTTGCTGGTGGCAGTGCAACTTAGTCACAGCTCTCAAGAAGATTTAATGTCCTCTAGGTCCTGGTGGCTCAGGTCCTTTTCTTGCCCTTCCCTTGGGAAGGGACTCCCTCCTGCAGATACATTTCCTAGATTCTTAGAGAGTGGTCTTGCCCGGGTTGGGTTTGGCAGGTGGGAGCTTTTGGGGTAGATGGGGGCAGAAAGAAGAAACCAGGTTCTCTTGTAGCCGTTCTGCCTCAGGCAGTTTCTCTGCAGCTGCTCTTTAGACTTCTGCTCCTGCCTGCCACCGGTCTCTGCTCTTGGAGCTCCTGTCCTTCCTAGCCCCCAAGCTCTGGAAATGCCTTCTGCCTTCTGCCTTCCAACAGAAGGGAGAGCTTGTGGCTCCTCCTGCTCTCTGCGTTGTCTTACTGGTTCCTGGTTTTCTACCACATGTGTAACCAATTCCCTACACCAATTTCCCTCTGCTTTAGAGCCTTAAAGAGATGACTGTTTTGCTGTTTAGACCCTGAGGTCAATAGGAGTAATGGGCAGTAGCTTTTAAAAATCACACCTTAGGTCCTCAGACTCAACAATTCAATTCTAGAATTTTAACATGGCAATCCATTACACTTGTATTTTTTTTTCCCCAAGAGTTTCTCTGTGTAGCCCTGGTTGTCCTGGAACTCACTATGTAGACCAGACTGGTCTCAAATTCACAGAGATCCACCTGCTTCTGCCTCCCAAGTTCTGGGACTAAAGGAGTGTGCTGCTGCCACCACCACTGGCTGTATTTGTACTTGTTTAATGTGAGGATACATTTGTACTTGTGTAAGGCAGTAAAGGCAAAAGATTATTCATTACCTTAAATGTCCATTAGCAAGAGACTGGGGAGAATTAACCTTAACCTAGGGATGGTGGCTGAAGTTACAAAGTCGAGGAGAGAGGCAAATGAGTTGACACAGAAAGACCACTGTGACATTTCAAATTACAAAAGCAAAGTAGGAAAATATGCATTGTGTACTAGTTTCTTCTTTCTTTCTTTCTTTTTTTTTTTTAAAGGAAGTGCTTGAATATGAATGACCATTTTGTGGAAGGTTCAACAAGGAACCAAGAACAATAATCACCTGTTCAGAGAGGCTGATGAATTTAAGCGGGGAGGAAATGGTGCCTTCTCTGCCTTTTTATTTCTTGAAATTGGATTAAGTTGAAATAAGTCTGTCTTCTCCTTTGCTAAAATTAGAAAAGAAGTGTCAGGGAAAAATAATATGCTGTGCTGGTTAGAAAACACCCTTTTTTGTTTGGCATGGTGAATGCCTGTAATCTTTGTGTTTGTAGGCTGAGGCAAGGGAGTTGCAGTGAGTTTAAGTCCAGCCTGAACTACACAGTGGATTTTAAGAACAGCCTGGCCTACAGAATAAAGTCTTCTTAAAACAAAATTGAACTATCCCTACAAAACCGGGTGTGATGGGACACAACTTTAATTCCAATACAGAAGGCAGAGGCAAGTGGATTCCTGTGAGTTTGAGGTCAGCCTCATCTATATAGTGAGTTCCAGGACAGCCAGGACTATGTAGAGAGACCCTTTCTCAAAAACAAAACAAAACAAAAGAAAACAAAACACCTAAGTGCCAAAAACAAAACAAAATACAAACCTACCTCTACAAGAGAAAGGAAAACATCTCCCTTTACAAAGAGATATTTCAAAGCCACCTTTTTGAGGAAATTTGTGTAAGATAAAATATTTGTTAAGTGTAGTACAGTGTGCTCCCTGTGTGCATTCGCTGTGTTTGTAGGAAACTAGGAACCACTCTACTTTTGAGAGCTTAAGAAGTGTATGGGATAGATGCTTTCAGATTCCGCACAGAGCATGCTCTAGCAGTAATTCAGATATTAATACAGTCCCTATCAGGTGGCAGTCCCTATGTTTGGCACAAGGGTTGTCACCATGAGTAAGGTCTGGACAGAAATTCATGGAGCTTATGTTTGCATGGGGACACAGATTTAAAAGGTAAATCGATCTCTAAAATAACCACAAATTATTCTAAATGTGTTGAAAGAGATCAAGAGGTGACAAGGAGGGCGTTGGAGGTGGGGCATAGAAGCATTGCGGGAGGTGGAAGAAAACCCTTGGCTTGAACAGCTTCTTGGAGGAAGGGCTCCTTTAGGTACAGCCCATGGGGCCGGTGATCCAGGCCAAGCCTTGTGTGTGGCTTGGAGCAGCCTACAGCAGATTTCACTTACAGTACAGGAAGCCCATTTTACAAAGGGCAACAACATTAGATTTATCTTTCGATAATTTTAGCTAATTTCTGTATGCTCTTTGTCAGGTCCTGTCTCCTGTAGTTTACATATCTTATTTACTCTTCCAAGAATTACTAGCTACAGATAGAAAAATGGGAACGCTAAGTAGTTTGCTTCAAATCTCACAGCTGGTAAGTAGTGGAGCCATAATATCTATGTTCTTGTTTGAGTTTTTAGTCTTTGTTTGCTTAATTTTCTGAGACAAGCTCTCCCAATGTAGCCTTGGCTGGCTTGGGATTCCCTTTGTAGACCATGCTGGTCTTGATCCCCCAGCCTCTGCCCCTCAACTGCTGGGATTAAAGACTTGTGCTACTAAACCTGCCTTGAGTCTATATACTTAGCTATTGCCCACTTTGCCTTTTTAAGAAATGTGTTCCTGAGTCCCTAGTGAAGAATGGTTTGGGTAGGGATAGAGGCTGTGGGCACAAGGAGGAAGTTGTAGTGGTCCAGGTGATAGTATAGGTGCTTGCTGGATCAGGGCGTAGAGGTAAAAGGAGATGGAAAGAAAGACACACGTGAGTCGCCTCCATAAAAAACAACCAGTGCAGTGGTGCTCTGGAGGCAGAGGCAGGCAGACCTTGGTGAGCTCCAAGCCAGCCTGGTCCACATAGTGAGACTCTGACTCAAGTCCCGCAAACCAGCAAGCACTATGTGTAATGTCCTGTTGCTCAGAATTAGTTTAATAGCTGTTGACAGTATGTGGTATGATTTTAGGTATTACTGCAAATAAGTCCTTCCATCTCAGTATATAGCAGAGGCTTGTCCTTCTATCTCAGTTTACAGCAGTGCCATTCTTCTAGGTGCTCATCAAACATAAAGTTCTGTCTTTCCCTTCTCTGCCCTAGCCTTCTGACACCCTCCCCCACCAGCTCCTCCTCATCCTTGTTTACAGCACAGCCAGAGTATGTTCCATCACTTACATTTGCTCTGCCCTCACCTTAATGGGACTCCTGCCCTCAGACCTTGCCATGGCCCACATCCTCTAGTGGGCTACAAAGGTCTGTCAAGGGTTCAAGTTCAGAAAGGATGCTCTGTAGACTTTGTGGGCCGCGTGCAGTCTGTCAGAAATCTTGTTTCTCCCCCACTTTTAACAGTCTTTCCTTTAGTATATACTGAACATATTTATATATATTTATTAGTATATATATACTAATTTACATACTTTAATGTATGTTAAATTAAAAAATCCATTTGTTCTCCTTGACCCCTTTGTAGGTTTGTTTGTCTTTTGTTTGTTTGTTTTTTGAGACAAGTTCTTACTATATATCCCTGGCTGTCTTGTAACTCACAGAGACTCGCTTGCTTCTGCCTCCTAAGTGCTGGCATTAAAAGTATTTGCCACTACATCTGACCTTTGTATAACTCATTGCCTTTCAAAAAAGTTGTATTTTTTAAATTTATATGTATGTGTGTCTGTCTGTGTATCTGTAGAGGCCAGAGGAGAGTGTTAGATCCCTTGGAAGTGGAGTTATAGGTGGTTGTGAGCCTCGTAACATGGATGCTGATCTAAAATACAGCTCTGTGTGTCTGTGCACATCAGGTCCTTGGTAGAATTGTTCTGGTGTGGTCTGTATCTAGATGCATGTCTGTATATTGAGGCCAGAGGTTGATGTCTGTTTCTTATACATATGCACATAGACCCACAGATACACATAAAAAAGGACTATACAAGGGCTCTCCACCTTATCTCTTTAAAAATTATTTATTTCTATTTTATGTGCATTTACCTGCATTTGTGGTTTACCTGCATTTATATCTGTGTAAGAGTGCTGGACCCTTTAGTCACAGACAGTTGTGAGCTGCCATGTGGGTACTGGGAATTGAACCCAGGTCCTTTAGAACAGCAGTCAGTGCTCTTAACTGCTGAACCATCTCTCCAACAATCCACCTTATCTTTTAAAAACTTTATTTTTATTTTATGTTTGTGTTTCCCTGAATATTTATCTATGTCTCTGAATGTTTATGTATATACATGCAGTGCCCACAGAGGCCAGAAGATGGCACAACTTCACCCTGGGTTTGAAGTTGTGAGCCACCGTATGAGTGCTGGGAATTGAACCCAGGTCTTCTGGAAGAGCAGCTGGTGCTTTTAATTGCGGAGACACCTCTTCAGCCCCTCATGTTATCTTTTGATAAAGCTGCTCACTAAGCCCAGGGCTCATCAGTTGACTTTGGAACTCCTGCAATTTGCCTGTCTCTGACTCCCCAGCACTGGGCCTGCTCATGTACAGGGTCATGACTAACTTTATGTGGGTGTCTGGGACCTGAACTGGAGGTCTTCAGTCTTCGGCAGCAGACACTTCACTGCTGAGCCGTCTGCCAGATCTCAGTCAGTTGTGGTTATAGGTATGTAGCAAACTCTGGTCCTATTCGCTGCCATTTTCTGTGGGTTAGAGGCAGTGGTTAAAATTTGCTGTGGGGCCCTGTTGTGTGTTTTTCATGCTTAGACATAGGTGTGTATTTATGTAAGTCTCTCCTTTTTAATGATAAAACTGGTGTCAACTGTATGGAGGTTTGGCAGCTTGTTTGTAAATGTAAGATGACCCACATAATGGTATATAGACTCCTAGATCTTGTTTGTTTCTTTAAACTTCTCTCACATTCTGTCTTTGTCCTGTGCTGAACTCTGACGTGTTGATTCTCCATTGATGTGGTTATAGATAACACTGAGATGAGCTCTGCAGGCCTGTCTCTCTCCATAAACAGGCACGGCTTTCTGGGTCTGTTGTTGGTGTGGCCGTCACCAGTTATAAGCCTGATTTCAGTTTTCCTAGATTCCAGCAGATTGCCTTCTCGTTGGGAGCTGGTGAGTACTACTCTCATTTCCCAGCAGCCTCAGCTCCATTCCTGTTCAGGCTGCTAAATGTCTGTCTGTCTGTCTCAGGAGTAAGATGCATTGCTGTACTTTTTAAATTCTTTTTATTTATTTTATTTTATTTTTTTAATTTTTTTTTTTTGAGACAAGGTTTCTCTGTATAGCTTTGGAACCTCTCCTGGAACTCACTCTGTAGACCAGGCTGACCTTGAACTAACAGATCTACTCGTCTCTGCCTCCCAAGTGCTGGGATCAAAGGTGTGTGCCACCACTTCCTGGCCTGTTCTTTTTAAGTATAAGGGAGTTTTGTCTGGCTATACGTCTGCACACTGGAAGAGGGAATTGGATCCTATTATAGATGGTTGTGAGCCTTTGTGTGAGTGCTGGGATTGAACTCAGGACCTCTGGAAGAGCAGCTGGAACTCCCAACCTCTGAGCCGTCTCTCTAGCCTCATGGCTATAACTCTTGGTGCTTTTCTAGCAGTGAAATGTATTTTGGAGGCTCAGACAAACACACTGACAGCTTGGAGGGTTTGGCCGTGCAGGAACCTCAGAGCTGAAGATGACTTTGGGTTTTTAGCTTATTGTGAGTAGGCTTAGAAAGCAGAAGAGAGGATTCCTGTGTGTGTTTTGTCAAAAATGTCTTTGCTTTCTCTACCTTCAGAGGCTGTTTTTATTGAGTGTACAATTGTAGGTTCTGAAGTTCACTCCCAAGATGTTGGAAGGGACCATTTCATCCATTGTGAGGGACTGCCACACAGGGTGCCTATGGAGGAACCAGCGAAATCTCACTGCTCCCTTGAAGCTAGTATGTCTCTCTCCCCAGTTCACCTTTGGCTGTCTTCTTGTTCGCCTTTCAACTGTGCTGCGCCCAGAGGTGATCTTCCTCTAATCTGTCCTGCCTGGGATTAGTTGGTGCTGCTGTTTTTCTTTTTGGTAGAGCTATACCAAAGCTTGATCTTAAATGAGATATGCAGAATTCTTGGTCATTATCTCTTCATTGATTCCTTCTAGAACTTTGATTGCATGTAATTAGATATGTCTTCTGTGTTTCCATGTATGAATCTGATACTAGTTTCTGTGCTTTTCAATATTTAAAATTCTCTCTCTCTCTCTCTCTCTCTCTCTCTCTCTCTCTCTCTCTCTCTCTTTCTCCCTCACTCCCACATTTCCCCCCTCTCTCTCTCCCTGTGTGTGTATGTGTGTGTGTAGCGGATCATGGTGGGTAGGTCTGATTCCACCACGTGTGTGTCCTGACAGTCAACTCAGGTTGTCAGGCAGGCCCCTTTGGGCTGTTTGGATCTATGGCTGAAATGAAAGCTTGGTCTGTGATGAGTAGGATAGAGGGAGAGGCAGAGCTTTTAGAACTCAGGAACGGGAAGGGGTGCGGTGTGTGTGTGTGTGTGCACGTGCGTGCGTGTGTGTGCGTGTGTGTGTGTGTGTCTGTGTCTAGGAAGAAGTCAGTTTGCATGAGGACCAGCAGTGGTTCCTTATGCTGCGAGTGTCGGTGTGCATACTGTGCTGTTGTTTCAACAAAACTGGTAGGAGTCACCCCTTGGAAAGAGGTAGATGAGTTTAAAGAAATTAGCAGAAGTTCTTGTAGGAAGTGGGTTTATTGTAACATAGGATAGTTTTAAAGTGCCCCCCCCCCGCTTTTTTTAGACAGTTCTTCTTATGTAGTCCTGTTTTCCTGGAGTTTGCTCTGTAGACCAGGTTGACCTCAGATTCATAGAGCCTGTCTGTCTCCGGAATGCTGGGATTAAAGGTGTGCATCACCACATCTGGTAGAGATTTCTTTTCTTTCTTTCTTTTTTTTAATAAAAAAAAATTGTGACCGGGTAGTGGTGGTGTCCATCCTTAATCCCAGCACTTGGGAAGCAGAGGCAGGTGGGTCTCTGAGTTTGAGTCCAGCTTGGTCTACACATAGAATACGAGTTCCAGTACTACACATAAACCCTGTCTCGAAAAACCACACACACAAAAAAAATTGTGAGTGTGTGTTTTGGCATAGGTCAGAAGAAGGTGTTAGCTCTCCGGGAGCTAGAGGAGTCACAAGGCTGAGGCGAGCCACCTATAGAGCTGAACTTGGGTCCTTTGCAAGAGCAGTAAGTAAATGTACTTAACTTCTGTGCATCTTTCCATCCAACTCTTTAAAATGAATTTTTTTAACAGTAGATTTTGCCAATCTACTCTAAAATCTACTGAAGATACATAAAGTGTTTTGATCTTTTGGGAAAACAGTAAATGATTTAAGTAAGGGTGGAAAATATCTCTTGTCTCCATCTGACTTTTGAAATTAGCTGTGCTTAAAAACTTTAAAGTTGATGTCTGACCCTTAAATGGTGTGATAGGATAGACTCTGGGATTCAGAAACGCTGTATACTCTGCCTGGAGACAGTCCAGTAAGCTATTTATTTCGGATAAGTGTCTTTCCGCCCTATGTAAATATTAGGAGAGATTCACTCGCGTCAACCCAGTTGGCTAAGATGATTCTGTATGTACTTTCACAGAGAAAGTTGACTTGCTCAGCTGTCTCAGTCCTAGGAAGTCAGCAGGAGCACTGTTCAAATAGGGGACTGTAAAGCCCTGCTGTAAGCTCTCAGCAGGGCTGTTGTCAGTGGCTAGGTTCCTTCCCATCCCCCTTTTAACAAACTTATTTCTGTAATTGATAAAACCAGCAATTTACTATAGAACTAAGTGTTTTGATGATGACTGAAAGGTAATTACTGATAGCTGCTCCCCTGTTTTCATCCAGATGTTTGGCAACAGGGAGAAAACAGGCTCACTGCGGTTCCTAATTCACTTTCATGGGAACATATAATATTCCTCATTTACTTTGGACAGCGGCATTTCCTATTTCTTCAGACAGACGCATATGAAACACATGCTCTTGGAGTGGCGCTTGTGGTCTCCCGAGGATTCTCGGAAGGAGGAAATGCGTTGACCTATTTGGTTGCTATGAAGTAAAAACAATCTTGTTTTCTTTTTCTCTTTTTTTAGTGAACATCTGGGTTGTATTTATTATTTTCACATTCTGGAGGTTCTTTAAAAGCCACAATTTGATAATATGAGAGTTCATTAAAGCACTAACTATTTAGCTATTTCTAGAATTGATTTAAATATAGGGTGGCTGATGGAGTTAAGTAATTTTTTTCTTTTCTATAAAGCAATACTTAAATAATGCTCTGTGGTTTGAAACCATAAAAATGGTACCTACCATTTTTGGGAATGGGGGCATGAGAAGGATTGGTCTACCTGTTCCTTCCTCTGTTTCCTATTTTTGGGTAGTTTGTGATCATTGCTGTGTTTGGTCCCCTATTACAAGTCCACCCTGTTTTCTTTCTTTTGCACAGAACCATGTACAGAAGCTATCTCCCCAGCAGGGACAGGGTCCTGGTCACCCAGTCTGGGTAGTCTGGGTGATCCCACTTTCCTATCGTCAGTCCCAGAGGAGGGCCACTTGAAGGCTGCTCCCAGAGAGGTTTCTTGAGGGGAGTTTTCCCACCGGAAATACCCAGAGGATATGGTTCTTTTCCTTACTCTGGGCTTTATTGAGCTGTGATGGCTAGCCCACTGAGTTCTAAGCCCACAGGCTTGTGGGTGATTGGTTTTGTTGGATTAATCCCCCTTGTAGTCTGTCTCCATACTTCCTGTCACATAGGACAATAAAACCCTTATTAGAATGGCCAGGAAGAGGTGTTGTCATTTAGAGCCAGAGGCGATTGGCCTGAGGCTGTGGGGCAGCAGGTCCGGTTCCTTTTCTCTCCCTCAGCTAGGCTCACCTTGCTGTAGACGACAGAGAAACCTTTTTTCGTTTCTGTAAGTATTCATTAATCATATAGAGTTGTCTTTTTAAGAACTGAGGTAGGTTATATTTTCTTTTTGAGATTAACACTTTGTTCTGCATAAAATGTGTAAACAAAATTATATTTTCATATGTTTAGGATATTTTTATAGTTTCATTTGGCAGACTTATGATTACAGTTCTTTTGACATAAATATTTTTTTAAGCACAGTAAGGAAGAGTGGTTCAGGCATTGACAACGTTCTATTAGAAGACAGGACTCCCTTTTAGTTCTCAGCAGAGAGGAAATAAAAGAAAATGATCAAAAATGCCCTTTGCCAAGTTTCACTAATTAGATTAAAATTTTTTTGAGTTGAGAAAAGATCAGACAAATGAATTCATTTTTGTTTGTGTTAGAGTATGGGAAAATAGAGAATTTTAGCATCTTTTAAGTGTTTGGCCTCTTCACATGACAAGGCTGTATGCCCCAAGTGTTGGGAGATTGAGTGATTGCAGACTTTAATTCAATACATGACTGCATTTTTGAGCATGAATGATTTGAGAAGAAAATGATGCCTTTCATTGCCACATAGAAAGAGAATCTGCGTGTAGAACAGATCTTCTAAAACACTACGTTTTCTCAGGAATTTTAGGCTCTCTGTGATTTCCAGAGTAGCATGATTCTAAAGCCTTGCTTTCTTCTTGCCATGTTGCCCTGGCAGAACCTTAGGGTTTTTTTTTTTTTTTCATCTGAAATAGGGGCTAGGCTGTGTTCTGGCCAAGTGAGTATTAGTGTCTGTATTTTCACCTTTGCTTCAGACTGGTCTTTGCATACTTTGCCTCTTGCTCCCCAGACCTTGTCCCATGGCCTTCACTCCTGACGACAGCAGTTAGAGGAGCAGAGTCCTAAGTAGGACATATGTGTCCCGCCCTCATTTGGCTGCTGGGGTAGTAATTCTGTTTCATAAAATGCCTTAGAATGTGGCTGGACATGCAGAACATGACTAATTTTTCTTTTTAAATCTGGAAAGAACATAAGCTATTTCCCCCGGGATTCTGCCACTATTAAGCTTTGACATTTAGTTTTCAGATTTGAAGTCGCTGTTAACTTCACATCGTCTCTGCCCTTCTCCTTCACAGTAAAGGAGCACTGGACTTGCTTGTCTCCCTGTCAATTATTATGGGTTATTTTGGTCTTGCATTTGAAGAGGGGTGGAGGCCATCTATTTTAGAAGTGTTTTCTTGAGTTCCACATCAAAACTTTTATTTGACTTTCCCAATTTACCTAAAAAAGATTTTCATTTGTTTGTTTTGTCTTTTCAAGTCAGGGTTTCTCTGTGTAGCCTTGATTGTCCTGGAACTCACATTGTAGACTAGGTTAGCCTCAAATTTACAGAGATCTTCCTGCCTCTGCCTCCCGAATGCTGCTATTAAAGGCCTGTGCCACCACCGCCACTCGGTCAAAGATTCTGATAGGGTAGATAAGAATTTAGTCTGGCTAGGGGCGTAACTCAGTGGTGTAAGGCTCTGGCCTCTGCCATGGTAAAGTTTAGTGCAGGCTGCCCAACACTTGAGAATTCAGGAGTCTGCTCTTGGGACTGCAGCTTTAGCAGAATATTTTTATAGGAGCTCTCCAGCTTCAGGAGTTTGGTGTGGCTGATTTTATGTTGGTGTTTAGTGGTCAAGAAACATAGCTGGTTGGATTAGTGATTGCAGAGTTCAAGAACAGATTTTTACAGATGTGCCTTTTCTTTAATGAAAGGGTTAGAAAGTTGGTGGCAGGACTGTTCCACCTGCCACTGACGAAGAAGGCTGACTGGCCTGGGCTACAACATTCACCACCTGAGCATTATCCCACATGTAAGCTAGAGAGGGTGTCCTTTATTTTATCAGAATTGAACTTGGTGTTTTTATTCCTGATGTTCCAAACATGCCTACCCCTTGTCTCCATGTAGAGATAGTTACTTCCGTACATGAGTTGGATTTCGGAACTGTAGGATTGCCACAGCACTTGGTAGGCAGCCCTTTCTATCACCAGCCCTCATTTTGACTGACATGATAGGTATCATGTTGCTGGAGGTAGCCTTGCAGCCTTTTCTCCCCAGATAGTGTCTGGAGAGGCACCTACCACCTCTCATCTGTAATTTAACAGTGTTTGCCTGTTTCCTATATTCTAGGTCAGCCACTGAGATTAATTCCTTCTTCATGGCAGAAGAGTCACCTATGTAGGCTAAGAATTTGTTCTGACTCTTTGTACTTTCTGTATGCTTAGATACATAGAGAGACATTTTGAACTTAGTGGTTAAACTTGGCATTGACACATATATTGTTCTGGTTTCCTGATTTGTGTAAGTTATGTTCCCTGACCTTCGCATTTCTCATCTGTGCAATGAATGTTTGAAAAATCTAAGTGAAATTGTCGGAGTAGACTCTCATATCTACTAGCCCTCAGCGTATTGAGCCCTTGCTTGCTTCAGTTCACAAGTCCAGCAAAGTGAGTTGAAATAACTTCTTTTTGGGGGTGCAGGAAAAACTTGTGATTGACAATACAGTTAGTGTAATTTTTTTCTCTCCAAACTTTATATTTTGGAAGTATTCAAATATACAACATGTTTGAAATTGTACAATAAATAGTTCTATACATTTACCATTGAGCAGCTAAGTTCAGAATCAGCAGTTCAAAGTTCATTTGCATGTTTCTTCATCCTGATAACTGTAAACCCACTGTCTTTTTACATTAATTTCATGAACTACTATTTTTTTTTATTTTCTACCTCTTCATACAATTCAAATGGTTGTGTGTGTGAGAGAGAGAGAGAGAGAGAGAGAGAGAGAGTGTGAGCTATCTGAAAGTTAGTGACAAGTCTCGTTACATTTTCTCCTAAATACTTTAGTGTCTGATTTGCTGTGGACAGTCTTCCGTAGAACCACAACTATGGTTCCACTTAAAGAGTAATAGCAATTCCTGATGGACTTGGAGGTCACACTTGCGGTCTCAGCACTTGGGAGGCTGAAGCACGATGCTGCCTGTGCTACTCTAGTGAGTTTTTAGGCCAACCTCGGCAGGAAAACAGAGTCAGACCCCCCCAAACACACACACACACACACACGCACAAATTCCATAGTATTTCACATAAATTCCTAATTCATTTTTCCCTGATTATTCTCAAGGAATCTTTTCAAATTATTTATTTTTCTTTTTAAGCATTATTTATTTATTTTTATATGTATGGGTGTTATTCCTGAATGTTCACCTGTGTACTACACGTATACCTGTTATCTGTGGAGGCCAGAAAAGGATGTCAGATCTCTTGGCACTGGAGGTACAGAAAGTTGTGAGTTGCCATGTAGGTGTTAGGACTCTAACTTTGGTCCTCTTGAAGAGTGAGCTAATGCTCTTAATTGCTGAGCCATCTCTCTAGCCTCATTATTTTTCTTTCTTTTCTTTCTTTCTTTCTTTCTTTCTTTCTTTCTTTCTCTTCCTTCCTCCCTCCTTCCCTCCCTCCTTCCCTCCCTCCTTCCCTCCCTCCCTCCCTCCCTTCCTTCCTTCCTTCTTTCCTTTCTTTAAAAATTATCAGATATACAATGTTCTGTCTGTATGTATGCCTGTGCACTGGAAGAGGGCACCAGATCCCATTACAGATGATTGTGAGCCACCACGTGATTGCTGGGAATTGAACTCAGGACCTCAGCCAGTGCTCTTAACCTCTGAACCATCTCTCCAGCCCTCACTATTTTTTTAAATATATTTAGCCTCTAAGATTTACATCATATAGTTAGTCTCTTTCAGCTTTTCACTTTTTTTGACGAGCATAGTCGTAGTGTCTAATATTCTTTCATTATAAATACCTTAAGATCTTCTTAATTCAAGGTCAAAGTTGTGTTCTTTTTTTTTTTTTTTTTTTTTTGGTAAGCGTGGCCCAAGTTAGTAACCAGAAGAAGTGACTAAAAGGCTCAGATGTCAATGGACTATGTGTGTGGGTGAATTGGGAACCAGCATGCCCAGTGGTTTGTTAGACCCACACCCATATGGAGGTGATTAGTTGTTTGGCTTAACATAGTAAAGGTTTTATTTGAGTATTGTACCGTTTTTTTTATAATAAAAAAACTTTAGGATTGGAGAATTCAGAATACTGTAGTTATATAACACAAGAAAGATGCTTTGCCGCTACATCCTTGGATATAGAGCAAACTTGAACTCTCTTGGGAATGAGTCTTTCTTTCTTCCCTCCCTCCGTGCTTTCCTGCAGGCTTTTAAAAAGAAATTAACTTTAGTTGCAGCTGAAGCCAATACAGGATCCAGCTGTAGCTTTTTGTTGTTGTTCTTACATCCGGTGATGGTCATAGCAAACTCATTGTATGAAAATTCAATAAAGGAAAAGGGCAGGGTGGGAAAAAAATGACACCCTATAAAAGCATTCAAGAAATAGCAACAGGATCTAGGAGTCTCCTGTTCAGACGGCTGATCTAAATTCCATTCTGAAGTATTAATTCTGTTTGTGACTAGTCTAGTAGGCGTTTTAGTTTTCCCCTTTTAATATTATGCACACACCATGTAACCAGAGAGTGTACGTGAGGCTGACACATTTTCAGCGGGAGGCAGAAAATAGTAACGTGTGAGAACCCAGAGGCCCCAACCTGTTCCTCATGCAAAACAGAATGAGAATTCTTCAAATACTGTATTTGCTCAGGGTGGGATAGAGACAGCATCACTCCATTAAGGAAAACCAGGTTCTGTAATTTTTTTCTGGAATGTTCTATGTATGCATTTAAGCCATTAAGTTCCGAATCAGCAATTCAATTGAAATATTAATTTCTATTTCTGTCCACTTACTAGAAAGCTGTTGCATCTTGGCATCTTTTAAGGACCAACTATACATTACCACCCTGTAACTGAAGGTGAGGTCCAACGTTTAAAATGGTTTTTGTAATTAGTGGACTGACTGTGAGGCTAGTGGTTTTCACACACTTGTGCATCTCAGATATTTTGTTTTTCTTTGTGTGTGTGTGTGTGGGCGTCACATTTCTCATATTTCTTCTAATTGTAGCCAGACATCCTGTTTGGGGGCTATTTGAGACCAGCGCTGCCTGTGAAGAAATCATGCCATGCAGTCTGTGGAAACTATTCTTCTTAGATTTGATTTTGTAGGCAGGTTTCCTTGAAAACCCCCGTGCACTACGTTTAGATCTACATTTCAACAGTTGGGGCATTAATAATAATATATACATATTAGCAAAGAAATGAATGTTCACTACCTGAAAGTTATGTAGACTTTACATTACAGACAAACAAGCTATCCATGCTTTTGTGGATGTAAAGGGCCAATTGGCAATGCTGGACAAATTTAAGGGAAGAGAATCTACTTTGCAGAGTGTTGCTGGGTTTCTGCCAGCATGGGCAAAATTTTGAAGAACCCTTTCCTATTTTGCAGTAAGAAGGATCTTGTCTCCTTGATCCTCATCAGTTCATCTTCTGCCTTCCACTGAAAGATATGTTTTCATAGCTCAGACACTTCCTGCATGTCTTCCCCACTTCTTTCCCCATTAGTGTTCCCTACCTTTTTTTTTTTTAAATTTAGGATGGTCTGGTAGCTTAGTTTTCTGTTTATAAATGATTGTTTTTAATAGCATCAAAGGTCTGTTAAATGTTTTAGCTCTTAAAAACTAACAGGAATTGGTATTGCAACCCTTCCATCTCTTTGACAGTAAATGGCTTTTTTTTTTTTTTTGAGGGATACAGTGTTAGGATTGACCCAGGACCTGGCCTTGCATGTGTTAGGCACACCCATAAATGCCTTTTCCCCATCTTTTTTTAATTTTTGGATTTTTGAGACAAGGTTTCTCTGTGTAGCCCTAGCTGTCCTGGAACTCACTTTGCAGACTGGGCTGGCCTCGAACACATAGACCAGCTTGCCCCTGTCTCCTAAGTGCTGAGATTAAAGGCATGCACTGCCACCACCACCACTAGGCAAACGTTACCCTTTTAAAGTGTACAGTTGAAGGCTGGGTTGTAGCTCAGTCAGTGCAGAATGCTTGCATAGCATGAATGAATGCCTGTATTCCATCCCTAGTGCTACATAAACTGGGTGTGATGGTGCAGACCTCTTATCACAGTAAGGGGCATTTATGGGGGTGGGGTAGAGGTCAGAAGATTTGGAGTTTAAGGTCATCCTTGGTTATACAGAGAGGTCAAGGCTAGTCTGAGTTATATATATGAAACATCCAGCACCATGCATTTCCTGTGAGTGGAACTGATAGGTTCGAGAGTTGAGAGTGGTAGGAGATTTTGCTTGCTGTGTCCTTGTGTGTGTTACGTGGTTGAATTTGTGGCTGGTGTGCTATTCTGAAGGTTTTCAGACACACTGAGAAATGTGGAAGTGTAGGGCTAGGAGATGGCTCAACTGTTATAGTGCTGCACAACATGAGGTCCTGAATTTGATCCCCAGAACCGAAATAAAAGCTGGACATGCATCTAATTCTAGTGAAAATGCAAGTTCTAGGTTCAGTCAAAATGTATGTCAAAAAATAAGGCAAGGGACTGATGAGAGGGCTGACAATGTGGCTTAGTGAGTACAAGTGCTTGCTGCATAGACCTGAGAACCCGCATCTAATTTGTGGAACCCATATAACGCTGATGTGGTAGTGAGCAAGCATTTTTAGTTCCAGCACTGCTATGGTGAGGTAGGAGGCAGAGGCAGGGGTATTGCCTAGAAATTCTCTAGTCAGCTAACATGCAGAAACAAGAGCCTGCCTTAACAAGGTGGCAAGTGAGAAGCAATTCTCAAAAGTTGTCCTTTGACCTTCACAGACAGGTCATGTTGCCCCCTTTCTATCCACCCCTCACAATCATATAAAAAAACAAAGCGGAGAGTGATAGAGGAAGACACACTGGGCGCGAGAGCACATGTGCACAGATGAGAGAGCACGTTCACACAGAGTGCACCCCTCCACCACACACAAAAGGAAAAGATGGAGTTACATTTTCAGCACGTCTATGTGGACCAGGACTCTTGTAGTGACCTCGTAGTGTATATGAACAGTTGCATGTGAGACAGAAGTGTACTGTCTGGGCGATTGTAGCATGAAGGCCAGCTTGTTGGGGTATCTGTTCCCGCCCAGTACCCCACAACCGGCAAGTCCCAAGGAAAAATCATACACAGGACTCCATAAGATTATAAACTGATTGACCCGTTAGGTCAGGCTACTTATTAGCTCTTATAACTTATGTTACCCCATTATCCTTATCTACGTTAGCACATGGCTCAGTACCTTTTCCAGCGGGGGCGGGGCAGTTTTCATCTTTCCTCTCTGGTGGTCTGGGCAGAACTGCAGAGGGAGCTTCCTGCTTCCCAGAATGCTCCCAGTCTCTTTGCTCCACCTCTACTTCCTGTCTGGCTTTCCCACCTATCCTGCCTGCCTGGCCAATCAGCATTTTATTAAAATATGATTGACAGAATACAGACAATTCTCCCACACCAGGCGATGCTTACTCTGAAGACCAGCCATTGGTAAAGAAGCTGTGATAAATTCTTAACTTCTGATGACAATAGAGAACATACGACATCAAACCTTCATCCTCCCTTCACTCTGAAACTGCCCACAGCAAAAAAAGACTAGGGAAATGGGTGGGGCAAGTAGGGAGATGGCGGCATTACAAGATAAGTAAGTTCTAGGTGCCTAATGTGTAGCATGGTGACTGTGGATAATACTATATTATATACTTGAAATTTACCAGTTTTAGTTTTTATCACATGCGGTAACTGTTTAAGGTGGCCATGTTAATCAGCTTGAATGCCAATCAACTCAGTATATATGTATATCAACAGCTCTTTGAAACAGGGTATTGTTTTGTAGACTAGGACAGACTTGAACTCACATAGAATCTCCTACCTCTGCCTCCAGGGATTAAAGGTGTGTGCCACCACACCCATATGATACATGCAATGAACTGACAAATTCATGCTGTAATTTAAGTGGAGAGAGACAAATACAAGGAAAGACCCTTTTGCAGAAGGGAGAGTTAAGCTGTTTGAAGGAACAAGAAATTACGTACAAACAGATAAACAGAATGAGCATTGGTTTTTGAGATAACTCTTTGTAGCCACCATAGGCTTTGAACTGATCCTCTTACTTCCATCTCCAGAGTGGACAAGGTGACAAGCTTGTACCACCATGATGGGTGTGAGAATAGGGATTCAGAAGAAGCAGGAAAGGCTTTTGGCAGCCCCTTGCAAGACTGTGCTCGGGCAAGGGTGGTGAGTGTGGGAATCGTATCACACACAAACTGGATTCAGAAGGCCATCTGGAAGCCATTGTGCCAGAATATTCCCCACACTCTTCCCTCTGTTTGTTCATTTTCCTCTTTAGTAAGGGCCTAGTTGATAGATACTTATTTTTAGGCAAACATTTCTCTATAAAAATTAAATTCTTTGTCCGGAGGGAAATTGGGGCTTTCTGGGCATATGCTAACAACCCAAATAAAGTTGTTTATTTTTGTTTTTGCCTTCTGAGCCTGTCAGCCCTGTGCTTGATCTTTCACCACGGTGGAGGAGAAGCTAGGCTTTGCTTATAAACCTCAAAGTTAATGTACTTTCTCACCCAAAATGCAAAATTAAGAGGGAAATCTACTGAGAGACACTTGACTACACTGAAGGACGTCACATAGTTAACTCCATCCCATTTTTAAACATGTACAGACAACAAGGATATTCAGATGGGTGGAAAAACCCACTAGCATGAAAGAGAATTTGATCCAAAATATTTTTAGAAAGAATAGCTGACTCCAAAAGAAAGAAAATTGAGAAAATGGAAGAACACTTTGAAAAAAATGATCACTGGCTACTTGCTTGGAATATGTGAATAAGTACTAGAATTCCCCTAACTTCCTATCTTCTTTCCTCTTGAATCAGCAGCTTCTGATAAAAGTGACTGAAGAAAAAAAAAAGTGAGAAGCTGAATCATAATAGGTGGGATCAGGTTGAAGAAATATCAGGGCCTGACTCATTTACTGTTTCCTAAGAATGCATTGCAGGGCTGCAAGAAGCAATGCAGACTTTGAAATGGGTTCTGCTAATTTGGGACGTTGGGAAAAATGGCTGAATGATGGATCCCAAGTGACTCCAGACAGCCAGGGGTGGATTTGTTCCTGTGTAGCAATTAGATTCAGGAGCCGCTGAACCGGGAGGCCATAGGACACATGTGGACTCCATATGCTCAGAACTATCAAGGCTGCTTGCTGCCTTCATGCCTTTCCCCTGGAGCAGTGGGCAGAATTCCAGCCACCTGGAGTGGAAACCAGGTCAGTTAGATATATACACCAGGATCCAGACTTAATAGGATGGGTTTACCCAAGGAGACTCCAAGTGTCTGAGGGATGAAGGTGGACTACACCAGAGTGCTTAAGTGCTTTAGGTGTGCATAGCCCTCACAATTACATTTGAGGTAGAAAAGCAAAACAAACCTTTGCCAAACTTGGCAGTGTTGCAATAGGGCTAGCTGTTCTGTTTGGGGGAAGACTTGGGCATGGAAGCTAGTGTTCAATAATGTAGAAACAGCATGCTGCCAGAATAAAATGAAGAGGAATATAAATTTTGTGATGTCATTCTGAAAAACTTGAAGTCAATTTTAGGTAAAATGTACTCTCTGTTGATTTTAATAAAACAGGAGAAAGAGGGAAATAAGTGTATTAAAAGATAAAAATGGGGGGGGGGCTGGGAAGATGGCTTGGTCATTGAGAGTGCTCACTACTCTTGCAGGGTTCCCAGCATCCTCTTTGGGTGACTCACAACTGCCTGTAACTCTGATTCTAGGGGATCCAGTGCCCTCTTCTGGTCTCTGTGGATACTGCACAGATGTCACACTGGCACTCACATACATACACATGCTTTGAAATTTTTTTTTTTAAGATGAAAAAGGCCATAGGCCAAGTTGAACACTAGTTGATTGAGAGACAGAATTATGACGTGAAATGAATAAGCCAAGAGAAAAAAAATAATACTACTAGATGCGTTTGCAGGATTTTCAACTCTGTTAGGGATCCATGAGGAAGAAAATCGGCCATGTGGGAAGTTAAATGAGTGCTGTGATCTAAATAAGTATTGTTCCTGAGAAGACACAAACAAAACAGAAACAGTAATCAGAGGAACAATGGGAAAAGTATCTGTGAGTTTAAAGCAAAAACACCAGATGCTTTTGTATATTCAGTAGGCTTATTCTGCGTTAGTTGAAATTAGTGGAAAGACATATCCTGATGAAAATTTAAAATTTTACGGATAAAGCCCTTCCTGAAGCAAATGTGTGTGTGGGAGTTACTTAGGAAGGGGACATCAGGATGCTTTTAGACTTTGCTGCAACATTGTTGGATGGAGTAGACTGAGAGTTTTGAGGGGAAAGGATGGTATTTAAGAATTAATCACCCTAATTGTTAATTTGTGAAGGCAACAGAAAAGTGTTCTCTGAAAATGCAGAGAAGGTGGAGCCAGTGGAGTGGGGAGACGTCTCAGTACACAAAGTACTTGTTCTCTAAACATGAGGGCCTGAGTTTGGATCTACACTGATGCGGAAGCCAGAGGTGCAAGTGTCCATCGGTAGCCAGTGCAGGGGTAATAAAAGTCCGGGAGCTTAGTGGTCAGCCAGTCTAGTCTGTGAGAGACTGTCTCAGAAGTCAGTGCCAGACTGAGAAGGAAGCACCCATAATTGAACTCTGACCTCTGAATGCATGTACCCCTACAAACATGTACATGCAAAGGGTGGAGCTAGCATGCGGTCTCACTCATCCTTGGACTGAAGAGTTATAGGCACCAACGTATCCTTTCCGTTTAAGGACATGGGGTCTTCCCTGTAGTCTTTCTGATGCCATCTGTGAGATTTTCTGTAAAAAGAAGCAATTTTTTTGTTTTCATAGATGCAGACACTCAACTAAAGACTTAATTGTTGTTCTGAACTCAGCTTCCGGAAAACCTGAGACAGGAGGATTACTTGTTTCCAGCATTCAAAGTTAGCCTGGGCAACATTGTAAGAGACTGCTTATTAACAGCAAAAAACTATTAATAACTTAAAAATGAGAAAGTTGTGGTATTAAAAAACACTGACATTGAAGTTTAAGCATAAATTTGTCTAGTTATAAAGTTAACCATTGGAATGAATTCAATGAGAAGATAAAACAATTTGAATTTAGGGGGTTGGTTGTGTAATCGTAGCTCTATTAAGTGAGTCTGGGAACCGGGGAAGCTGATAGAAGCTGGCCAGTTGATGATGGGGTCACAAATAATGGAAGAAGGTAAGGACCCAGACTTGGTTTTACTTTTGACATTGATAATTACAGAAAGGTTAGTGGCACATGCCTTTAATCCCAGCACTCAGGAGTCAGAGGCAGGTGGATCTCTATGTGTTCCAGGATAGCCAGGGCTACACAGAGAAACCTTGTTTTGGAAAAAATAATATAAAGGTTATAACTAAAAGATTTAAAGTAAGATGGAGGTATTTCACATCAGATGAGGGGAAAAAGGTTATGGTCTTGCTCCCCCCTGCCCAGTTGATTCAGAGTATAGTTAGATACTTTGGTTGTATTTTAGAAATTTTGTGTGCATACATACGTGTTGTTTGCTCATATCTTTGCTTATGAAGACCAATGGTCAGCATTAGACATCTTTTTCTTTTGTCTTTTTTCCTTCCTTCCTTCCTTCCTTCCTTCCTTCCTTCCTTCCTTCCTTCCTTCCTTTTTTTGTTGTTGTTTTGTTTCTTGAGACAGGGTTTCTCTGTGTAACAGCCCTGGCTGTCCTGGCTGTCCTGGAAAACTCGCTTTGTAGACCAAATTGACTTCAAACTCACAGAGATCCCCTTACCTCTGCCTCCTAGTGCTGGGATTAAAGGCGTGTGCCACCCCCACTACCCCACTGCTTTCTACTATTTTTGAGGGAGACTCTTGCTGAACCTGAAGCTCCTTGCCTAGCCTGGCTGACTTGCTAATCCTGGGATGTTCCTGTCTGCAATTCCCACCTCTGTCCCCACACCTTGCACTGCACTGGGATAATAGAGGTGTGTGGCTGCTTCTTTAAAAAATAAAAACATGGGTGTTGGAGATCTGAACTTGGGTCATGCTTGTGTAGGAAGTGCTTTTTCCAGTGAAGTTATCTCCCCAGCCCTACTTTAGGATGTCTGTATGCAGGTGCCTTTGTGTGCAGGTTATTGATGAGAGACATGGAACATACTTGTTTAGAATTTTGATCTAAGATCCATCCCAAAATTTTTTGTGAGATGTTTTTAATAGATTTTTGTGAATTTCTTAGAGGTTGGAGATGAATTAGGGTATGAACACATCCTCCCAAAGGCATACTTTCTCCAGGATCTTGAATTCTGTAATAAAAAGAAATTAAGGAAGAGTACTGTGAGAGGCTCAAGGCCCCACTGCAGCATCTGAGTTGGGTTGGGGAGTGAGGATTTATGGGGCATGAAAGTTAATTGGAAGCCTCATTTTAAGGGCGAATCCACTTGGCATGGTGCTATATACACCTTTAATCCCAGCATCTGGAGGCAGAGGTGGGGCCGGGGGAGAGATTTCTGAGTTTGTGACTAGCCTGGTATGTACATACAGTTCCAGGCCACCCAGACCTATGCAGAGAGACCCTGTCTATGAGAAAATAATACAAATGTGGGTTTTAGGTGTTGAGTTGTAATGGAAAATAAGCCACAGTAATTTGACATGTTTTAAGTCATGTAAAAGTGTGTAAAAGCTGGGTGGTAGTGGTGCATGCCTTTAATCCCAACATTTGGGAGGATCTCTGTGAGTTTGAGATCAGCCTGGTCTATAAAGTAAGTTCTAGGACAGCCAGGGCTGTTACACAGAGAAACCCCGTCTCAAAAAACAAAACAAAAATTGCAGGGAAGACGTGGTAGCAGGAGCGAGAGGCGGATGTTTACATTGTGTCTGCAGTCAAGAGCAGACAGAGACGAATGCTGGTGCTCAGCCACCTTTCTCTTTTTTATGCAGTTCAATAGGATAGTGTCATCCATATTGAGGGCGAGTTTTCCTGGTTCAGTTAACCTAGAAAGTCTCACAGAATGCCTATGTTGGACTCTAGTGTCCAACCCGAGAAGAAGTCACCCCCAGAGAACACCTCATACACCACAGCTGATGCAAAAGCATGAGGATTTTATTAATTCTGTCATGACAGGGTCCCTCAGCATTCAGGAAGCTGAGAGACCCTGACTAGCTGGTACAGTCTACTTTTAAAGGAGAAGGCCCCATAGAAACAAGAGGCCTTGTTTCCTTGACCATTATGATTGGCTTATTCGAAAAGGACTAATACCAATAATTGACTGGAGAACTATTGTCAGATCAGATGAGGTAAGAGGTCATTTTGACCGTGTTTCCCAGGGGACTGAGTCAAACATACGTGTATGGGTAATTGTTCAGGAACTGAGTACATGCATGTGTAGCTGTTAGGTCCTTGGTTCCCAGGGGAGGAGGGGAAGCACTGAGGCACAGAGGCTGAGAGGGTTTGGAATTGTCAGAAATGGCTTCATAATTGTCTAAAATCTTACACCTAGATGTTTGTTTCCATGGTGATTTTTAAATATTGTCAAGTTGACAGTGTTAGCTGTCACATCAACTTTGGAGGTCATTAACTTGTGGGTAGTGAAACACTGTGAACTTGCTGGGCAGTGGTGGCGAGTGCCTTTAATCCCAGCACTCAGGAGGCAGAGGCAGGTGGATCTCTGTGGATTCGAGGCCAACCTGGTCTACCGAGTGAGTTCCAGGATAGGCTCCAAAACTACACAGAGAAATCCTGTTTTGAAAACCAACCAACCAACCAACCAACCAACCAACCAAACAAACAAACAAACAAATCTAAAAAAAACCTACAAAACAACCCACTGGGAACTTGTATAGTGGTAACTTATTTATGTTTTAATGAATAAAACTTGCCTGAAGATCAGACTGCAAAGCTAGACACACTAGTCAGCCATACAGTTGGGCGGTGGTGGAGCACGCCTTTAATCCCGGCACTAGAGAGGAATATAAGACAGAATGAGACAGGAACTCACTCTTTTCAGTCTGAAGATTTTGTTGCTGTAAGAGCTCTTTAGTGCTTGGCGGCTTTGTTTCTCTGATCTTCAGCTTGAACCCCAGTATCTGTCTCTGGGTTTTATTATTTGTGCTACACACTTGTGTTTGGTAAAAGGAAAGAGAGCAGAGCTGAGGGCCCAGTGTAGAGATCAGAGAGAATGGAAAGAAGCCACCTCCTTTTTTCTTTTTTTTAAAAAAATTTTTATTGAGTTACACATTTTTCTCCATTCTCCCTCCTTCCTCCCCTCTTCCCTTCCACCCTCCCCCTATTTCCATGCTCCCAATTTCTCAAGAGATCTTGTCCTTTTCTCCTTCCTATGTAGATGGACCCATGTATGTCTCTCTTAGGGGGTCCTCTTTGTTGTCTAGGTTTTCTGGGATTGTGCACTGTAGGCTGGTTGTACTTTGCTTTATGTTTAATATCTGCTTATGAGTGAGTACATACTATATTATTTCTGGGTTTGGATTATCTTACTCAGTATGGTTTTTTTTTCTAGTTTTGTCCATTTGCTTGCAAATTTCAAGACGTCATTATTTTTTACCTCTGAGTAGTACTTCATTATGTAAATGTACCACATTTTCCTTATCTGTTCTTTAGTTGAGGGGCATCTAGGTTGTTCCCAGGTTCTGGCTATGACAAACAATGCTGCTGTGAACATAGCTGAGCACATGTCCTTGTGGTACGATTGAGCATCCTTTGAATATATACCCAAAAGTGGTATTACTGGGTCTTGAGATAGATTGTTTCCTAATTTTCTGAGAAACCACCATACTGAAATCCAAAGCGGCTTTACCAGCTTGCACTCCCACCAGCAATGGAGGAGTGTTCCCTTTACCCCACATCCTCTCCAGAATAAGTTGTCATCAGTGTTTTTGATCTTGGCCATTCTGACAGGTGTAAGAGGGAATATCAGAGTTGTTTTGATTTGCATTTCTCTAATGGCTAAGAAAGTTGAACATTTCCTTAATTATCTTTCAGCCATTTGAGATTCCTTTGTTGAGAGTTCTCTGTTTAGGTCTGTCCCCCCATTTTTTGAATTGGATTATTATTTTGATGTCTAGCTTCTTGAGTTCCTTGTATATTTTGTGTATCTGTTCCACTTGGGGTTGATCTTTTCCCATTCTGTAGGCTGTCATTTTGTCTTGTTGACTGTGTCCTTTGCTTTACAGAAGCTTCTCAGTTTCAGGAGATTCCATTTATTAATTGTTGCTCTCAGTGTCTGTGCTACTGGAGTTATATTTAGGAAGTGGTCTCCTGTGCCAGCATGTTCAAGGGCACTTCCCACTTTCTCTTCTATGAGATTCAGTGTATTTGGTTTTATGTTGAGAGCTTCAGTCCATTTGGACTGAGTTTTGTGCATGATGATAGATATGAATCTATTTGCATTCTTTTACATATTGACATCCACTATGCCAGCAGAATTTATTGAAGATGTTCTCTTTTTCCAGTTTATAATTTTGATTTCTTTGTCAAAATTCAGGTGTTCGTAGGTATGTGGACTGATATCCAGGTCTTTGATTCGGTTCCATTTTTCCTCCTGTCTGTTTTTATGCCAATATCAGGCTGTTTTCAGTACTGTAGCTCTGTAGTAGAGTTAGAAGTCTGGGATTGTGATGCCTCCAGAAGTTCTTTTGTTGTACAAGATTGTTTTGGCTATCCTGTTTTTTTTTTCCATATCAAGTTGAGTATTGTTTTTTTTGAGGTCTAGGCATTGCATTGAATCTGTAGATTGCTTTTGGTAAGATTGCCATTTTTATGATGTTGATCCTACCTGTCCAAGAGCATCTGACTTTTTTATTTCGTTCTTTAAAGATTTAAAATTCTTGTCTTATAGGTCCTTCACTTCTTTGGTAAGAGTTACCCCCAATATATTTTATGCTATTTGTGGCTATTGTGAAGGGTGATGTTTCTCTGATTTCTTTCTCAGCCCATTTATCATCTGTAAATAGGAGGGCTACTGATATTTTTGGGTTAATCTTGTATCTTGCAATATTACTGAAGGTGTTGGAGTTCCCTAGTAGAAATTTTGGGATCACTTATGTATTCTATCATATCATAAACAAATAGTGAAAGTTTGACTTTTTTTTCAGTTTGTATCTCCTTTTGATGTCTTATTGCTCTGGCCAGAACTTCAAGTACTGTATTAAATATATATGGAGAGAGTGGACAGCCGTGTCTTGTTCCTGATTTCGGTGGTAATGCTTTAAGTTTCTCTCCATTTAGTTTGATTTTAGCTATTGACTTGCTTTATATTGCCTTTATTATGGTTAGGTATGTTCCTTGTATCCTTGCTCTCTCCAAGACCTTTTTCATGAAGGGGTATTGAATTTTGTTGAAGGCTTTTTCATCATCTAATGAGATGATCATGTGGTTTTTTTCTTTCAGTTTGTTTATATGGTGGATTACATTGACAGATTTTCGTATGTTAAAACATCCCTGATCTCTGGGGAATGAAGCCTACTTGGTCATGGTGAATGATTTTTCTGATGTATTCTTGGTTTTGGTTTACCAATATTTTATTGAGTATTTTTGCATCAAAGTTCATGAGGGAGATTGGTCTGGAATTCTCTTTCTTAGTTGCATCTTTGTGTGGTTTGGGTATCAGGGTAACTGTAGCCTTGTAAAAAGAGTTTGTCATTGTTCCTTCTGTTTCTGTTGTGTGGAATATTTTGAGGAGTATTGGTATTAGTTTTTCTTTGAAATTTTTCTAGAATTCTGTGCTGAAACCATCTGGTCCTGGGCTTTTTTTGGTTGGGAGACTTTTGATGATTGATCCTATTTCCTTAGAGGTTATAGGTCTATCTAATTTGCTTATCTGGTTTTGATTTAATTTTGATATGTGGTACTTATCTAGAAAATTGTCCATTTCTTTTAAGTTCTCCAATTTTCTGGAACTTAGGTTTTTGAAGTATGACCCAATGATTCTCTGGATTTCCTTCCTCGGAGTCTGTTGTTATGTCCACTTTTTCATTTCTGATTTTGTATTTGGATATTCTCTCTCTGCTCTTTGGTTACTTTGGATAAAGGTTTGTCTATTTCGTTGATTTTTCTCGAAGGGCCAACTCTTTGTCTCATTGATTCTTTTTATTGTTTTCTTTGTTTATATTTTGTTGATTTCAGCTTTCAGTTTGATTATTTCCTGTCTTCTAGTCCTCCTTGGTGAGTTTGTTTCTTTTTTTTTTCTAAAGCTTTCAGATGTTCTGTTAACTCACTAGTGTGGGAATATTTTTTTTTTTTTAGCTTCTTTATGTAGGGATTTAGTGCTATGAACTTTTCTCTTAGCACTGCTTTGATTGTGCCTCATAAGTTTGGGTACGTTGCACATTCATTTTCATTGAATTTTAGGAAGTCTTTAAATTTCTTTATTTCTTCCTTGACCCAGTGGTGATTCAGTTGAGCATTGTTCAGTTTTCATGAGTTTGTGGGCTTTCTGCAATTACTGTTGTTGAATTCTAACTTTAACCATGGTGATCCTATAAGTCACGGGGTTATTCCAATATTTTTTTTTTGTATCTGTTGAGATTTTCTTTGTTACCGAGTATGTGGTCGAATTTAGAGAAGGATCCATGTGGTATTGTGAAGAAGGTATATTCTTTTGTGTTTGGATGAAATGTTTTCTAGATTTGAGTCATAACATCTGTTAGTTCCTTTATATCTCTGGTAAGTTTCTGTTTGGCAGATCTGTCCAGTGGTGAGAGTGGGGTGTTGAAGTCTTTCACTGTTAGTGTGTGGGGTTTAATGTGTGATTGAAGATTAGTAGTGTTTCTATTCGAGGCATAGATGTTCAGAATTGAGACTTCATCTTGTTGGCCTTCTCCTGTGATGAATATGAAATGACCTTCTTCATCTCTTTTGACTAATTTTAGTTTTTAGTCTGTTTTGTTAGGTGTTAGGATAGTTACACCACTTTGTTTCTTAGGTTCATTTGATTGGAAAGTCTTTTCCCAGTCCTTTACTCTGGATAATACTTGTGTTTGAAGTTGAGGTGTGTTTCTTGTATGCAGCAGAAGGATAGATTCTGTTTTTTCTATCCAGTCTGTTAGCCTGTGCCATTTTATAGGTGAATTGAGTCCATTGATATTAAGGAATATTAATGACCAGTGATTGCTAGTTCCTGTTATTTTTGTTTTTTTGTTGTTGGTGGTGTTGTGTATGTTTCTCATCTTTGGGATTTGCTGGTGTGGGATTATCTATTTCCTGTTTTTGTGGGTGTAGCTAACTTCTTTGGGTTGGGGTTTTTCTTCTGGTACTTTTTGTAAGGCTAGATTTGTGGATAGGTATTGGTTAAATCTGGTTCTGACATGGACTATCTTGTTTTCTTCGTCTATGTTGAATGAAAGCTTTGCTGGATATAGTAATCTGGGCTGGCATCCGTGGTCTCTTAGTGTCTGCATGACGCCTGACCAGGACCTTCTGGCTTTCATTGTTTCTGTTGAGAAGTCGGGTGTAATTCTGATAGGTCTGCCTTTATATGTTACTTGGCCTTTTTCCTTTGCAGCTCTTAATATTCTTTCTTTATTTTGTATATTTAGTGTTTTGATTACTATGTGGTGAGGGGACTTTTTGTTTTTGATCCAGTCTATTTGGTGTTCTGTGAGCTTCTTTTATTTTCATAGATATGTCCTTCTTAAGGTTGGGAAAGTTTTCACCTATGATTTTGTTGAATATATTTTCTGTGCCTTCCAGCTAGACGACTTCTTCAATTCCTATTATTCTTAGGGTTTTTTTTTATGGTGTCCCATATTTCCTGGATATTTTGTGTTAAGAATGTGTTGGATTTAACATTGTTTTGGGCTGATAAATCGATTTTCTCTATCATATCTTCAACACTTGAGATTTTCTCTTCCATCTCTTGTGTTTTGTTGTTTATACTTGCTTCTGTAGTTCCTGGTCATTTATCCAGATTTTCCATTTCCAGAGTTCCCTCAGTTTGTGTTTTCTTTATTGCCTCTATTTCAGTTTTCAAATCTTGAACTGGTTTTTTTTTTTCACCTGCTTAATTGCTTTTTCTTGGTTTTCTTTAAGGGATTTGTTGATTTCTTCCAATTTTTTTGTTTGTCTTTTTCTCTACTTCCTTAAGGGAATTTTTAATATCATCTTCATAAAGTTATTTTAAGGTCGTTTTCTTCTGCATCATCTGTGTTGGGATGCTCAGGTCTTGCTGTCGTAGAACCACTGGTTTCTGGTGGTATTCTATTGCTCTTTATGTTGTTGAGTGTACTCCTTCCCTGTTGTCTCCCCATCTCTCCCTCAATCTGAAAAGGTGGGGCCTGTATTTCAGGGGTGTCCCTTTTTCTATTATTGGTGTAGTTGGGGATTATGGCTCCATTGAATACTCCTTCAGGTGTAAGCAGGGCAGAGCCTTTGGTAATTGTTCCTCCAGGTGCCAACAGGCCAAGGGCTCAGATGGTTGTTCCTCCAGGTGCAGGTGGGGTTGAGGCTGAGGCTCTGGTGATCAGATAATTTCTAGAAGCCACTGCTGTTGCCATGGTCTGCCATGCTGCTGAGGCTTCTCCTGGTGCCTGGCCCACCTGCCGTGCTCCTCCCTTTTTTTATTTGAGACAAGGTCTTGAGTAATCTCTGCTAGGTCTTGCTCTAGCCTCCTGATTTCAGAGACTTAACCCCTTTAACAGACTTGATCTTAGAGTACCTTTATGCACCAACAAAACTGAGCAGACTGTAGAGTTCCCTTATTCATTATTCTCTTCCATCCTCTTGTATGTGATTTTCTTTTTTGCAGATTCATTTTCTCGTGGTTAATCTGACCATTTTTTTCCTCCACCCTTTCTTTTTAAAAGTAAGGAATTTCCTTCAATGGGAACTGTTAAGCAGTTACCTGTAGGGGGAAGATTATGCTTAAATGTGAGACCCAGGGTCATTTATTTATTTACTTTGACCGCAAATGAAGCAATCACTAGATACCAAGTTTTATTTTAATGCTTAAAAATTTAATGAACGTGTACTTGCGCAATTAACCGAGAAGAGAACACATCTGACTCTTAAAATATTAGTAGTTAATTCATGTCTTAATTGCTATAGTCCGTTTCCTGGGTTTGAATGACAACCATTTGTAAGGGTGCTTGATAAGATAACATTTGCTTCAGAGAGTTACGAAGATTTCTTTTGTAAATCAGAATGTTTGCACAGAGCCAACTCCACTAATTGTACATCTCAGGCAAATGGGTGTGCAGGCTGTGTTCTCACAACAGAGGACACACACTTCCGTGAGTGTCAGGAAATTCTTTTTTTCTTTTCTGTTTTGCCTCTTGTGTCTTCTCTGGAAATTAGATGAATTTGCTACTTTCAGAAGGAAGTGAAGACACTCAAGTAACAAATTCTCATGAATTGTGTGGATGTATATATAGACTGATGTGATTAGGGATGACTCTTACAGCAGTGAGCACTTTCTGCTTTTGTGTGCCTGTGTCTGTGCATGTATGTGTGTGGAGGCTAGAGGCCCTTCTGAGTGTGGGGATTAAAGGCATGCGCTGTGTCCGTCCAGCTCACCTTTTTATGCTTTGAGACAGGGTCTTTCACTGGAGCTGGAGCTTTTCAGTTGGCTAGGCTGAGTGGCCAGTAAATTCCAGGGATCCTCCTGTCTCTAGCTTCTCAGTACTGGGATTACATATATGTGACTTAAAACGCCTGGCTTTTTATGTAGGTGCTGGGGATCGTCTTCCCTCTGTCTGCTGAGTCATCTCTCTAGCCTCTTCACATGTTTTAAAGTAGAAATCAGAACAGGATGGATGAAGAAGTAGTGCTTTGTCTAAGTTAGTGAAAGCATAGATTCCTGAGATTCATTATCAGTGTACCCAAGCTGTCCTATGAAAACTAATGGAGCCCAGATTGCCCTCCAGGTTATTGTGCCTTGAGCGCCTGACCCCAGCCATTCTACTCTACACTACTTGACTGACTGTTAAGGTGGTTTGTGTATGTATAGAGTTCTGAGAGGATCGAAGCAAGGTTCTGAGGTGAGAGAAGTTTCTGCATCTTATTCAGTGTCTTTAAAAAAAAACTATTGTTTATTATGTGTATGGACATTTTGCCTGGATGTATGTATGTGTACCATATGCCTGCTTGTGTCCACAGAGATGAGAAGGTGGCATTGGATCCTTTGGAACTAGGACTACGGATGGTTGTGAACCATCACTTGGGTGCTAGGAATTGGGCCTGGTCCTCTGATAAAGTAACAAGTACTCTTAACCACTGAACCATTTCTCTAGCCCTTCCACCTTACTTTTAAAACATCTTTATGTTTTAAAATGAGTTTTTATTTTTTATTTTTACGTGTATGGGTATTTTGCCTGTGTGTATGTATGTGTAATATATATATCTGGTACCCATGGAGACCAGAAGAGGGCACAGGATCCCCTGACACTGGAGTTAAGACAGTTGCAAGCTGCCATGTGGGTGCTGGGAACAGAATACAGATCCTCTAAAAGAGCAACAAGTGCTCTTAACCATTGAGCCATCTCTCTAGCCCCTAAAATGTTACGCATGTGTCTATCTGTGTATATGTATATGCTTGCCTGGATGCTGAAGGAGACCAGAAGAGAAGAGAACATTAGGTCTCCTGAAGCTAGAGTCATAGGTCATTGTGAGCAGCTCGATATGGGTGCTGAGAACTGACCTCAGGTCTTCTATTAAGAACAGCTACTCTTAACCACTAAGCCAGCTTTTCAGCTTATTTTCTACGCAAAAATTTCTCACTAAACCTGCAACTCATTGATTGAGTTATGCTAGCTAGCCAGCAAGATTGAGGGAGCCTGTCGTCTCAATCACCCCAGGACTACAGTTCCAGATATCTGATGCCACCATGCTTGTCTTTTTATAATGATGCTAGGTGTCTGAACTCAAGTTCTCATGTTTGTGTGGCAGGCATTTTATGGACAGAACTATCTCCATAGGTTCCAGCACTTGGAGCTCTTGAGACCAGAACTCCCTAGCAGGTAGATATACATGTTGTAGATTGTTGAGAGAGTAGAAGATTCTGCTCACATTGGAATTGGATTTCTGTCTTTGAGGGCTTTATAATGTGCTTGACTTTCAGATTTCCAGAACTGTGTAAATGAGAGTTACTAGGTGCCGACTGCTGTTGTATTTCTTGACGTGTCATTTAGTTTATCATTTCAGTGTAGCATGTATCAAATGACTTTCCTGTATAAGGAAGAGCCCGTGGTGGGTTTCTGAAAAGTGCAGTTAAACAATAGATTGTGATTACTCTCAATATTGCCTCGCAATACAAAATTCCCTAATTAGCTGAGATGTAGTTCTGAATTTAGCCAGTGAAAAGCACAGTCATGTACCCTGACTTGAACTCCTAGCTCAAGAGATCATCTCAGCTCAGTCTTCTGAATAGCTGGGACTACTGGTGTGTACCATCTTGTCTAGCTCCAAAATTCATCTGTTGAAATCCTAGCGCCATCACCCCCAATCCCTGACTGAGTAAATGACTTGGTAGTTAAGAGCACTTGATGCTTTAACAGAAGGTCCAGGTTTGATTCCCAGCACCTGCATGGCATCTTACAACCATCTGTAACTTCAGTTCCAGGGGACTGAATGTTATTTTCACACACAAGCTAAACATAAACATAAAATAAATCTTTAAAAAAAATCCTAGCCCCCAAGGTGATGGTGTTAGGAGTTGGGGGTCTTTGATGGTGATTAGGTCATGAATGGGGATTAGTGCCCTCATAAAAGAGACCCCAGAGAGTTGCCTTGTATCTTCCACCCCGTGAGGCCACAGCGAAAAGATGGCCACCTTGAGAGCAGCTCTCACCAGACACTAATGTTCCTCCTGGACACCAATAATAGACTCTAACCTCCAGAACCGTGAGATACACATTTCTGTAGTTTCTAAGCAGCTTGGTCTAGAGCATCTTGTTAGAGCAGCTCAGGCAGACAGAAGGTGTAAAGACTGGAGAAAGGGTAAGGGCATGAAACATGTAGAAACTGCAACTGCAGAGACTATGCTGGAAGGTGTAAGCGACAAGATTTGGTGGTCTTCACTCTAGGTGAAAGCTAGACATGGTGGATAGTAGAGACTTGAGTTGAGTACAGGGAAGAAACAGACTGTACAGGATAAGGCAATGGATGACTTTGCCACACCTTGGTGTATGTACTGCTTTTCTCTGTGAAGATGTATTCTTCATAGTTGGATGGTGCTAGTATGCAGGTGATTGGTGAAGTTGTGACAGCACTGAGGATAACCAGGAGAAAGTTTAGAATGAAAAATGTGGATGACTGCAAAATGAGGTTTTGCTGGGAGTAATATTTAAGATGCGTGGGGCTAAAGAACTCTGGGTTACCTGAGCTAGGAAGAATTGAGAAGTCAGTAGAAGGGTGGGAGAGTGGCATGAGTGACCAGAGGAGCTGAGGGCTGCAGGGAAGTGGGATATTGAGAGTGCCGTGTACCAAGTCTGTGCCCACCAGAGTTCTGGGTTACAAATGACAGAAGATGATGTTAGTTAATCTTAAGTACTTAAGATTTAAGTATGTAAGGAAGTCATTGAAAGGATGTGGAGAAGTGGAAGAACCTACAAGAAGTCTAAAAGCCATACCCAGAAAATTGACCAGAGGTAAGGGAAGTGGCAGTTAGAGCTAGAATCAGAACTACAGCCATACCCAGGGCACATGAACAGCCTGGCCTGGGTGGCCCTGTGCCTGCTGCTGCAGCTCCCACCACGGTGTTGGTTGTTGCTGGTACTGGAAAAGGTTTTTAAGTTACTTGTTGTTTGTTTTTGTTTTTTGTTGTTGGATTCTTTTTTATCCAAACCTTGCGCATAAGTTTATTATTGGTCAGTCTAACAACAGGAAGGCTCAGAAGCCATGGCACAGATCTTTCTTTTCCTTCTGTGATGGCAGCTGTCCCATCATGACAGACCTTGTGATCCATCTGTCACTGTGCAGTTGATATTTTTCACCGGAGCAGAGGAATTGCAGCTGGGGAGAGGAATAGTTGGAGGATGAACTGCGGGAACACCAAGTGGAGATCCTTAGGAGCTCTTGTTGGCAGACCTACAAAGCTAACAGTAGGCTCAGAGTTGGTCAGTGTGTATGTACAAAGTTCATGTGCATATGTATGTTGTGGGAAGCTCTCATTCACGTTGGAGGATATGGAGACCAGAGGGAAACCTTGGGTGTTACTCCTTGTTGTCTTACTTTTTTATTTGTTTGTTTTTGTAAGTAATAGTCTTTTATCAAGACTTGGACTGCCTATTAGGTTAGGTGTGGTTATCAGCAAGCCCAGGATTGGCCTATCTCTACTTCCCCAGAGCTGGGTTTACAAGCATGTGCCACCAGTCCCACCTTCCTTTCTCTCTCTCTTTCTCTCTCTCTTTCTCTCTTTCTTTCTTTCATTACATGGATGCTGGGGTCAGACTCGTGTCCTCATGCTTGTAGTGTAAGCACTTTGCTGATTGAGCCAACTGTACAGTTCTACTAGTTACTTCTTGTAGGTATATCCAAGGTTAGAGATGTATTTGTCTCCTTGGTTTGTTTCCATAATAACCAGATTGTGAATTTTCCTGGAATGGCATTAAGGGTAGTGTTCATCAAAAAACTCCATGCATTTCTCCAGGGTGATGAACTCTGGTGCCTGGGAGATGCTTGGGAAGTGTCTTAGTGAGATGAGTGCCCCAGGCCAGCATTAAGCCCCTCCCCACTTTGATTAGTCTTTTAATTCTCAATGGGCCCCACTTTTGGAAGCTAACTTCCTGATCATGTTAATGTGACAGACGTTTATGAATTGATTAGTTAGCATTGAGTGAATGCTGGTGTGTCCCACTTTTTTGGTCCAGCAGTTGCCACTTAAAAACATGCATGAGTTGAGTTTATGTGTACCATTTAGGTGCAGGAACCTTCAGAGGTCAGGAGATTCCTAGAAACTGAAGTTACAGACGGTTGTTTGCTGCCTGTGTACCTGCAGATATTTTTTTTTATTAAATTTAAATTGATAATCCTTTCAATCATCATGCTGATTCCCCAAGGCACAGAATTTTCTCTAAGTCTGATTGCACATTGGAATCCTCTTTTTTATTTTTATATTTTTATTAAGACATGGTCTTACTAGGCTGGCCTTAAACTCTTTATCCCCCTGCTTCCGGCTTCTGAGTGCTGAGATTCAGGCACTCACTCTCACACTTGCCTTTGTTTTTGTTTTTGACTAGTTCTGTCTCTGGCGTTTGCTTTGTTGTCTGGCTTCTGGCTTCCTTCACTTCAGACTTGCTTGCCTCCTTTTAGAACAGTGATAGGAGATCCATGCTTCTTGTGAATTTATACTTTATAGATGTTATAGAGCAGTGGTTCTCAACCTTCCTAATGCTGTGACCCTTTAATATAGTTCTTCATGTTGTGGTGACCCTCAACTATAAAATTTTTTTTTGCTACTTTATAGCTGTAATTTTGCTATAATTATGCATCATAATGTAAATACCTGTATTTTCCTATGGTCTTAGGTGACCACTGTGAAAGGGTCATTTGTTCCTAAAGGAGTCGTGACTCACGGGTTGAGCCATTACAGTGTTTAATGTGGTTATAAGTAATGGCAATAAAAATGGAAGAGGTATCTATTTCCGTTTGAACTGTGAGCTCACTTGTAATCCTCACTATGGTTTTTGAGATAGCTGTTCCTGTTGTGTGGTTTTTCTTGTGGAGATGTTTATCTTCCAGATACGACTTCACTCTAGTGAAGTGAGATTATTGGGTTTCTAGAGGCGTCTGAATGATGTGTAGGCAGCCACATCACCTGAAAGTCTACCCTAGCATGCGTGAGCTCGAGGCCACTTGGCAGGCCACAGGATTCTCTCCACTAGCTCTCTAGTCGGTACAGCTTCTGTAATCTTGGGGAGGGAGGGACCTTGTGAATCTTGTAGGATTCAGGAGCTTCCTGAGAGTCGTGAGTTTTTGTTTACTTCCTAAACTTGTAAATTTCCTGAGTCTTAATGAGTTCCCCTCCAGAAGGGAATAGTTTTATTAGGAGGAATAGCAATGAGACTATAAACCTCAGTCACTTGACCCGAAACCTGGGCTTTAACCAGATTAAATGACCTGTGTAAATAACCTTCTTTGACACTCCTGAGGTGGAGTCGAACTGTGGGTCCATGACCACTGGTTCCCAGTCTTACTTTGACAAGCAAGCCTGCTCTTTGAGCTAAAGCACAGCTGGTGGTTGTGAGAAACCACATCTTTAGAAGGCTAACGAGGCACCATATTTCTAAAACTAGAAGCAGATTTGAACACCTTTGGGCACTTAAAAGCAGCAGGACAGCTTTTCTTTCTCTAGCTGTAGCTGAATAGCCAATGGGAGAAACAAGTCAGTAGGGCTTGGGGCTTTCCAGCCAACTTGAATGTAACTGTTTCCTCCTTGGATTTCCCTGTGTACTTTATTTGGCTAGCTCAAGTTTTACCTTCTGTTCTGCTGTTTCAGACTGTCACTGGGCAGCTGTTACACATCTGTTACTCTGTTCAGAGAGCTTACAATTGTTTGTGTCTGTACAGTGGCTCAATGTATCCTGTTTGTGTGCACTTTCAGAGCGAAACAGTTTCAGAAGGCTTATGTCATCTTTGCCACTGCAGCCTCTAACTTGGGAGCCACTGATAAAAATGTCTAACAAATTAGACACTGTGTCCTGATAGATAAATGGAGGGAAGGGAAAATAAGACCAGTGGGAAGAGGAAGTCCTCTGTAAAAAGGGGCACTTTTTACATTCTTAAAAATGAGGCAGAGTGCCTGAGTTGAGGGTGTCCTTTTGTGGCGCGAACTGTGGGAGTCATGGTTAGAAAGTGTGGGAGGGCACTCAGCTCAGGGAGGCAGCCTGATTTCCAGAAGCTAAATGTTAAAGTTGAGCATTTGTTTGGCTGTAGATAAGTTCCTTTGCCTCCACTTTTCAGTTTAAAATGGTTCTTTTTTTTTTTTTTAAATAATAGGGTCATGGGGGGGGGTGTCTTTGCTCCCAGCCTAGCTCTCTCTCATTGTGGCCTGACCCCTGAATCCTAGGCTCCCACACAAATTGAGGACTTGATCCTTAGCTCACAAAGACTTTTCTTTTCCAGCCCCTCTCCTCCCCCAAACCTCCACATTTGGAGCTGAGTATTTAGAACAGAGGCCTGGCCAGAGGGCATTCTGAGTGTGTTCTTCTGTCCCATGGACATGGAAAAGCATGCACTTTGGATGCAGGAAACAGTCTTGTCTCTCATGATGTACTGTACACATGTGATCTGTTCTTTTTAAAGTGCCTCTGACACTGGGAATGTTAGCAATGGTTCTAGATAGTTTGAGAGTAAAGAATCAAGATGATAACTTCTGGGCTGGGGTGTAGTTCATTACTAGAATGCTTGCCTAGTGTGTACATGTATCTGGCTATTCCCACCACTGAAAAAAGCTTCTTAGACCATTTTTATATGATTCCTGAGTTAGCAGTAAAAAGTAAACATTTTAAAATGTAAAAGAGTTTATGTTTTCACAGTCATTGCTAAGTGCATGCCCGTGTGTGTGTGTGTGTGTGTTTGTGTGTGTGTGTGTGTGTGTGTGTGTGTGTGAGAGAGAGAGAGAGAGAGAGAGAGAGAGGGAGAGAGCGGGAGAGAGAGAGGAGATGTCACTGTATAATGCTGTCTGGCCTGGAACTCCCTGTATAGACCAAGTTGTATTCAAAACTCAGATTTCCCTTTGTCTGTCTTTGTCTCCCAGGTGTTGGGGTTAAAGGCATATGCCACTACACTGGGCATTTCTAATTAAAAAAAATAGTTATTTTGTGTAGACTTGTGTGTGTACATGTTTGTGGGAGGGTTTCCACATGCCACAGTGCATGTGTGGGGGTCAGAGGACAGCTCTGAGTTATTGAGGCAGGGTTCTGTTGTTGCTGTGCTTCCTACTTGGGGCCAGTTGGCCCCTGATTTGCGGGGCATTTCTGGCCTCTGCCTCCCAGCTCAGTGTAGGGCTGTTGGAATTACAGATATGCATCTCTGTGGGGTTTTATGTGGGTTCTGGGGAATCCAAACTCAGGTTGTTAGGGTTGTGTGACAAGCCCTTTTAACCTGCTAAGCCACCTCTCAGGCCCTAATTATTGAAGTCTTAATTGGTGGGAATGTTTCTCCTTGGGTTGCTAAACTGATGCCATAACCAAAGGCTTCTCATCTTTGGAAAACTTGCTGCAAATCTTCTGCATAGACCTGCAGGATATAGAGCCTCCTCCTTTTGGTTCTGATTTGTGTGGGAATGAAACATTCCCAGGCTTCAAACTCTAAAATACAAACTTCACCAGTCTGCTGCGTGTGTTTCCTGGAATCTTTTCTTCAGTGTCTTCCTTCCTTGCTTCCTCCCTCCCTCTCTCCCTCTCTTCCTCCCTCCCTCCCTTCTTTCCTTCCTATTCTTTCCCTCCCTCCCTTTCTTTCTTCTTCCTTTTTTTTTTAAAAAATAGCATTTCTGAGCTGTGAATCTTTTTTCTGTAAAAAGCCTCTTCTGCCACTTCGAGTTTAGAGAAGAGGGAGAGCCCACCCATGTGCCAGCCTTGCCGTCTCTATCAGGTTCCTGAAATTCACACTGTCAGCCTTTCTGGCTCCGTTTCTTCTTGATAGGAACCTTGGTGTTCTGACCACCTTTGGAATGTTGCATTAGTAGTTTTCCTTTGAACCCTGGTGGAGAGCAAGGGTTTGGAATTGAAGTGTTGAGAAGTGACCACAGACTCCTTGAAGACTTTCTCCTAAAGTGGCTGGAGAATCCTCACGGTATTTTCAGCCTAGACTGCTCATTTCACCTTCTTTCCTGAGTTGTAAGATGAAAACCAGATGGGCTACACCCCTCTTTGCCTACTGTGTCCTAAAATAGCACAATCCTAACCCCACCCCACATTACATTCCTCAAGTGTTCTACCTTCTAGATGTTTGTGAGTGGGAAATGGGATGCCAGATGTTCTGCAGCTGTATCCAGTCTGCCTCAGAGGGAGTTGTGATGCAGGCTTTCCCAGCAAGAAGGCAGGAAGCATCTCCAAGGCTCTTTAAGCCAACTTACTTGGAAACATGGTTTGTGCTTGTGTGTGAATGTGTGATGGGTGCAGGGAGACGCCTCAGTCTATGTGGTGACTGCTCAGATTCTTAGTTTCAGAAAGAAGCTGGTGGGCTACAGGGTTGACTCAGTGGTTAAGAGTATTTAACTGTTCTTCCTGAGGACCAGGGCTTGACCCAGCATCCACGTGTAGCTCACAATGTATCTCCAGCTCTAGAGGAGCCAGTACTCTCTTCTCACCTACTCAGGTGAGACACCCAGGCACATCAGTTAAAAACAGGACGAAAGAAAAAGGCAGAGGGCAGGGAGGGCACTGCAAGATGGCTCAGTGAGTAAAGGCATTTACTGCCAGGCCTTAGACCTGCGTTCAAAACCCTCATGGTGGAGGGAGAGTGCTGAGTCCCACAAGTTGTCTTCTGCCCTCCACGTGCATGCACACACACACTCACACTCATTAGATGAGATGTGGGGAGCCAGTCACAGACACAGTGTGAGTTCCTGTGGCCCTGCACTTGGGCAGTCAGTCTCACTTTCTCGAACATTCCATTCTTCCTCCCTTTCCTCTCTCATACATTCTCTACATGAGCTACCTTTTGTTAGACTTAATGACTTACTTTATTAGAATATGTCAAAGCCACTGATTAACAAACATTAAAGGTTGATTTCTTCTTTGTTTTAAAGACAAAGCATATTATTTTTCTCATGATAATCTGCAAATTAATTTTTTTGTGAGCGTCATCAGTGTTTATCCCATAGTTTGCTCTTTGTGTGCGAAGTAGTTTCTGCCACACTTAGTTGGTTATGTGGTAGAGAATGTGTAAACATCTTACTGAACATGACAGATTGTACTGACTTGATTTGTTTTACTTACACACTTAAAGAAATTTTATTCAGTAATGATGGACTGGTTGTTGGTTTAGACTTCTAGGTATGCCTTTGGTATTTCTATGTGTTCTAGGTAGGTGTGTATAAGCCTGGATCTGGTGGAATTCTCAGGCTGGTTTTTGAACTCTTAAACCTCAGTGATTGCCCTGCTTCCACATAGAGTCCACATAGCCAAGCACAACAGGTGCTCAGTTCCCTGTGTCCAGCGTTGCATTGTTTAGTTTTTCTGATGTTTGCGTGCACAATGTGAAAATGAAACAGGAACAAAGGACAGAGTGGGAAACTAGGGATTTTAGATTCTAGGAACCTAAAATCCAAAACCACAACCTGTATTTATTTGTTTACTTATTTTGTCTTATGCATATGAGCGTTCTGCCTACATGTATGACTAAAAGAGTGCTCAGACTCTTTTCATGTGTTTGTTAGCATGTGTACCATGTGTTGTATGACTGCACCACGTGCATGCTTGATGCCTGCAGAGGCCCAGAAAAGGGTATTAAATCCTCTGGAACTGGAATTATAGATGGTTATGGGCCTCCATGTTGGTGCTGGGAATTGACCTCGAGTTCTCTGAAAAGCAGCCTGTGCTCTTAACTGTTGAACCATGTCTCCAGTCCCTTACAACCTGTATTTTAAAATAGCTCTATTTAGGTACAGTATACATACTATAACATTTACCATTTTGAGTGCACAATTCAATGACATTTGCTACCTGTTTTGCTTTAGATATTTCTATATCCTCAAAAGATCCCTTATTCCTGATTGTGGTAAGTTCCCAGTCCTCTTTAATGTAGCATTATCTTTTCCCACTTTATTTATACTGAAGCCTATACTGGTGATTTCTCTTTTGACTTGAATAGTGTTCCAGTATAAGTAAGGATTTACAAACACTTTTCAAAAAGAGATCTATTTTTATTTTTTAATGTGTCTGTGTGTTTGTGTGTGTGTGTGTGTGTGTGTGTGTGTGTGTGTGTGTTGGGTGACCGTGAATATGTGAGTGCAGGTGCCTGAGGAGATTAGAAGAGAACATGAGATTCCTTGAAGCTGGTTAAAGTATTTGTTAGAGAGAAGCAAAATTGCTGGATGTTTAACTTTCTGAAGAAGCCAACAAATTTTCCCACAAGATTAGTCTATTTATATTGCCACTAGCAATGTAGGACAGTTAATTTCCTTACATCTTGCCAGCACTTGTTCTTATGTTTTAAAAACATTACAGCTATTCTCATACCTATGAAATAGAATGTCATTGTGGTTTTGATTTGCATGTCTCTATGACTAACAGTGCCCAGCCTCTTTTCATGCATTTGTTGGTATTTGCACATATTAATTTTTTAAATTTAATTTTGTTTTATGAAATGAGTATTTTGTCTGCCTGTATGTACGTGTATCATATGCATGCCTGGTGCTTTTGGAAGTCAGAAGAGGGTGTCAGATCTCCTGGAACTTGAGCCACCATAGGGGTGCTGGGAACTGAACCCAGGTCCTCTGCAGTAGCAGCTAGTACTCTTAACCTCTGAGCTGTTTACTCCAGACACTACCTGCTCTTCTGCCAATTATTTTCAGGTTGTTGCACTGTGTAGCTCAGACTAGCCTGGAACTTGTTGTCTTCCCACCTTCCTTTCTCAAGAGCTAGAGTCTAGGAATGTGCCACCAGCCCAGCTGTATTTCTTTCATGGCTCCTGCTTTTACTGTTGTGAAATAATGCACTGATGGATCCACAGTCATGTGACTCTACCTCTACCTTTCTTCCAGGAGTCTTTGCTCTTACACTGATCTTAAATGACCGTTTTGAGTGAGTTTGAATATTATATGAAAGTGAATGTATAACCTGACCTTTTTCATGTTGACACTTCATTATCCTATCACGATTTATTGAAGAGACTATTGAAAGTAGATTTTTTTTCCTCACATAATATATTCCGATTACAGTTTTCCCTTTCTCTAGTCCTCCCAGTTCCTACCCACTTCCCCTCCCATCCACTGGCTTTCTTCCTCTCATTAGAAAACAGGATTCTAAGTGATAATAATAAATATAATCAAGTAAGATAAAACAAAAACCAAAACGTTGGAATTGGACAAGACAAACAAGCAGAAAGAAAAGAGCCCAAGAGAAGGACAGGAATCAGAGACCCAAGGGACTAGAGAGATGTCTCAGCAGTTAAGAGTACTAACTGTGCTTCCAGAAGAGCCAGGTTCGATTTCCAGCTCCCAATTGGCAGCTCATATGTAGTAGTAGTAAGGAGGAGCTGGTCTTTTGTTTTGTCCCACCTGGCTCCTGGCTAGCTTATACCCGAGATAATTACACAGAAACTGTATTCATTTAAACACTACCTGGCTCATTAGCTCTAGCCTCTTATTGGCTAACTCTCACATCTTGATTTAACCCATTTCTGATAATCTGTAAGTCACCACAAGGTCGTGGCTTACTGGGAAAGATTCAGCATGTCTGACTCTGGCTTCTCCATGGCAGCTCTCTCTCCGTCTTCTTTCTCCCAGCATTCTGTTCTGTCTACTCCTTCCACCTAAGTGCTGTCCTATCAAAAGGCTAAGGCAGCTTCTTTATTCAACCAATGAAATCAACACAAATACAGAAGGACCTCCTACACCATTTCCCCTTTTCTGTTTAAACAAAAAAGAAAGGCTTTCACTTTAACAGTAAAATTACATATAATGAAACAGTTATCAAGCAAGAATTACAGTTACAATATTTATATGTATTTTATCTTTTATCATAAATGAAAACGATAACTGTAACTATCTATTTTCAACTCCATCAAAGACTCCAGAAGGATATATTACCTAAGTAAACAAGAAGTAAGCAACTTTTAAAACTCTGGAATTGATGGAGACATCTCACTGCCTGGACAGTCACTCAAAGTTATTCTATACCATTGGGGTGTGCCACCACTGCCTGTCTAATGCTAGGATTTAAAATATATATATTTGGTTTTTCAAGACAGGGTTTCTTTGTAGCTTTGGAGCCTATCCTGGAACTAGCTCTTGTAGACCAGGCTTGCCTTGAGCCCACAGAAATCCGCCTGCCTCTGCTTCCCGAGTGCTGGGATTAAAAGCGTGTGCCACCACTGCCTAGCTTAAAAAATATTTTCCTCAAAATTCTTTTAGCTTTTGCCACTATGATTCAGTAGTCATGAGTCAGAAGTGATGTAATCTCAGCACTTAGGAGGCTGAGGCAGGAGAATTGTGAGTTCAAAGCCAGCCACAAAATGAGTGCAAAGTCAGCCTGACCAGCTTAGTGAGACCCTATTTCAAAATAAAGTAAAAAGAGAGCTGGGACTATGGGTGAGTGATACAGTGCTTGCTTCCTGTTCTAGGACTCAAGCCTGCTCTGTACTGTTTTCTTTTCTCCTTTTTTCTTTTTTTCCATGCATTACTTTAATACTTTTGCAAATTTGAGTTTTATGAATATGCATTGTTTTTGAGTGTCTTTCTTTCCTCCCTTAACCTGCCTCTATTTTAGCCACAGGATTTCATATAGTCCAGGATGGCTTGAGACTTCGGATCATTCATGCCTCTGCCTCCTAGCACTTGGATTACAGGCATGTGCTACCATGTCCAACTTGTGTAACCTTTTTATTAGCTACTACAGTGTGTGTGCATACATGTATATATCTGTTACATACAATACATAATTATATGTTCATAGGATACCGTATTAAGTGTTGCTGTTTTACCAGTTCTAATGAGGTCTAGAAACTTCTCACTGTACCTTAACCATCCCTAATTTATAATATGTCTGTTAAAGTGACAGCAGGCAGTGCTAGAGTTTTCCCCTCAGCGCTGTCCTTGCCAAAAGGTCAGGGAGAATTGTAGTTACACATTCCATCTGTTCTTTCTAATACTCAGATTTCTTCCTGCATCGTGTCCTTTCTACCGACCTTCTCAGGGAGTTCTGCCCCTGACAAAAAAGCTTCTTACTTTTCCTTTGTTTTAGAATATTTCACTTTCGCCTTGGTTCCCAAAGATTAATTTTGTCAGATCTGCAGTTGAAAGTTGACAGCACTTTTCTTTCTTGAACAATTTTGTGCTCCTTCCTGGGGTCAGGAAGGCTTCTATGAATACACACTGTTGAGTGACGTCTGTCTCCTCTAGGTAAGGCATTCTTCTCTCTGGCTGGAAACTTTCATTTTCCTCCTCTTCTAGAGGTATATTTATGTTGTGTCTTGGCATAGATCTCTGGGTTTATCCTGTTTGGAGTTTGTTCAGCTTCTTACATTTACAGGTTTGTGGAGGAGTTGGTGCCAAATTTGGGGAGTTTTAGTCATGAAAGAATGTTTTTCCAGCTTGCAGTCTTTGTCTGCATTTGTGTTGGGAGAGATTCTCCATAGCTCTGTGGACTGTCAGTGTCCGTTTAGCTGTGGAACATGTTCTTTTGGCTCCTTGAAGCCGAAGGGACCATCAGGAACCTAACCTTCAGATTCCTCACTGGGCCTTGCTTTATTGACTTGTGCTCCCATTGGAAATTGGTATCCTTTGTCTGGTAGCACCCCTCAGCATGTATGGAGAGAGAGGCACACAGCTCACAGTTACTGGCTGAAGATGGCTCAGTGGGGAAAGTGCTTGCTGCTCCTTTCTCAGCAGCCTTGTAAAATTATGTGTGAGGTACTATGTATTTATGTATGTGATGATGAGATTCGAGTTGGAGGCAGACCAATCCCTGGGGGCTCACTGGTCAGCCAGTCTAGCCTAACAGTTGAGTCCCAGGTTCCATGGAATGACTCAGTGTCAAAAGGTTAGGTGGGAAGTGATGGAAGAAGATAGCTGATGGTGGACCTTTGGCCATGCTATTCACCCCACCCCAACACACACACAAAGAAAGAGACCTCCCCTCTAGGTCTGTTTTCTTCACATGTAAATATTTTGTGTTGGGTGCATTTGGTTGAAATTTTCTCTTTCTTACAAAAAGAACCTTATTCTATCTAAATCTGGTTGAAATCAGAGCACTATTGTCTCTGCTTAACTGTGTGACTGCTGTGGGAAAGAATCTCAGTCTTCCTTAGGGGAAGCAACCCACATCTTAAGTCTGCTTGCATCACAGGTGGGGATTTTAAATTGCCGTGGGAAGTCCTGGCAATTCTGTGTCCTTTAGGATAGAAGAGAAGAACATAACAGATCTTAGGGATCTTTGATTCTTCTTCTTCCTCCTCTTCTTTTTTTTTCTTTCCATTTTTCCTTTTTTGAGACAGTCTTTGTGTAGCTCTGGCTAGCCTTGAACTTAGTAGGTACACTAGAATAGGTACAAACTTACAGAACTCTATCCTGTCCTGCCTCCACTGTGCTGGGATTAAAGTTGTGTGCCACCATACCTGGCCAACCATGCATGATTCCTGAGCTAGCAAGTTATTGATGCTTGATGCTTTTTAACTTCTTAATTTTTCATACATTTTGGTGGGGGTAAACTCAGTTTATTTCAGAATCATTTGATAACCCTTAGCATGCCAGGGAGCTGTGGTCCTAATGGGTCCTTAAGGGCTAAAAATGAATACTTTTCTTTGGAAACAACACTAGTCTGGATATCTTGAAGAGTTAAAGGTAGGCTATTAAGGAATACTTGGTGATATGTGATATGTGTGGATAAATAAAACTAATCTTTTTGTAAAGGATTCATTATATAGAATGTTAAGGGAGAATGTCATTAAAATGATTTAAAAACTTAATAGTTTCTTTATAGCCAAGAAGTCTTTGAAAAGCACTTAATTGTGTGTGTATGTGTACATGCATGTGGTGTGTGTGTGTGTGTGTGTGTGTGTGTGTGTGTGTGTGTGTGTGGTCTGACTCTCTGTCTGTCTGTCTAGGTACCTGAGGAAGCCAGAGAGGGAATATCAGATCCCTTGGAGCTAGTTACAGGTAGTTATGAGCTGGTCAGTGTGGGTCCTGGGAACAGAATTTGTGTCCTCTGTAGAGCAGTAAACACTCTTAACTGTTAAACCCTGGATCTCTCCGGCCCTGAAAAGTTACCTAAGTGTTTTTCAGTGTTTTATTATGAAAAACTTTAAATATACTCAAAAGTTAAAAACAATTCATAAACTAGGACTTGGAATGTGGCCCGCTGGTAGAGTAGCTTGACTGGTATGCATGGACTGGGTTCAGTTCACAGCGCTGCGCCAGTCAGACCTGGGGGTGTGGACCTGCAGTCCCCATACTCAGAGGATGGAAATAGGAAGACCAGAAGTTTAAGGTCATCATCTTTGGATATATACTGAGTTCAAGGTCAGTCGGGGCTGACTGAGACCCTGTTACAAACAAATTCAACTACTGTCTAGAATCTATAATTAGCCTTTTGCCAAGTGTGCTTTATCATGTATCTGTTTATCCATCTCTTTTCTGTCTATTAGTCTGTCTTTGGGGCCATTTCATGGTTGCAGTTATCAGTATACTTTATCATTGTTTTTATCTAATGCAGTCTGTTGTGGGCCCACCAAAGCCATGTGCTCTAAGAAATTGCAGTGACAAAGGTGCATGGAGTATTTCACTCTCTGTCCTTCCCTTCTGCATCCACAAGTCTTGCTACAAGACCATCAAGAAGAATGCCCTTGCCCAGATGAGCACTTAGTTGTGGAGCTTAGAACCATGTGGAGTGGAGCTCTGTTAGGTGACTTGGGAGAACATCCCTGGAATGATAGATTTGTGCTTTGCCAGCTCCTTGGGAACAGTACTCATCCTGTTTTCGTGTATACTATTGCATTAGATGAAGAATCTAGAACAGGTGGGATTTTGTTCTTAGGGACTAGGAGAACACACAAAGGCTGTGAGGGAGTCGCACTGAGGAGCTACATCTGTCTAGACCATTGGTTCTCAAGGACCCTTGGAGTTGAGGGCCAAAAGAATTAAAATTTACTTTCACTGGTTTCTTAAAGACTAGGAGGAAAAGGAAGAGGGATGCTTAGCCAAGATTGAGGTTGTATTTCACAAATCAGAATCATGTTGCTGCATTGTGTTGTAAATCTTAAAATGCTGGTCTCTGGTGTTATTAAAGGCATCCTGACTTTAAAATTATTTGACAAAAAAATAGTTAAAATATTTCTGACATATCACTGTAGGTATTTTTCTCCTCCCCAAATTTTGTTTGGTAGATTGTCTGATACAGCAGTCAGTGCTGGGACTAGTTTCAGAAATTCACTAGAACAGTGAAATAATATTGAAACAACTCTTTTAAAAAAAACAGAAAAGATTTATTTTAATTATGTTTTAATTATGTATATATGTGTGTGGGTATGTTCATAGGCTTGCAGGTACCCAAAGAGGCCAGAAGGGAGCATCAGATCCTGGAGCTGGAGTTACTGGCAGTTGTGAGTGTACCAGCATGGATGCTGGGAATGATCTTAGATCCTCTGCAAGAGCAACATGTGCTCTTAACCCCTGTGCCACCTCTCTAGCCCCATGAAACAGCTCTTTATATTGCAAGACGTTGACAAACAAATGCCTCCAATCCCTGGAGCAAGTTTCTGAAAAGAAAAACCTGTATGTTATATATTCTGAAAATTGTTTGTCTTTCTTTCTGTCTGTCTGTCTCTTTTAGTAGTTTAAATATTCTGCAAGAGTGTACTTCCCACATACAATTCAGCGAATGATTTCTGAGCACTAACTGTTTGCTATTATAGACCTTACTAAACAATAATTTAGCACGATGCCACTAATGATACTAATACATAGTATTCTGTTGCTATGGCAAAGAAGTTTTCCCGATTGTTGTTGCTATTAAATATGACAGAATGAAGAAATAGGGGCTTGTGATTTGAATTAAAATGCCCCCCATAGGCCCATGAACACTATTAGGAGGTGTGACCTTATTGTCTGCCTGTATGCCACCTTGCTTGCCATTATGACAATAATGGACTCTGAAACTGTAAGCCTGCCCCCAGGTAAATGCTTTCCTTTATAAGAATTGCCATGGTCATGGGTTCTCTTCATAGCAATAGAAACCCTAAGACAGGGTTCTTGTGCGTTGTTAGTGGGAATGTAAAAAGGCAATAAGTTATGGAAAGTAGTACAGAAATTCTTAAAAAACTAAAAGTAGAATACCACATGACCATTGATCATTGATAAGAAGTGGAAACTGGGGCTGGAGAGATGGCTTAGTCATTAAGAGCACTGTTCTTTTGCAGAGGACCCAGGTTTGATTTCCAGCACCGACAAAGTAGTTCACAGCCATTTGTAACTCCAGTTCAAGGGAATCCAGAACCCTCTGATCTCCGCAGGCACCACACACACACAAGTGGTATACATACTTGCCAGCAAAACACACATAAAATAAAATAAATGAATCTAATAAAGTTTCACTTTGACGAAGGAATAAACAAAGTATGGTAGGTTCATAAGTGGACTATTGCTCAGCCTTTAAAGGAATAACTTGCTTTTACTAGACTTGGTACATGTTATAATCCCAGTACTATGGATAAGCCAAGGCAGGAGGATCACCTTGAGTTCCTGACTAGGCTGGGCTTACAAAATGAAACCTTTTTTTTTTTTAAAAAAAAAGGAGGAAAATTTTGTCACATGCTAGAACCCAGATAAACCCTGAGAGCACCATTGTACTGAGCTAGCGAGCCCTCATGGAAAAGCCCCATGTGTGAAGGCCTACAAATAGTCAAGTTTTTAATGACAGACGGTTGATGGCAGTTCTCAAGAGTGAAGAACAATGGAGGTTAGGCTAGCATTTCACGGGGATGGAGCTGTATATTATTTGGAAGATGAGCTAGTTCTGAGGGTGAGTAGATGTGACGATTACACACAGTGAGTGTAGCTAACGCTACTGAGCTGTACTCTTTGTTCATCCATTTATTGTGTGTATATGTATGTGCTATGCACTCACACATATCACAGCATGTGTGGAGGTCAGAAGACAGTTTTCTGAGTCAGTGCTTTCCTTCAGCTACGTGGATTCCGGAGTTGAAACTAGCTTGGTGGCAAGCGTCTTTACTGTGTGCCCTTATTTGCTGAGCCATCTTGCCAGCTCCCTGAACTGTACTCTTAAAAATGGTTATGAAAGGGACTGGAGAGATGGCTTGGCGTTTGAGAGCACTGACTTGTTCTTACAGAGGACCCAGGTTCCGTTCTTAACACCCACATGGCTATTCGCCTTGGTCTGTGACTCTAGCTCCAGGGAATCTGACTCCTTCACACAGACATGCATGCAGGCAAAATACCAGTGCATATAAAATAAAAATAAATAAATCATTAAAATGATTATGAAGTAGCTAGGAATGTAACTCATTTGGGAAAATGCTTCTTTTATCTGAATCAGGTCCTGGATTTAGTCCCCAAGTACACACATGTGCAACTGTGCACTCTCACCCCCAACAAATGGTTATAATAGTTTATTTTGGTGTCTCAAAAGGCAAGGTCTTACTATATAGCTCTGCGGGACTCATCCTGCCTCTTCCTTCCAAGTGCTGGAATTACAGGCATGTATTACAACAGCTGGCTATGATGAGAAATTATTTTGTGTAATAACTTAAAAATTTTCAGTTTTTTTAAAATGAGAAAAAGGAAACAGAAGCCCTAGCCCCAAAGCTTAGCCAAAGGGCAAGTCGGGTGTGAGACCCAGGGTGTGACCCTGGGGCACTGTGTCTTTTGTTAGGTTGGGAATTCTTTAAATAGTGTGGGGCAGGCCAGGCTGGAGCTCAAGTCTGAAGGGGAGGGAGGATGAGGGGCTGATGCTCAGGGACTTGCCAACAAGGAGGGAACAGTGCCCAGGTAGGTAAGCTCTGAGACTGACCTGAAGGCTGAGGGGAGGAGTTTGAATGTCAGTACAGCTTTTCTGCGAAGTTGTTGTGAGACGATATAGTTGTTTTAGTCAGTACCAAAGTTCCACTGGAAAGGAAGTGGAGAACACGTTCTGTTTTTTTGTGCATTTTGTAATCAGGTGTTGTATCACTCAGGGTTTCCTAGAGCATGGTGCTCAGCCTTCCCAGTGATGAGACTCTTTAATACAGTCCTTCATGTTGTAGTGACCCCCAATCATAAAATTATTTCCATTACTACTTCATAACTCTTAATTTTTGCTACTGCTATGAATTGTAATGTAAATAAATGTCTGTTTTCCGGCAGACTTAGGCGATTCCTATCCTCAAAGAGCAAACCACTGCTCTAGCATAACAGAACTTAAAACAGTCAAAACAGGCTATTTACTATGATGCCTTACAGTCTGTGGTTTGAATAGGAGTGAACCCATAGACTCGTATGTTTGAATGCTTGGCACAGAGGGAGTGGCACTGCTAGGTGTGGCCTTGTTGGAAGAAGTGTGTCACTATGGGGGCGGGCTTTGAGGTTTCATATGCTCAAGCTTTGTCCAGTGTGTCACAGTCTTCTTCTGTGTGTGTCAAGATGTAGAACTCTCAACTACCTCTCCAGCACCATGTCTGTCTGCATCCTGCCATGTTTCCCACCATGATGATAATGGACTAAACTTTTGAAACTGTAAGGCAGCCCTGATAAAATGTTTTGTTTTATAAGAGTTACTGTGGTCATAGTGTCTTTTCATAGCAATAGAAACCCTAACTAAGACACAGGCTGTGGTCCAACTAGTTCAACACAGTCTACCAACAGAAGGTCTGAGAATCCAGTAGTTGTTCAGTTCATGAGGCTGGAAGTCTCAGCTTGCCTTCTGTATATGCTGGAATCCAGAAGTAGGCTCTAATGTCAGTGATTTGCTAGTGAAGAGTGCACGCAAGCAGGCAGAACGAAAGCTTCTTTCTTTCATGACCTTATATATAGGCTGTCACCAGAAGGTATGGCCCAAATTAAAGGTTGATATTCCTTCCTCAAAAATCAGTAGCCCTTCTGTACTCAGGATGATAAAAGGGCTGAGAAAGAAATCAGAGAAACATCACCCTTCGCAATAGCCACAAATAGCATAAAATATCTCGGAATAACTCTAACCAAACAAGTGGAAGACTTGTATGACAAGAACTTTAAATCTTTGAAGAAAGGAATTGAAGAAGACACCATAAAGTGGAAAGATATAGATTTAAAATGGGTCTTCCCACTTCAAATGATTTAGTTAAGGAAAATATCCACTGGATATGGTGGCACACACTTTTAATCCCACCCAGCACTCGGGAGGCAGAGGCAGGTGATCTCTGAGTTCTAAGCCAGTGTGGTCTACAGATAGAGTTCCAGGACAGCCAGAGTTACACAGTGGGATCCTGTCTAAAACAAAATAAAACAAAAGAATCCCTCATGGGTTTACTCAACTGCTTGGGTTTTAGTTGATTCCAGTGTAGTCAGGTTGACAACAAAGACTAGTTCTCACAGATGTCTCGTTTAAGGTGTTTTACCAAAGGTTACATTATTGCTTCTTCCAGCTCACATTTTGTGTTTAAGTGCTGTTAGCAAAGCCTTGGTGTCACATACTATTCATAACAGTGGTTTGGCATGGCCATTTGTTGTATTTTTAAAGATTTACACATAAAGAAATGCTGCTTTCCGCTGCCCTAGATGATGGGTGACGGTATGTCAGAATGCACCCTAGGATGCTTGGAGAGAAGGGTGGACTTATGCAAACAAAAAGGTTTTTTGGGGGGAGAGAGGAAGCACAATAGGATAATACCGATTCAAATTTCAAGTATTGTTTTGATGTGGTTTTTTGTTTTGCTAAAAATTTATCTATGGCCACAACATTTGAAAAAATTTATAAAAGTATTATCTTCCTGGTTGAATCTCAGAGGAGAAAGCCCCCCCCCACCCTTTGCATTAGCTTCAGTGAAAATAATAAAATTTAATCTCAAGTTGTAGGTGCCATTTTCCTGATAACCTTGAAAAGCTCATATGCATTGGATCAGGAGCCTCCTTTCCTTCAGATCTTCGAAAGGGCTTTGTAGAAGTTTGGCTGATTAAGTTGTCAGTGGTGGCTTTCAAGGTTGCTGGGGAGGGAGAAAATTACCTGGTAATTTTGGATGACATTGTCCCTCTTTTTCAGATGACTGATTGATTGGATTTTTATTCAACAGATTTAGTTTACATAAAAACTGAGCTGATGGTGCTGTCTACTCCCTTCCTCATCACAGCTTCTTTCATGTACTCAGAATCCTCCTGCCTCCTCATCTGCAGTAGCCAGGACTGCAGGCATAAGAATAAGTCACTATTCTTATTTTATTTTTTAAAAGACCTTGCTTACCACCATTCTTATTTCTGCTCTGGGAGCAGCTTTCCTACCTAGCACCTCACACCTAAAAATGGATGCCTGCTCCAAGTTGGCCTGAGCACCTCTCAGCTTCTGAGTTGTCTGCAAGTGGTGTTGAGCCAACCAGTGACACCGACAGATGAGAGCCTCAGCAGCTTGGCTGTTCCATATACCCTGACCTCACTCATTCCTTGCTGCAGCTTCTAAACCAGCATTATCTCAAGGGCATCTACACAGCAGCCAAGCTCATTGGGGCTGGGACTGCCACAGTTGGGGTGGCTGTTTCTGAGCTGGGGTTGGGACTGTTTGGGGATCTCATCACTGATTAAGCCAGGAGCCATGTCTTGTGTGACCTTTGTGTTAATTTTCCTGTATTTCCCCAGGTAGTCTGGGGAAAGTTGGTTTGACAGAGAATTTGACAGAAAAGACAAATGATACTGTATTAATATTAAAAAAAAATGTGTGTGTGTGTGTGTGTGTGTGTGTGTGTTATTGGTGGGGGGAGACTGAGAGAATTGATTCTATTTTTCCAATCATGTGAGTCCTGAGAATTTAACTTAGCAACTCAGGCTTGGCAAGTGCTTTTACCCGCTGAGATACTGTGCCAGCCCCTAAATTTCTCTGCTAACATGTTGCCTTAGAATGATATATTTACCATTGATGAGCAATGTTGAAACATTAGTATTAACTAGGTCCATGACTGACACTAGGGTTCCCTCTTTGAGAAAGTGTTCTAGTTTTGACAGATGAGTTTCCCATCACAGTGGCAGGGGACAGCTTCACTGTTCTGAAAAATTCTCTGGACTCTGCCTATTTGTCCTTCCCTGTGTCTCCCCCAACTATCAATTCTTAACAATTGCTGTCAATTTGTCCTTTTCAAATTGTCACATAGTTAAGAGCATGTAGAACTGTAGCCTTTTCCTATTGACTTATGTGGTACGATATGCACAGGTTTCCTGTGGCTTCTGTTAGGCTGTGGGTGTGAAGTATATCAAAAGGCTCATTGTTGAAGGCTTGGACTCTGGCCCATGGATCAAACATTGAGAGGTGATTGGATCCCGAGAACTCTGATATAGAGAGTGAATTAATGTTTGTGTGGACTCATAATGACATTATTGTGAGGTGGGGTCTGGTTGGAGGAATGGGGGTCACTGTGGGCGTGTCCTGGGAAGAAAGACCTTGTCTCCCAGCCCCTTGTCATTGCTCATTCTTTTTGCTTCCTGGCCTTCAACAGTCCTACTTACTGCATGTTCTTCTGCCATGGTATTCTTCCTCATCTTCGGTCCAAAGCAGTAGGTTCATCCAAGTTTGGCTTAGAACAGTGAGCCAAAATAAATCTTATCCTTAAACTGTCCCCTAAGAATTTGTCATAACAAAGAAAAACTCACTAGCACATTCATAGCTTATTTCTATAATATCCCATTGTAGGAATGTATCAGTTTCTTTATCTGTTCACCAATTAGAGGCCATCATGGTACTTCTCTAGATATGGGCAGTAATGAGATAGCTGCTGTAAATGTTCATGGGCAAGACTCCATGTGGACATAGTGTTAAGCTCAGTTGTGTGCTGGCCTGTGTTTAGGTTTGTGAGAGGCTGCCACACTGTCCTCTAGAGTGCCACTGCATAGTTCCTATTGCATATCTGTGAAACTCTCTTTCCTCCACAGCCTACCTTCTGGATGTAGAAAGAACCAGCCTATCAGGGTTGATATAAAACGTCATTTATTTCTTCTACTGTTATCTAGGGTAGAAAGTATCACTGCCTGTAGCACGAGGGGGCCGGCTTGTTGGGGTTTTTGTCCCGCCTGGTACCCCACAGCTGGCAACTCCCAACGAAAAATAGCACAGAGTCTACATTAGGTTATAAACTGATTGGCTCATTAGGTCAGGCTTCTTATTCGCTCTTATAACTTATGTTACCCCATTATCCTTATCTATGTTAGCCACACGGGCTCAGTACCTTTCTCAGTGTGACAGCTTACATGTTGCCTCTTCAGTGGTCTGCGCAGGAGTGGCTGAGGGACCTGACTCCTCCGTAGCCTTATTCTATTCTCATTGCCCCGCCTCTACTTCCTGTCTGGTTGACCCGCCTATACTGCCTGCCTGGCCAATCAGCGTTTTATTAAAATATGATTGACAGAACACAGACAATTCTCCCGCATCAACTGCCCATTGTTAATTTCTCAAGCATTCTTCAAAATTTTAAATCATTTCTTGTTTTTGTTAAAAACTGTACTTATTTTAAAATTTCAAAATCAAAAAGAGATTTAACTTAAAAATAGTAGTATTGCTTATTTACAGGTGAGAAAATTGAGTCACATAAAGTTAAATAAGTAGCTCAAGGTCACAGAACTAATGTGTGATAGATGTAAGATTTGAGACATAGCATTTCTGTGAGATTCAGTCTTCCTCAATTTGGTTTTTTGAGCCAAGGACTCCGGTGACTTGAATAAGAAAGGCTGCCATAAGCTCGTGTATTTGAATGCTTAGTCATGGGAGGTGGCACTACTTGAGGAGGATTAGAAAGTGTGGTCTTGTTGGAAAAGGTGTGACCTTGCTGTAGGAAGTATATCATTGGGGGTGGGCTTTGAAGTTTCAAAAGCCCAAGTCAGGCCCAGTGTTGTCCTTTCTTCTGCCTGTGAATCTGGATGTAGAACTCTTAAGCTACTACTTCAGCACCTTGTCTGCCTGTGTACCACTGTGCTCTCCATCGTGATGATAATGGACTAAGCCTTTGAAATTGTAAGCAAACCTTGGTCATGGTGTCTCTTCGTAGAAATAGAACAGTGACTAAGACAATCTCATGTATGTGGCTCAGGATGGCCTTGAATTCAGTATCCTTTGGTTGCTACCTCTCAAGTTACTGTTAGTGTGCACTACCACATCTGACTTTCAGGTTCCTGACTAGTGTCTGCTTTATACTGCTGTTGCAAAGCACCCGAGACAACATAAAGGAAGGAAAGTTTGTCCTGGCTTCCAGTTTCAATTTATGCTGTAGAACTGAGGTGAGGCAGAAGCAGTGGCAGAAGGATATAGTGGAGGAAGGCTGTTACCTCAAGGCTGCCAGGAAGTAAAGAAACTCCCAGTGACCTACTTACTCCAGTCAGGCCCCATGCCTCAAAGGATTCACCACTTCTCAATAAGGCCATCAGATTATGAATGTGTGAGTGGATTAGCCCATGGGTGAGGTCAGAGTCTCCATGCTCTAGTCCCTCTCAAAAGCTCCAGCTCTGAATAGCACTGCATTGGAATCAAGTCCTCAGCACAGGAGCCCATTTCTAGAAACGATTCCAGATCCAAAGCATAACATTGCTTCCAAGTGAGCACATGGTGTCCATGCGTTTGGATTGCCATGTTTCCAGTACATCTTAGCAATTCTAGTATTACATCTTAGTAATTCTCAGGTTTCTGTATTTAGTAGAATCATTCCACAGGCTCTTTAAAATTCAGAATCTTTGGAATCATTCCTAGAGGTTCTGATTTGAAAGGTCTGGGAACTATGTTTCAGACATGTACTTCTGTGTGTTCATGTGAATGTGTTTGTGCACATGTGTAGGGGTGCATGGAGACCGGAAGTCTGTGTCAGGTGTATTTACCTAACTTTAGGAATAGACTCTCACTGCACCTGGAGTTTTCTTTGTTGTTCAGGCGAAATGACTGGCAATTGCTCAGGGATCCTCCTGTCTCTGCCTCCTGGCCGTGGGGTTACAAGTGTGCACAGCTGTACCTGGCTTTTTTCTTTTTTTATAAAGATGTTGGGAACCCAGACTCCAGTCATCATACTTGTGTAGTAAGCACTTATTTACTGAGTGTCTTCTGACCCCAGACATGTGCTTCTGAGTGGTTCCGGTGGAGGTTCAGAGATCACATGGGAAACCTACTGCCGAAATTCAGCCAGAACAGAGACTCCAAGGGAACATTTTGTTGCAGATGTTAGAGAACTGGCTGAATTCTTTTTTCTTCTGTTTAGTTTGCTGCAGGGAGTAAACTGCCGTCTCCTGCTGCCTTCAGTAGCACACGACTACAATGGTTCCTTGGTGGTGGTTGACTGCAGCACCAAACAGGAAAAGCAGCAATTGAGGGTTGGCATACCAGTTGGCAAGAGGGTGTTTATATGGAGTCCAAAAGGCTAATTTGGGGACATTGCAATGTCAGTTTTTTTTTTTAAAATGTGCAACACTGTGTCTAAAAACAAGACAATCATTTTTAAAAATTATAATTATTGTTCTGATTTGTACTTTTTGCTATTTTTAATCTATACAATGTGCAGATTTATTTATTATTTTTTTAAACTTTTGAGATGATTTCTCTGTGTAATAGTCCTGGCTGTTGTGGAGCTCACTTTGTAGATCAGACTGTATTTGAGTTCTTTGTGTATTTTGGAAATCAGACCTCTGTTTGATGTGGGTTTGGTGAAGATCTTTTACCATTCTGTAGGCTGTTGTTTTGTATTGTTGACCGTATCCTTTGCTTTACAGCTTTTCAATTTCAGGAGGTCTCATTTATTAATTGTTTCTCTCAGTGTCTGTGCTGCTGGGGTTATATTTAGGAAGTGGCCTCCTGCGCCAATGTGTTCAAGTGTACTTCCCACTTTCTCTTCTATAAGGTTCAGTGTGGCTGACTTTATGTTGAGGTCTTTGATCCATTAGGATTTGAGTTTTGTGCATAGTGATAGATATGGGTCTATTTTCATTTTTCTACATGTTGATATCCAGTTATGCCAGCACCACTTGTTAAATATGCTTTCTTTTTTCCATTTGATATTTTTTGCTTCTTTATCAAAGATCAGGTGTTCGAAGATGTGTGGATTGATATCTGGGTCTTCTATTTGGTTCCATTGGTCCTCCTGTCTGTTCTTATGCCAGCACCAGGCTGTTTTCAGTACTGTAGCTCTGTAGTAGAGTTTGAAGTCAGGGATTGTGATGCCTCCAGAAGTTCTTTTATTGCAGATTGTTTTGACTATCCTGGGTTTTTTGCTTTTCCAAATGAAGTTGAGTACCGTTCTTTCTAGGTCTGTGAAGAATTTTTCTGGGATTTTGATGGGCATTGTGTTGAATCTATAGATTGCTTTCGGTAAGATAGTGTGCTAATTTTTAAACCATTTTGTCTACGGGGAGATAAAAGTAATGACTTTGGATAAAAAAAAAAGCTATTCCATACAAAGTTGGCTTTCTTGCTAGTGGCAAGTCAGTGATTAACACTGGTTCTTACTGCTGGTTCTCAAATGCTGTCTTAGTGCCTTTATTTTTTAGGAAAAATTTTTTTCTGTCAAGGATTTAAAGAAGTCAACTATTCAGGTATAGATTTTAAAATTTTTAAGAGGTGTGTATGAGAGAGAGAGAAGGGGGAGAGAGGAAGAGAGGGAGGGGGAAAAGGAGGGAGGGAGGGGAAAAGGGAGGGAGAGAGAGAGGGAGAGAGATACGCATGTGTTCCTGTGTGCAGATGTGCAGTCAGAGTAGATTCTTTACCTTACTGCATTGAGACAGAACCTCTCTTTGAACCAGAAACTTGGTCAGGCTAGACTGGCTGGCTAGTGGGATCTTGGGATCACTTGTTTCCACTTCTCTGATGCCAGGGTTACAGGCTTGCATAGCCGTACCTAGATTCTTACATGGGTGCTTGGGATTTCAGCCCAGGTCCTTACGTTTACAGAGCAAGCACACTAACCGACTAAATCATCCCCTAGTCCCTAGATGGAGACTTTTAATGGTAATAAAGTGTGTGCTGTAGTTTGGGTTGCAAGTACTTGCCAAAGTCTTCTATGGTAAAGGCTTAAATCCCATTATGGCACTTTTGAGAGATGGTGGACCTTGAAGAGATGAGGTACAGAGGGAGGATATAGTCATCAGAGGTGTGCTCTTGAAGGGGAGTTTTAGATTCCTGTTTTTTTTTTCCTTTCTCTTGACCATTCCTGGCTATGAAGTAGTTTCTTCCTGACCATTTGTCCCTTGTCCCAAACCCAGAAGCAACAGGGCCAAACAACTATGGACTAAAACCCCCGAAACTCCAAGCCAGATTAAACCTTTTGTAGATGATTATCTTGGATGTTTGTCTTGGTGACAAGAATCTGACTAACACAGCACCCAAATGCTAAGTGTACCCTAGAGCTCAAGCTGTCTTATGTCTGTATATGCTGGGTACTTGGACTGTGAAGTGACCACCCACATTAAAATAAAGTACTTGGCACCACCGCAGAAGCTCTGCCCTGCTCTTCTCAGGCAGCACCTTCCAACCCCCAGATTAACCACTGCTCAGATTTCTATCACCATGGATTACTTTAGTCTGTTCTTGGCCTATTCTCAGTGTTCCCTATAAAAATGTGGTCTTGGGGGCTGGCGAGATTGCTCAGCAGTTAAGAGCACTTGCTTCTCCTACAGAGGATTCAAGTTTAATTCCCAGCATCTACACGGGGACTTGTAACTATGTGTATCTGACGGCCGCTTTTGACCTTTCTAGGCTCTTGCACATATATGGTACACATACACAGGCACACATATTACACACACACACACACACACACAGCCCCATGTGTGTATGTCTCCCTCTCTGCCTTACCTTTCCCCCAACTCCGGGAATGTGAACTCAGGCCCTCATGCTTCCATGGCAAGTACTTAACACATTGAGCCATCCCTCCCCACTGCTTTCTGTGCTTTTATTTTTAATTGTTACATACTGTGTTTGTTGTAAATGTGCCTCTTTTACATAAAACTTAGATTTATTTTTGTCCAGTTTTGAAACTTCAGGGTTTTAAATTTAACCTTGTCTACGTACCAATTACACACTGCTGTGTGTCACCTTCCCCAGGTGTTAGAAACTAAAGAAGCATGCTGTCTCCTGGCTTGCTGGGTTCACTCATCCTGCTACGTTCAGCTGTCTAGTCATGTGGGGGTTGAGCACATCCCACACAACGGCACTGTTTCTTGTCTTTGATTTTTCTTGTGCTGGGGAAGAAACCAGGGCTACTACCTTGGCCCACTTGTCTGCTTATCTTTTTAAAATGTTGATATTTCCTCTCATTCTGATCTTTATCTACCTTCCCATTGTTGGGATTTGAAGCTTGATTCTTTTCCTGCTTAGCCCAGAAGTTTTAGTATAAAATCTAGTCAGGTCTACTGTTTATGGTTTATAACTGCCCATACTTTGGGCAAAGCTTGTTTTTGTTCCCATCCACTGGCTGCTGTTGTCAGTTCCTAGTTCTTAGTCTGTGAGATGCTGTCTGTGTACCTGACTTTCCTTCAGAGTGGCTCGAGGGAGTCTGTGATTATTCTCCCTGGCCTCGGGTGCCTGTCTCAGATCTTTTCTCTCCATGGTCGTCCTTTTCGACAGTGGTGCACAGGTGGCAGATTATTCCATTTTTCTTTGTCTTCAGTTGTTTTACTTAATTCAGAGAAGACTAAGCAAGTGTCCTGGATCACTAATGTGGCTGGCCAAGTGACCCACTGGGATGTGAATGTTTGGACTGGTCTTATCACCTGTTGGAGGTCAAGTGGCTCTTGGTGAGGAGATCCAAAGCTCAGTGCTTGTTCCTGTTGGCCCCAGCTGCCCTTTTGTTCTTGCTGTCAAATCTCCCTGGTGGTTGTTCTGAACCCAGACTCAGTGATATTTGCACCATCAGCATTTGGAATGTAGGAAAGGTATTGTTTCTGTTAGGGAGTGTTCCTTTTTAGTAAATCAGCAGAGACCAGTGTCCAGACTCATGCCTTGCCAGTATCATGTATGACTGGCATGTCCCTGAACTGATCAAAAAAATAAAGAAAATACATCGAATGGCAATAGGAAAGTTAGCCTTACTGTGTTGGTGTTTATTACTTGAAATAAAAGTAAATTTAAAAGTTGCAGTGTTTTTTTTGTCTGCAGCTAAGAGCCAAAAACATACAGGTTAGTAATCAAGTGATCACATTTCTGTTCATTGGATAATTTGGTAAGTTATCATGTTTGACTTCTTGTCCCTAAAACATAATGCTCCTGGTCACAGTTCATAAGTCTTGGATCTTGTCTTTCCTCAGGAGAGTTGTGGAGCAGAATGTTAATTTATGGATGGTGTGTGTGACACACAGAGAGAATGTGCGTGAGGGTGAAAATGTGACTTAGGAGGGTAACCTTAGCTATGGCAGCAACTCAGAACCAAGAAAATCACAGCCTCTTGCTACCTACTCATCACACAATGAGACTGTCAATATAAGTTCATTGTTAGAAAGTCCTTTCTCGTCTTTAAGATACTCTTTATTTGAAAATTAGAAAACAACCTTCCTCAAGACTCAGCAATACCACTTTTGGGTATATATCCAAAGATTGCTCAATTGTGCCACAAGGACATGTGCTCAGCTATGTTCATAGCAGCATTGTTTGTCATAACCATAACCTAGAAACAACCTAAATGCCCCTCCACTGAAGAATGGATAAGGAAAATGTGGTACATTTACACAATGGAGTACTACACAGCAGAAAAAAATAACATCTTGAAATTTGTAGGCAAATGGATGGAGCTAGAAAACATCATATTGAGTGAGGTAACCCAGACACAGAAAGACAATTATCACATGTACTCACTTATAAGTGATTTTTAAACATAAAGCAAAGTAAACCATCCTACAAATCACAATCCCAGAGAACCTAGACAACAAGGACCCTAAGAGAGACATACATGGATCTAATTTACATGGGAAGTAGAAAAAGACAAGATCTCCTAAGTAAATTGGGAGCCTGGGGACCATGGGAGAGGGCTGAAGGGGAGGGGAGAGGAAAGAAGGGAAGCAGAGAAAAATGTAGAGCTCAATAAAATCAATAAAAAAGATACTCTTTATTTTTAATATCATTATACACGTTAAATACCAATACGTCTCCTAAACTATGTACAAAAGTCCCCTATTTTTCATTGATTCTGAGATATAAATATTTCTACATTTCAGTGTCTGTGAGAAAGGGTATAATTGATGGATTCTTGAATTTTGTTAAATGTGGTAAACAAAGTAGTAATTCCATTTTCTCAACACAATATTGTTAGTGCAAAATTTGTTAGTTGCAGGTGTGAGGTGGTTGCGCATGCCGTTAATCCCAGCACTTGGGAAGCAGAGGCAGGCAGATCTCTGAGTTCATGGCCAGCCTGGTCTATAGAGTGAGTTCCAGGACAGTCAGGGCTATTACACAGAGAAATCCTGTCTTGTAGAAAAAAGTGATTAGTTGCTTCAGGTTTGGGGGGGGGCTGTATTTCTGTGTCGGGGCATGTGTAGAGGACAGAGGAGGATGCTCAGTGTCCTGTTCTACCACTCTCTGTCTTACTCACTTGAGCCATGCAGGGGGCTAGTAAGCCCTGGTAATCCACAGTCCTGGGGTTTCAGTTGTGCACAGCTGCAGCAGCTTGCTAAAGGTGCTAGAGACTTGCACTCAGGTCCGCACGCTTGCATAGCAAGTGCTCTTACCCACTCAGCCATCTTCCCAACCATTGTACTATACTCTGTTTTTAAGGACAGTGCTGTTTATCTGTTTAGTGTATAGGCATTTTGCCTTTTGTATGACTATCCACCATGTCGTTGCTTGGCTGCCTGCAGAGACCAGAAGAGGGTGTCATATCCCCGAGATACGACAGATGGTTGTGAGCTGTCAAGGGAACTCTGGGAATTGAACCCAGGTCCTCTGCCAGTGCTCTTAACCTCTGAACCATCTCTCCATCCCTATAATATGTCCTTTCAACTTATCATAGTCTTCCATCTAATATACACCATTTCTATACGGGAGAATAATATTTTTCTCCTCTTTTGCTTTGTTTTTGAGACAAGGTCTCACTTGGTAGCTCTAGATGGCCTTGAACTTAGGATGGTTCTGTTGACTCAGCTTTCTGAGTGCTGAGTTTGCATGTGTGCATTACTGTGTCTAACTAGGTTAAGAGTTTCATAGCGATGCACTTTTAATTCTTCCCTGTCCTGTGTTCTTTACTTTTACAGAGCTGCTGAACCAGTACCCTGTTTGCTTTTGTTTTCAACAGCAGCAGTAAACCTTTTCGAGAGATTTACTTCAAGACTGGAAAATCTTTGCTCACAAAACTGTTTTGTATAGATTTTCGTTTGATACCCCTCGCCCACCCACCTACAGATCTGCTTAAGATTAATTATTTTTAAGTTTTATTTTCTGAAAAGTAGCTTGTTTCACCTTCTTTTCTGAAAGACATTTTACAATGTTTGAAATTTTGTCTAATTTTCCCTTCATTTTGGTCAAAAATTTAAGCCAGTTTTAGTTACCCATGGCTGATAGCAGACTTCACCAATTCTAAGGTGCTTTGATTTTTGCAGATCTTTTGAGGGAGGCAGGTACCTAAGAAAGCAAAGACTGGCCCAGGACATGAATTTGTTCTGAATCTTCTCTGAAGCCTTGCCAGTGGCAGAAACTCAGTATTTCCTGCCTGCCTGCCTTCCTGTTTTCCCTTGTGAAAACATTTAGGTTAGCCATCCAGAATTTGGACCAAAATATTGAAGCTCTACCTGTTGTCTTACAACTCTCATGGACTCATGCTTTCGTCCTGTCCTGTTGCTTTCTTAGAAGTCTCTGACTCTATACAACCCCTCATTATGCAAATGAAGAGCTTAGACCTGTCTCCATGTGGTCAGAATTCTGTGGTAGAGCCAACCTGCTTCAGAGATTTCACTGCCAGACTAGTCATTATAGTTAATCAGCATTTGTTATTTTTTTTTACTAGCACAAATAGTTTAATGATTCATTGTAAATAAGAGAGAAGTTTAAATTCATTTGAGAAAAATTACAAGAATTTTTATAGAAAATAACTTCAGGTGTTAAAAGCTTAACACAATCCAACTGCATAAAAATCGGCATTTAGAGCACTGGGAAATAGTAACACTAGTGGGGAGAAGGGACAAGAACGAGAGAGGGACTGAGGCCAGACAATGAAACATGAGCTGGAACCTTCAAAAGCATTCTAGGAACAGAATTCACAGTGAGGAACAGACACAAATCTGACCAGGAGTGAGACCCTGGATACAGCAGACTCAGAGTTGGAATAAATGAAAACCACAAAAACTACAGCCCAAATCCCCAGATCTTCAATAACTTAATCCAGCCGCTCACCCTCATTCAGAAAGAAGTGTGAGAAACACTGGTCAGAGCTGTAGATTGTCACCCTGGAAAGCCAGTGTCAGGAAAACATTATTTTGCTCACATAACATACCTGTTGACATGAAAAAGTTGTGTGTCACAGGGTTTGTATGAGGTGTGCTTTCACATGGTCATCAGATCTCAAACTTGTGAGTAGCTCCTGAAATGATTGACTTCACAGCCTCCTGGTGTTCCGAGATGGCGTGGTGGTGCCCAGTGTTTGTCAGGTTTCCCTGTTCTGCTCCTGACCACACTGGTGGTTCTCTCAGCACCTTCTAAAAGAATGGCCATCATCTTACAAACACTGATTTCTGGGAGGATTCATCAAAGAATCCCTGGTTTTAAACCACAGCGAGAACGTGTAGGACAGACAGGATAAGCTACCAGTGTGTACATGCTCCGGCAGTGTCCTCCCTGTCTCTCTGCCTTGACTGCTCTGTATCTTGAGGAGGTGCTTCTCATCCACACCTCTATATTTACTGCTCTGGCCTTGGTGCAGGATATGGTGAGATGTCATAAACTGAGCAGCCTCCACCTTTGCTTACCCACCAGCCTAAACACTGGGTGAGCTCAAGGCCAAGCTGGCTAACTTAGCAAGACTGTCTCAAAGTAAGAAAGGGTTGGAGGTGTAGCTCAGTGGCTTGGCATGTGCAAGGCCCGCCAACCCCCAACAGAAAAAGGATGAAAGCTGGACTGGAACATAGTTCTGTGGTAGGTAAGTACCTAACATGCCAAGACTTCCATACCCAGCATCACAAATAAAAGGGAGGAAAGGGAAAAAGGAGGGAAAGAAGAAAGGGAAAAGGGAATGTGGTGGAGACTGAATCCTCACAAAGACTATACATTAGGAATGTCAAGAAAGGCTTACCACAGAGTACTTCTAGTCTGATGAACTGATGTTTGACAGTTTCCTAAACTGGGAAAGAAACAGTGACACTAACATCAGTTACAGCAAATTAGAGGTGCGCACAGATACACAATAGATGAAAAGGTGCGTGTGTTGTGAGCCTCACCGTTGACTGAGCAAGAGTGAAGAGACTCCCGAGAAGGTCTATGTAAAAGACCTGGGCATAATGGAAACTGTGATGTTGCAGCAGAACCCCCAGTCCTCCTTCTAGGAAGGAGATGTAGGAGCCTTACTCTGAGCACCAGCCAAGGTTTCATCTACCAACTGTGCTCACAGGAAATACACTGTCGGTCGACTGTTCCTCACTGCCTGTGGCTGACTTCAGGTTGATGTCACACTCAGGAGAAGCAGTACTATATCAGCTGACTCCCTTAGCCTTCCAGCAGGCACACCCCCACCTCTGCTGAAAACTCAGCTCACAGACAGGTGATGTCAAGGCCCTCCACAGTGAAGCTGTCATCCATTTTTACAGCCAGGAAAGAAAGCATAGAGGGGAGCCTTTGCTTCATGTTGCTTCTGTTATGGAGATACTCCTTCTTATCAATGATAAGTACCTCTTATCAATGGTACTTCTTATCATTGATAAGTACCTCTTATCAATGGTAAAGACCATGATGGATGAAAACCATTGTCTTTTTTTTTCTTTTTTTCCTTTTTCAAGACAGGGTTTCTCTGTGGAACCCTGGCTGTCCTTGAATTCCTTCTGTAGACTAGTTTGACATTGAATGCACCGAGATCTGCCTGCCTCTGCCTCTACAGTCTTGACAGTAAAGGTATGTACCACCAGGCTATGCCTTTTTTTCTTATTTTAAGTTGGAGGAAATAGTTTTCATTATGACACCTTTGTCAAGAGTGTCACCTAAGCCAAGAGAGTCAAAGTGACAGCGTGTACAAGATGTCAGGATGTGAGTCCAAGCCTTATATTAAAGATTGGCGTGTTACTGGGGAAGGTCTGGACAGTTAGCCTGCCCTGAGAATTGCCTGCCTTTTCACTCTACATGTAAAATTGGCTGTGAGTCAGCAGATCCTGTGGCTGTAAGGAGATTCTGCTGGTGATGTTGATGGGGCCTTCTCTGGCATCATGGCAAGGTGGAGAAGTGACAGAAGCAGTACAGAGATTGGTCTAGGAATAGTCTACCATGTTCTTTATCCTGTGCCTTAACATGCACACTGAGTTACACTACTCCAACCCTGTTAGTCAGTGCTGAAGAGTGCTCTGCTATTTCCCAGGCCTGTTTCTGCCAAATCCTTCAAAAGATGTTACTAGAAGAGATGATACTAACCATTTAAGGCCAAGTGTTGTTTGGGGGGAGGAGGGATCATTTTTTATCATGAGAAATTTTAATTTTTTTCTTTTCCTTCCTTTTCTTCTCTCCTCTTCCACCCCCACCCCCCAGACAGGGTCTCACCATGTAGCATGGAACTTGATATGAAAACCAGGCTGGTATTGAACTTACAAAGATCCACTTACTGTTGCCTCCTAAGTGCTAGGATTAAAAACTTGCCCTGCCACACCTTGTGGTTGTAGAGGACTGCAATAAGTTGTCCCACTCTAGCTGAGAATTGAGTATAATAAAGGGTCCTTTGGGGGTTGACTCAAGGTTCAACAGTCCTCTGCACAAGTGGGGAACAGGAACCGAATCCAGCAGCTGAGAGAGACCACACATTTCTACATCTGTTTTTATAGTACCCCAAGACCACGCCCAAAGTGGTCCAGCATCTCAAAGGCCATTGGCAGAAGGAGTTCTCACAGCATATGGTGATATTTTGTTTGTGTTTTAACAAATAAAGCTTGCCTGAGGAACAGAATGCAGAGTTAAGCCACTAGAGGCCAGGCAGTGATGGCGCACACCTTTAATCCCAGGACTCAGGAGGCAGGGGCAGAGGGATCTCCGTTAGTTCAAGGCCACTCTGGGCTACACAAAATTGATCCAGTCTAAAAGAGAAACAGAGCCCACACAGAGGTGATCCCAGCACTTAGGAGTCACATCCCTTTAATCCCAGCACTAGGAAGGTAGAGACAGGAGTGATAAGGCTGGGCGGAGAGAGGAGTGTAAGGCGGGAGGAGACAAGAGCTCAGTGAGTCTGAGGCAGCAGTCTGAGGACAGGATCGGCCTATGGTCTGAGCACTGACAGAGGTAAGAACTCTCGTGGCTGCCGCTCTGCTTCTCTGATCCTTCAGCTTTCACCCCAATAGCTGACTCAGAGTTTTTGTTAAGAACAATTAGAATTCATGCTACAACACCCAGCCTAGAAACATCAAACTTAGAATGTAGAACTGATAGCCAACCAAATAGATTCAATAGTTTTTAGTTTACTTAGTCCTTTTTTTCTGAAATCTTTCAGAGCAAAATTTAGATATAATAGCCTTGTACCCCAAAATACTTGAGTATGAATCTCTAGAAAATAAAGATATTTCCTAGGTAACTACAACACTATCATCATACCTGACACAAGTTACCTTTTTAAAATCACATTTTGTGTGTGTGCATGCATGTGCATGCCACACCATGGTGTATGTGTGGAGGTCAGAGTCAGTTCTCTCCCTCCACCATGTGGATCCTGGGGATCAAACTCATGCTGGGTTTAACAAGAAGCACTTCTACTGGCTAGGGCATCTCAGCAGCTCCTCTCTTTATTCAGACAGGGAGGTTTTGGTTGGAATTCCTGGTAACGTGAATGAGCGACCCTTCATTGTTTAGTTCCTCATTACCTTTAAAGGAAAAGACAGGCATTATAGGAAGGGAAGAACTCAGGCAGTCCATGGCATGTTTCCAATTGAAGGGACATTGGAATCGGCAGAAGGAAGTAATCCCGGTCTTTCCATTCATCTTTATTCTTGGCAGCCCTCTGGTCCTCAGGTGGGAGGAGGAAGACTTGGTAGAAGTTTTTAGAAAAACTGTCTTGCAGAAGGTTGAAGCCTACATCTCTCTTTCCAGACTCCTTTGTACATGCACGTTGGAGAAGTCTGCAGAAGAAAGGTTTACTTAGAGTTAATTTCAGGAGACTGATCTGTTTGGTAGACAGACTGGAGTACATTTACTCTCTGATATCAGGCTGACACCACTCTGGAAGCTGGCTGCTTTGAGAAATATTCTTTTTGTTAGAGTAGATGTTTGTGGTAAGAGTAATAACTTTGAAGAGACAAGAAGTGCATGCTTGCGTATGCTTCATCTTTCTGGGTGTTGGACCTTGCTGGTTTTCTCCAATATAAGTTCTTGACTCCCTTTATATCTTCTCTTTGAATACTGTATGTGTCGGGCATGTCTTCTACTTTTGCTGACTAGTGTGAACGGGGACCTGAGACAGGTTTGGCCAGTGAGAATTAAGGAGCTGTCCTATAGGACCTGGGAGGAAGCTTGAGGATCGGGGTGAGAAAGCACGTAGCCTTAGCTCTGTCGGGGTAGAAGCCAGTTTCGTGATGAAGCTGGCACTCTGTAAGGCAGAAGGAAGACAGTGGTTTCAGGGACCTGTGGAGCTCCTAGTCTGACCCAGTGCATGCTGCACAACTTGTAAATCTGAGTTGTTCATGCTTAATGTTGAACATCTGGATGTGTGTGTTCATGTTGTTTACTGGATACACATGGTTTTGTGGGGCATTATTTCTTTTTAAAAGATTTTATTATTTGTGTGTGTGTGTGTGTGTGTGTGTGTGTGTGTGTGTGTTCATCTGCCCAGTGACTCTAGAAGGGGCGTATGGCCCGTTGTATTCAGAGTCATGGAGACTTGTTAACTGCCTGATGTGGGCACTGGGATCATCAAACTGAGCCTCTTGATGGAGCAGCAAGTGCTCTTAACTACTGAGCCGTCTTTCCAGCCCCATTATGTCTTTGGTATCTCTTCTCTAGGGAAAATCATTTAATCTCTCTTGGCTGCAGTTATAAAATAGAGATAATAATGACTGTCTTCATGGTGTCTGAGGGGTTCAATTGTTTCACAGCCCTGTCTAGTAGCTCTCTCCTTCGTAATACTGTGGCATAGAAGATTGCCTGAGAACATTGCTAAGGTGTCATTCAGTTTCTGTTTAGAGCTAGTAGAGGAAGAAGGAAATTAGTAATATGACGTCTTCTCTGCTTTTCACCTTTCCTCCATGCTTTCTTCCCTCCCTAGAGGCCATGCTCTTTATGGACGCTGCATTTATTGTTCGGGTTATTTTATGACATGTGTTTAAATGCCTTTGATGTTAGGGTTTTTTTTCTTTTTTTAAGTTATTTTTACTTTATATGAACTGGGTTTTCTCTGTGTGTATGTCTGTGTGAGGGTGTTGGATTTCCTGAAACTGGAGTTACAGTTGTTAGCTGCCGTGTGGGTGCTGGGAATTGAACCCAGGTCCTCTGGAAGAGCAGCCAGTGCTCCTAACTGCTGAGCCATCTCTCCAGTCCCATGATGATTAGTTTTAATTGTCAACTTGACATAATCTAGAATCACCTGGGAAAGAAGTCTTGGTGGTGAATTTTCTAGATTAGGTTGGTTTGTGGCTATGGCCGTGTGAGATTTTCTTTGTTGGGCTGAGGTGGGAAAGGCCTACTCTGAATGTAGGCAGCACCATTTTCTGGGCTGGTCCTAGTGAATGAAGGGAGCAGGCTGGGCACTGCTGTGGTTCACACACTCATTGCTCTCTTCTCTTGACCGCAGATGTGTGTTCAAACTCCCATGGCATCCCTACAGCAATGGACTGGAATGGTGGGCCAAATACACTCTTTCTCCCGTAATATGCATTTGTCAGGGTATTTTATCATGGTGGCAAGGTACAAAACTAAGACATTACCTAGACAACATATTGCTTATTTTTTTGCTTTTGTGGTCCATAAGAGAATGTGTCTGAAGTCTACACTAATGTCCTGAAGACACCTGCTTGTTGCTCGCGGTTTCCTCTCTCTCACTTCTGTATGAGGTTCTAGCACATTTACTCATCCTGCTGTGGATGACATTTAACATCTTTGTTTTTAGTCTGGAAAATGTGCTGCTTCGACATTATTGTGCTTCTTGCTGCCCTGCTGGAGGGTATTCTACTGTATATAGTTAAAGAAAGCTGCTGGGTGTGGCATGTGCATCCTTGATGCTGTCTGACGTACCTGAGTGCTTCCCAAAGTATCAGTGCCCTTTTATGCTCCTCATGCCCTGCTCCCACCCGCACCCCAACCAATCTAGTGAGACTATGTGCATTTTTATGCTATCAGTTAGATATGCATAAGAAGTCTGTAGTTCTAAAGGCTGTGGTGGGGCTTGAGTGGGAGGTCAGCATCAGGCTGCTTTCCCACTGTTTCTCACTCCCCACATTGTAACCACTTTGACCTTTCTTAGCTTTGTGTGTCTGGTTCAGTGCATGTTTTATGTGTTACAGATGTAGAGCTTTGAGAGTGAAAGGCTAAGAGACAGTTGAGGGCTGAGTAGGGCAGGAAGGCCTCAACCAGCTGGACTGGTTGGCCAGTGTCTGTAGTGCTCACTACATGAGGGTACAGGGAAGTACCCCACCATATTAACTTCTCATAAGGGCTCTGTGGGTGGGGAAGGCTGGTGGTAAGACTCTGGGCAGGCTAGTCAGCCTTTTGGTGGAGCGAGGTGTACACAGATGTGGCTAGTGTCCTTGTAGTTTCTGTTTTTCTCTAGAGAAGCAGGCAGTCTCGGTGGGGCGGGGTGGGAGGGTCAGGGTGCTTCCCACTGCCAGTCCACAGCCTCATCAACTTTCCTCTGACGTTGTTGACACCTCCCCGCCTCTCTCCCCAGTGCCTGAAGACCTGTCATTAGAAGAACGAGAAGAACTTTTGGACATTCGTCGAAGGAAAAAGGAACTTATTGATGACATTGAGGTAAAACAACAGCAAAGTGTCCAGTTTGAATTTGTGTGGAATACTAAATAGGGTAGCTTCAAGAAAATAGGAAAAATGTGAGAACCATAGAGACAGAAGACAGGAGTTCTCCAGGCTGAGGGGGCAAAGACTCCATCTCAGACAGCACAAGCTCTGGAACAGAGACCACAATGGTGGGACCAGCATTCCCAGTAGATGATTTTGTGACCCCAGAGTTACAAGTGTTGGAGTAGATGGTGACAGCAGCCTGATAAACATGCTGCCCTTTTACCCAAGCACTTAGGTAGGTGCCTGCCCTTTTGGCAGTCCAGTATCCTTTGAGTGAACAGACAAGCACTTATTGGATGATTCTAGCTGTATACTAAGTGCCTACTTGGTGGTGGTAGGAACAGAATGACAAATTTAAACAAAGATGAATAAAACAGATGGATAAACACTGCCTTCCCTCATTGTGTACTTGACTCAGAGGCCAGGGCTGAGGGGTGTCCCACAGGAGAGGAGATGAATGAAGCCACAGTTTCAGCGCTGGGATGACTGTGATACTTCAGAGACAGCTCAGAGGCCTCCCGGGTCCTTTGGTGTGGAGCTTCCTCAGGAAAGTCAGTCGTGTGGCCATTTTTTTGAGACGCTTCCTAGTCATTGTCATTGCCAAAGTAAATGTCTCCTCATAGGCCACTGACTTTAGAGCAGGTCTTGTCCTAGACAATAGCTCCTTTCTAGGAACTTGTTTGAGTTTGAACTTGTTGGCACACACATAACAGGGTTCTGAATAAAATGTTTTTTGTACTTGAGAGGTAATTGGTGGCAGCTTTGGCTCAAGGTTAGTCTGCATTCTTGCAACCCAGAGAAATCCTTTGTCTAAAGGATTGAGAATGGATATCATGTGGACAGCAGTGATCATACTGCTCAATAATATAGACTCTTCCTGAACACTTCATCCTGTCGCCAAGGATGCTGCCTGAAGCTCAGGGAGGCAGGGAAGCCAGCTGGTGGAGAGTAAACAGTTTCTGTCCCTCTGCTTCTGATGTCTCTGAGTTGGGCCTGTCCTTGGGGGCTTCATCTCTCTATTTTTTTTAAAATCATAGCTAGTTATCACTTTAAATATTTATTATTACTTTAAATTATGTATATGTGTGTGGGTAAATGCACATGAATGCAGGTGCCACAAAGGAGTGGGATTCCCTGCAGTTGGACTAAAAGATGGTTGTAAGCCACCTGACTGACGTATGTGATGGGAATTGAACTTAGGTTGTCTGGAAGAGTAGTACATGCTCTTCCGAGCCATTTCTCTAGCCCCATGGGATTTCATCTTTCATCTCTTATGAAGTGACAGTCATGAGACTATTGATTGGCAAACCTGATGTCAACCTAGACATATCTGGGGTTCAGCTTCCTCTGAGAATGAGGCTGCCCGTGCCTCCGGTTGTGTGACTGCAGTGGAGTGAGCTGAGGGCCTACATATGCAGTGGAGTGAGCTGTAGAGCATATGCTTCTACATGCTTCTGTGGTTTTACTTCCTTCTTGATTATTTCCACACAAGCACTTCAGAACCTGCCTAGTGGACTCCCTTGATGTGTCTAATGACAGGTGGACATTTGTGTGTGTGTGTGTGGGTGCATGTGTGTGCGAGCATGCATGTGCACATTGTGCTGCTCTGACATTGAGTCTACCTCACTGATACAGGTGTTGATGTTTTGACCTTGTGATGCTCATGTGAGTCTCTGAACTTTGAATATATGATAGTTAAGATACCCTGTGACCCAGTTTCTTTCTTTTTGACAGAGACTGAAATATGAAATTGCAGAAGTGATGACAGAGATCGATAACTTAACATCCGTGGAGGAGAGGTAAAGTGTTCGCGACTATACTTTCAGGTTCCTTACCCTCTGATTCCTGCCTCTTCCCTGTGAGCACACTGACAACTGTAAGGGCGGGGCTGGGAAATGGAAGACTTTGGAATTATCCATTCCTTCTTCCTGCCTCTTATGTCCTCACCAACTTTGTAGGGTTGGGACTCTGGATTAATCTTTCTGTGTCATGGGGAGCTGTATTTCTATTTATTTATTTATTTATTTATTTATTTATTTATTTATTTAAGAAAGGCACTGCTTTCCACCATTACCCTTTCTAAGAAGAGTTACTGAGGGCAGTGGGCTGTGCTGGACCCCGTTGTCTCTGTGTCTCAGGTTGACCTGAGATGGAAAAGGCACAGGAGGGTGTGATTCTGCTGCACTCTGTGGAAGTGCTCACTAATTATTTTTTTTTAATTGTTTAAAATCAATAGCAAAACTACTCAGAGGAACAAGCAAATAGCCATGGGAAGAAAGAAATTCAACATGGACCCCAAAAAGGTGAGAGAACTGTTAGAGCCTTGTGGTGTGCAAAGGATTAACTGGTTTTAGTGGCTGACTCCCCTGGAACAGAGGGAGCCATACTACCTCATGGAAAGATGGAGTTGCTATTTCATTTCATCACAAGCAGGGTAAAGCAGGTGCTTCTGGATGAACTGTTACCTGGACCTAATGGACTTTCTCACAGTGTGGGGTTCTGAGTGCAAGTGCAATCAATGGGAGCCCCTGGGCTCAGTTTGTGGGGAGCTCCAAGTCCAGATACTCTCTCTAAACAGTCCTGTGATGTCTGCCCACCACAGGGTTTAGTCAAACTGTGGTGAATTGCTTAATAGATTTCACTTTGTGTCCCTTTTGACCTGAAATGTATTGTTATGCTAATTGCTGGTTCTATTCAATTATTTATAATTAAGTTACTCAATAAAGACAAAAGACTCATTTAATCTACACATGGCATTTTGCTGAGGAAAAAAGTACCGAAATCATTTGGTTGTAGACGTGGTCATGATACTTGGCTTAGTCAGCTAAGCTGTTGGCAACAAAATACCACAGACTGAAAACCAGGCTGGGTGGTGCATGTCTGTAACCCCAGCACTGGAAGGTAGAAACAGGAGGGCAAGAGGACCTACAGAGCCAGCTGCAGGCCCGCCTGGGACGCATAAAAACTGGCATGTGTAAATAAATGGATAAACATCGAGGTTGCTCGCATGGCTGTGTTCTAGTGCAGTCTCTTCTCAGTGCAGACAGCCACTTCTTACTAAATCCTCCATGTGGCGGGGTGTGGAGCTTCTCTTTTCATGAAGCCACAGTCCCCTACTCCAGGGGCCCCAAATGAGCTTGTATCACCTTAATTACCCTCACCATCTCTACCGCCACAGGCTGTTGTAGGTTTGGGCCTCTAACCTATGCAATGTGTGAGTTTTGAGAGACACACACATTGAGTCTAAGGACATACCAGATAATCTCACTTTGCAGCTTAGAATCCGGTTTACACCCCATGTCTTGCTGCACATGTCACCCTGTGAAAGCACCAAGAAATCCTTAGAGTGAGCATCTTTGGGTTAGGAGGCGCTGTCAGCCTCTAGTGATTACAGCTTAAAGAACTTTGGCTTGCTTGTTGTGTTGGAGTCTAGAAGTAGCACTGGGGTTTATAAATAAATCAGAAAAGGTTTGATTAGATCAAGGAAGTCTGGAGCCACATTACCAGAGAATGCTGTGTCAGTAACAGTAGCCAAACAGCGTCTTCTAAAGCTTGAGGGGGAAATGATTTAAAACTGAGAACTCTGTCCAGACTGTCACTAATGGAAAAAAAAAAACAGTGATATTTTTAGATATGCAAGGACTCATAAAGTTAGTCACTAAGACCTCGTCTGATTTTCTGTTAACTAGCTGAGTAAATATACCTGAAACAAAGAGATATGTCCATGGGATACAGAAAGTGCGCAGAGTCAGGTGTGGTGGCTCAAGTTTGTAATTCTGGCACTGGGGAGACTGGGGCAGGAGGGTCATACAGTTCAGTTCCAGCCTGGACCACAGAGGTGACAGTGCCTCTTAAAATGGTCACACACAGGGGCTGGAGAGATGGCTCAGAGGTTAAGACCACTGACTGCTCTTCCAGAGGTCCTAAGTTCAGTTCCCAGCAACCACATGGTGGCTCACAACCATCTGTAATGAAATCTGGTGCCCTCTTCTGGCCTGCAGGCATACATGCAGGCAGAACACTGTCTACATAATAAATAAATAAATCTTAAAAAAAAATGGTCACACACATATATGCAAAGAAGCCAGCAAAACCTATGTCTAAATAAGAAGAGAGTTAGATGGAAAATGTATTTTAGGAATTCTAAATTAGCTCGAAATGTTTTATAATATAGCAAAGGAGAAGAGGAGAGAAAGATATAGAGATAGCTAAGGTTCCTAGGCATTGATAGGTACATATAAGTTTAAATGATTGTCAAGATTTTGGGTTGGCATTAAAAATAGGAATGAAATAAGGTTTGTAAATTACTAGGAGAGGTTAAGAAGGCATGGTTATGACAAGTGTGGTGGCCTGGGCTGCATAATCGGACCTTTTTACAAATCCCTCTCCCACAGAAAGATCCAGAAATCTCCATGATAAGAGACAAGAGAAGTAAGTTTCAAGAAATGATTGCTCACCATGAACTTGACTTGGCTAAATTACCTAGGTTAAAATAAACACTGGGGAGGTGGTTCATTGAGTAAGAACACTTGCTGGCTGGAGACTCAGCACCCGCATGATGGCTCACATCCACTCTAGTTCCTGTTCAGAGGATTTGATGCCTTTTTCTGGCCTCTGCAGGTGCTGCATGTACATGGTACACAGACATTCATGGAAGCAAAGCACCTATACACATAAAATAAATCAGCTGGGCCATGGCAATGCACACCTTTAATCCCAGCACTCAGGAGGCAGAGGCAGGCTGATCTCTGTGAGTTCGAGGCCAGCATGGTCCACAAAGTGAGTTCCAGGCCAGCCAGGGCTACACAGTGAAACCCTGTCTCAAAAATAAATAAGTAAATAAATAAATTGAATTTTACTGAGACATTTGGTTTCCTTTATAAGTAATTGTCTAATGTGTAGTCACCTATACCTTCTGTAACAGATTACCACAACTAGATGGTTTAAGACTCAGAAATAGCCAGGCAGTGGTGGCGCAGGCCTTTAATCCCAGCACTTGGGAGGCAGAGGAAAGTGGATCTCTGTGAGTTCAAGGCCAGCCTGGCCTACAAGAGCTAGTTACAGGGCAGGCTCCAAAGCTACAGAGAAACCCTGTCTTGAAAAACAAACAAACAAAAAGACTCAGAAATAATCCTACAGGAAATAAGGAGTCCAAGCTGAACGCCCTTAAACATGGAGAGGGGAGTCTGTGCAGGCCTCTCTTTTGACTGCAGCGATTGCCAGCAGGTGCTCCTTAGCTGTAACACACCCTCCAGTCTCTATCATGGCCTTCTCTTCTGTACACTTTCTCTCACTGTCATCCAGACTGGCCTCGAACTCATAGAGATTCACATACCTCTGCCTCCTGAGTGCTGGGATTAAAGGTGTGCATCACCACATTGGGCTTAACTGCTCCTCTTTTAAGAATACTCATCACCATATTCCAAGTGTGCCTCCTCCTGTGTCCTTGGCTTGCCTGTGTCTCCCAACCCCACCCTCCCCCCCATGGAGCTCTTTCTTTCTTGGTCTCAGGCTATCGACTCCTCTCTCCTTACAATCTGTTTTAGACTCTTCATCGCTGTGGCAGATCCCTGATGAGTTTAAAGGAGGAAAGATTAGTTTGGGCCCATGGTTTTAGAGTTTGTCATGGTCGTCTCAATGCATGGCTTTGAGTTTGAGGTGAGGCAGAACATCATGGAGTAGAACAAGTAGCAATGGCCCTCTGTTCATGTAGACAGAAAACAGAGAAAAGCAGGGCAGGGCCAGATAGACCCTGCAACTGCACACCCCATCAGCCCATTTCCTCATACCTGACCCTATCTTCCACAGCTCTTCTACCTTTAATCTGCCAACCTGGAAGAGTCTTAACATTAATGAAGTCAGACCCTCAAAATGTAGTCTAGTCCAGTCTAATCATGTCTGGAAACATTGTCACAGATGTGCCCAGAGATGTCCTTCACTGACCTAGGTGTCTCAGTCCAGTCAGGTTGACAAGATTAGCCATCATAGGTTTGCCTGAACTTACCAGTGGCTTCCCTGTTTCCCATGACCAGAGCTTGTGTCTGTTGCAGAGGAAACCCATCCTTACTGGGGGCCTCCTAGTGTCTCGTGTGTGTCTTGTAAGCCAGAAGTGGCCTTGTTCTATTTGATTTTCTCACATACTTGGTGGTCTACACGCTCCATAATCAGTTGTATTGATTAGTTGTCTCACTGTTGTGATGCAACCTAACAAATGCGACCTTAGGGAGGGAGGGTCAGAGTGCAGGCCATCGTGGTGGGTAGGCGTGGTAGCTCTAGTGGGAGACAGAGCTGTGAGTGCTGGTGCTCAGCTAGCTCACTCCTTTTTATTCAGTCCAGGAATCCAGCCCATGGAAAGGGTGCCACCCACTTCAAGGTGGGATCTTCTGCTCTCAGTCAAAACTCTCTTATAGCCCCCTCACAACCATGGCTTTTCTCCTAGGTCATTCTAAGTGTGGTCAGGTTTACAGTCAGGATCAGCTGTTACAAAGACCTAGTTCTTTGGGAGGGTTGAGACTCAGTCCAGGTCCTGAACATCTAGACCGTGTGTTCCACGAGCTCACTGCGACCTGGCGGAGGCCTGGGTTCCAGCTTCTGGCACTCAGCCTTGAGACCACAGACCCTGAAGCCCCAGGTTGGGAGATGGGGAGCCAGGTGACAAAGATGAAAAAACTTCTTAAGGGCACTGGGAATATCTGCATCTGCCTAAGGGTAATTGAGCTCTTTGAGGGATAATGGCCACAAACTCAGTCCTTGGGGTATCATAGTTACAGTCAAGATGTCCTGGACCAGACCCACCTCAGGCTCTGCTTCCGTGAGGCTTTGTTCCAGCATCCTGGGTTCTTTCAGATGCCCTCCTCCTTGCCCTTGGCAGATTTCAGTGTAGCAAAACTTAACAATTTATGCTCAGGTTAGTCTTTTGAATTCAGATAACCCTAGCAAGAATTCTATAATGCTGAAGTATTGACCTTTGACCCTGAGGTGTTAGTAAACTTCTGCCTACCCTCCTATGATTGCCCTTCCCTCACCGACCCTAAGGGTATCCCTGTGCTGTGTCCTGCTGGCTGCTGGCTCGCCATCTCTACTTGCTCCTACTTCTCCTACCTGGATGATTGATTGGTGAGCAATCACACAGCGCGAGCACAGAGCAGCAGTGCTGCTGGCTTTTCCCCATGCTCCAGGACAGATGTACGTGCGTGTGCGTGTGCGTGTGTGTGTATGTGTGTGTGGCTTTTACAGTAGCACCCAGGTGGATATGCACTTTCTCATTCCCACCAGAAACACGTAAGAGTTAACTTTAGGACTGTCAGACTTAAATGGCATGTTACATGGCCCACAAATTTTAAATGTAAGACTTGAATCATCTTGACAAATTAAGAAACAAACCCCTCAACCCAGAACAAAATGTACTAGCAGAACATTGTAGGCCACCTTTCTGGGGCCACTGTGTCTCAAATCCATTCCCCCAGGTATCCCACACTATTACCAAAATTAGGTTTGCTTTTTTAAAACTGCACTTGAGCAGAATGAAAATATACCTGTCTGGGACTGGGAGATGGTTCAGTGCATATCATGCTTGCTGTGCAAGTCTGAGAACCAGAGAGTGGACCCCCAAGCCCATATAAAACCTGCATAGATGTCCTGTGGTCCCCACACTTGGGAGGCAGAGACAAGAAAACCGTGGTTCAAGGTAGCTAAATAGATTAGCTAGAATTAATAGCTCTAGTTTAGTGGGAGACGCTGCCTCAGACAGTTAAAAATGGAACGCAATCAAGAAGACATGGCATCAACTTAGGGCCTCCATGCATGAGCACCTACATGTGTACATCTGCATGTATGTGCCATGCTCCCAATAATTGCATATATTTACACACATGTACCTTTGTGTTGCCTTTTGCTTTGTACCGGGTTTGTAAAGCCTCGCGTTCGTTTTGTTCTCTCCATCTAGTCTTCCGTCTTCTATCTTTATCTTTTCTCTTACTGGTTGTCTGTGGCTGCCTGAAGTTTTTGGAAATGCTAAATAAGGCTGCCAGATGGACTGTGGGTGTCTGAGGAAGCCAAAGCGGCTTAGGCCTGGAGTTTCAACTGGAAAAGTCTCTCTGAATTTGTAGAAATGCCTCTTGGCACACAGATAGCAGAATTCCCTGTGTTCTAACCTGGTGTAAGGTAGCTTGAAACCAGCTTTCAAGTTGTTCATGTCTTGCTGTTGTAGCAGGTTCTGGGAGTTCCCGTGAGATGATGCAGTGCAGCTGACTGAGGCCTGGGCCAGCCTCTTCTCTTGACACTAGCAGCTACACTTCGTAGGTTCTTAAAGTGAGATGTGCTCAGCTGGTGTGAGCTCGGTGGTGGTGTGCCAGTTAACATGCGCTCAGCTGGTGTGAGCTCTGTGGTAGTGTGTCGGTTAGCATGTGCTCAGCTGGTGTGAGCTTGGTGGTAGTGTGCCGGTTAGCATGTGCTGAGCTGGTGTGAGCGGTGCCGGTTAACATGCTTTTGACCCAAGGAACAGAACATCCAGTCCTTCCCCCCAACAACTGGTTACACAGTGGTGTTGTATTTTATTGAATAGCTGCTATGGCAGTAAGTGGCTCCCAAGTGACAGGAGCAAGGTGTTTACCTCGGTCTTTCCCTCACATGAGAGATGCTGTGGTTCTGGCCATTACGTGGAGTTCAACACAGGAAGAAAGAGGAAGGGCAGTTAAAGTCATTCCTACAGGCTTCCACTTATGGCTGCTTGCCTAGACCTGTGTGACAGGTC